>NW_020799091.1:38978018-39003439 GCF_003259725.1 Athene cunicularia | reverse complement strand
CCCAGCAGCAATGCAACTGCACCAGAAAGATCCCACCATGCCGACCTGGAAACTAAAAAATTGCGTGTGAGAGAGCCCACATCTGCCTATGTACTGAGCATGACATCACATGATATGGAATATTCCAATGATCGATGCAGACCCAGCCCTCTAGCTGTGCTCCCTCTAGCCCAAGGAAAGTTAACTCTATCCTGGCTGAAACCAGGACAAGGGCAGGAGGAAATGGCCTCAATTTGTGCCAGGGGATGTTTACATTGGATATTAGGAAAAAATATTTACTGAAGTGGTTGTCGAGCATTGGAAGAGGCTGCCCAGGGAAGTGGATGAGTCACCATCCCTGGAGGTATTTAAAAGACATGTAGATGTGGTGCTTAGGGACATGGTTTAGTGGATATTTACTGTCATGTCATTTATTATGGCACATAGAATTTGAATGGAAAAATGCAGAAATTATATGTTACTAATGAAAAGCAAACCTTTCTGAATGAAGTAAGACTGAACTAAGACCTTTATGAA
Organism: Athene cunicularia; assembly: GCF_003259725.1. Taxonomy (NCBI): domain Eukaryota; kingdom Metazoa; phylum Chordata; class Aves; order Strigiformes; family Strigidae; genus Athene; species Athene cunicularia. The sequence continues at coordinate 39,002,923 of NW_020799091.1, read as the reverse complement.
TATTGGCACATGTAATTAACTGTTTGCAATTTAAATACGAGACTTTTTTTTTTTTTTTTACTTGTTATTCATGTTGATCTACTTCTTCACTGCATAATATCACCTGTGAGGGGAATCAGTTTTACCAAAACAATATGTACTATATACTCCCAAGCATCTGCTCTTGTTAGATTTCTGCTTATTTTATGGAAAGCTGAAACATGTTTCACTGTGACTTATGATTCATAGAATTTTAGTTTAGGACTGTTAGAATCTTGAATTTCAGAGCAAATCATATGCAGGTTTTATTTGAGAAGTGCAACAAACATAGCAATTGAATCAGGACTGAATGGTGTCTGGAAAAAACCCTGTAGATTTGTTATAGTGAGACTATAAAATAAGAATGTATAATCTATTTGCCTATAACGTATTTAATAAAGTAATGAAGTTAAAAGTATATTTTAAAGTGGTGTAGACTAAAATGCCAAAACAGGATGCCAATTTATAAAACATGTTCAATGGTATGTCAAGTTTATAAACAGATTTCCAGAGATTTTCAGTGATTAGCAGTGGTATATTCACTAATCTCTTCTCAGCTTTTTCAGGTGTATGTTCTTTGTATGTAGCTATCTAAAAGTACATACCACTATGTCTGAAAATTTAGCACTGAGGGCCCAAGTCTTCTGTTAGACATACCTGAGCAACTTCCTTGAAATCAGGAAGAGTTAAGGGTGAAAGCATTTGAACACTGATCAAGCCTAAAGGCTCCTCCTTGAAATTCTCAAATAAATTTAAAGTTCTTCAACTCCCTGAGGCTTCAATATTGTATGAAACTGATAATCTGATACTAGGCTTAATGATTCTTGTTACTTAGTCAGAAGTGCTATAGTCAGTATGTGATAATGTTTATAAAGATTCAACACTTTTAAGTAGTTTGTTCTCACCCCTCATACTACAAGCATTAGCCAGCTGTAAGTTTAAAACATGGCTTTGTTGGAGTTAGTTGCCACTTCTAGGAATATTAGGATAAACATGAAAATCTAATCCCATGTGTTCTGAAATACATGTCTTGTGCACATAATGACTATTGTAGGAGAGAAGTTACAGTATGGTTTTTATTTGATATCAAATCACTGTGATTGGGACAAAGGATGGGAATACAGCTATTTTTGCTCCTCTTTTTCTTCCAGAAAAGTGCTTACAGCAGTTGTCCTTCACTTACACTCCGTCATCACACCCACAACACACATTCATCGTATAATGCTTTATTGTTTAATCATTCATTTAACAAAGGTTTTAAGGCATGAAGTTTAATTTATCAATTGTGTAGGATTCTCCCCCTTCTCCTTTCTTCTTCTCTAAAGCAGGGTTAGGAACTTCTTGTGCAGTGATGTGAAGGTAAAAACTGAAGTGTTGTTTTATGTATTTCCTTAGGCTCTCCTTTCACATCAAGATTTTTTTTTTATTTTTTATTTTTTTAAAGAAGTGGAAACATAATCCTTTAAAATGTTCTTCACTGGAATTCTGTTATCTCTTCTTGTAGAATCAAGCCAAATTGTGGTGCATAATGATTAATTTCAGTTTCACTGCTCTTAGAAGTATCTAAAGGACTGTATTCAGATTAATATGAAATAAAACATGTGACGTAGGTAAAAATTAGAAGCATATACGATCTATACATTATGTGACATATCAAAATCTTGCATATGAATATGCTCTGAATTTCTTGAGTGTTTTCCTTGCTGAGCTTTCAGTATTTTTAGGTTACAGGGAAAAGACATAATGTGAAAATATATGGGACTGTGGATAAAACCTGCTGGTCTTAAAGTTTCTCACAGATTTTCAGTAAAAGTAAGAAGAGCAGGTTTATTGGAAAAGTGTATAGAACAAAAACTGTTTAAAATTTTCTACAGCGTTTCATGAACTTTGTGCTGGTGCTCTTGCTTTCAATTTATCATCTAAACATATATTTTTTCTCATAGCCACCTGTTGAGAAAAAAAGATCACAGTAGTTCACTTAACACATTTGTAAGGGTGTTTTTTTCTTTCCACAGACTATCAACACCTCACTGTATTGTTCAGAATTTCAAACATAAATTTTTTTCTTCCTCTGTTGTTCTGTTACATTTCTTCTCACATTCACACTTGCTTCTCTCAAGCTCTCAGTTCTCTAGGGTTTAGAAGTGTCTTACCTAAGTTTAGGTATTTAACTATGCAGACTTTAATTTGTCTGTGGAAATACGGGGCTATGCTAGGCCCTTTTCATTGCTTAGGAAGGGTAACTGAAGGCCTCCTATTATAATTTATCTGTCTGAAATAAGAACCTAAAATTAAGTAGTGATCCAGGTGCCATTGTTCCAGATTTTGTGCATTTCTACTCCTTTTGGGTTTTTTTTTAGTGTTAAGTAGTAAATGCAGTAACTCATAAATAGAGCAGTACTTTTACTAATGCTTGTGAATACCTAGATTCTCAGACACATGTCCACATATACGTTATTTACATACAAAAAGTGCTGCAGCATAGTTCATACCCGCATTATTGTGTCCCTCTGGAGCAGACTGGTTCTGTCTACTGTACACAGCATTGAGCTGTGAGTTTCCTTAGAGCCCCAACTGGGACTCATGTATGAGGCATTAGTTCAGAACATTTTGAACTGGTATGAAGGCTGTGTTGCAAACCATCAAAGCAATATTTTTATAGCATGAAGCATAGGATGTATGTTGGATTTCAGGTGTGGGCATACAGGTCCTAAAGAATGTCAAGGCTTTTTTAGGCTACTAGTGTTAGCCTTATGGGACAGCGCTGATAGAAAGCAGAACAGGGCAAAGGGATACAAAACTTCTGTGGCTATGTCCATGCTGAATTTTAGGAAGGGTCTGTGATATGAATGGCTCTGTGAGCTGTACTGGGATTGAGTCCTGGCAAGAGCTGGTTAGAATGCTGCAAATGCTTCTGCAGTTATGATGGCTAGTGCTCCAATTTGCTCCCTGGTCTCATTTATTTAACAGTAGAGATATACTTTGTGTTTATTTCTTCTTATCTATGTATTCCCATAGCACTACTGAACAGTTGCATCACTGTTTTAAGGCTGATCCAATCTTTGGCATTTAACTGACGTTTTTCTACATTCTATTTGAACATATATCTTTATATATACACACACAGAGAAATCCAGATAAAACTTTGTTTTCAGTGCTTTCGGATACCTTTCAGTGAAAAAAATAACCTTATACTCAGCGTTTAGAACTATATCAGCATTTCTTTGCTGTAGTTACTGGCGCTTTTTTTTTGCGCTTTTTTTTTTTCTTTCCTCTTTTTTTTTTTTTTTCTTTCATTTAACATTTCTCCCACCAGATCCAGAAACTTTTGAAGTATTTGCTTAACTGTACTGATTTTGGCTGGGACTGTTTTGTACTGTTTTCTGACTTTGTTCATCAGGTTTTATAAACCATAAAGCAGATACTTTATAAACCATAAACAAAACTACAGTACTGGGTTTATCTTGGCAAAATGATCCTTAATGCTCTAACAATTTTTCCTTTATAAGCAATGTCCCTACTGCACTGCAGGTGCCAAAAGCATCACATGCTTCTTTTTCTTAATCTCTTTAGTAGGCCTTAAATTTTAGTTGTGATTTATAGCTTCTCAGTAACCAGTTTCTAGCTTCATACTCAGCAGTATCACAGTCCTCAAGTTGCTGACCTGCTCAGCAAGCAGTTTAGGGGAAAATTGTGACACCTGGCTGGTTTCCAAGTGTGCCCAGATCTCCATTATTCTGGAACTCCAGGGTTCAGTTATTTCAACCAAAGCAACTTATCCAGGAAACGGTAATAGTAATTAAAAATAAAAAGAAAGAAAAGAACAAGCAAGTCAATGTGAAAAAAAATCCTGGTGAACTCTTAAGTATATGGACCAGTATTTGGGCTACTGTCCAATAGGTTATCAATGTGGTATTTATGACTTCTATCCTTGTATTGTGTCATCCGTGTCAAAGCTAATTTAGAGAAAAATGCAACATGAAGATTTTTTTTTTTTAAAGTTGGCTGTGCTGTTCAAGGTTTTGGCATCTTCTCTTTTTTTGGTATTAATATAATTTAGAAACAAATCTATGGTTTTCAAATAGTAGCTTACAACTCCATTACAGAAAGAACAAAAAAATAAAGAAAAATGCTCTTTTTTTCATTACTGCTTTTTGATATCATTCACCTGATCAGGGGCTAAACTTGAAATCTAAAACTGGTTGCCCATATATGCTGAGTTGAGACTCCATTCTCTTGAAAGAGAGGGTATGTGTAAAACTGCCTGTTCTTTATTGATTATCTACTTTGTTACTTCATTTTTGAACATCTCTACCTAGCTGGCTTTAAGAAAACCCCTGTGCAATCCATTAACACTGCACATGATTTTGTAAAAGATGTTAGTACTGAGATGTCTAAGACATATGACAGCTTTGTCCAATGCGTCGAGAAATCTCAGACTCTTTTAATGCCATAATAATGTTAGGTAGGTTCAGTGTTCAGTGCTGAGTTCTTTCGTGGTAGATCTTCACTGCTGCAAAAGATCTGAAACGAGTTTCTTCTGAACTATAGGTGACCACTTCCAGTCCCTCTCTGTATTGTCAGTGGAGATAAATAGGCACTTTTAAGGAACAATTCATGTGACTTGGTTTAGATATCCCCTTCAAATATGAGATGAATCACATCCAGGAATTTTCTGTTTCTCTGAAATGACTATGATGGCCCCTAACATCTTCAGATACATACATCTCTGTAGCATAGATATGTGAAGATATGTGACAGAAATCCTACCCTTGCAGTCTGCTAAAGCCTCAAATTTGTCAATGAAAATGATATTTAATCTGGGTATGTATTTAGCATTCAAATGGCATTACAAATCTCAACAGAGTAAATGAAAGTACAGAAAAATAATCCACAGCTTTAACCTTATTTTAAAGATTTGTGCATGTAGTTTACTTACTTCATAGTACCAATCCATGATTAATATTTACTGCCAACAGTTGCAGCAACCTCAGAGAAGCTAACTTTTTACTACCAAATCTAGAAATCTTAGTCACCTCATATCAAGAAACACTAAATATTTTTTTCCTTTGTGAGTCTTTACCTCCCCAAAGCTACAGTACCCCCAAAAGCTCGCTTGTTGTGCTCTAGTTACTCTTTAATGCAATACACTGTCTTTGCCATAGGTGAACAAACTGGACCAATCTTGCCATGAAGGGGAATGCTCAGCTTCTGGTTTCTTCTTGCCAGTCTCTCAAGCTTTTTTTCTTTTTTGTTAACCATGTCCTTTTAATTAATTATTTTTTTTCTCCATCACACAAAGGAAAGGTAAATACATTCAAAGGCTATTCACACAAAGCCATGTTCATAATTTAGGGGTCTTCTGTGAACTTGCACACCAGGAATCAGAGGCCACCAGAACTGATAGGTTTTGTAGGTCTCGAGAGCTAGTGCATGAACAACCCTTTCTTAATGAAGAAAAATTACTACTTAAGAATCCATTATTTGCAAATTTATTTGTCTTTAACTCTGCATTTGATAGCTGACACTATACTTGAAAACATTTTTTAATGGGGGTGTGTGGGTTGTCTGTTTGTAGGTTTTGTTGGTTTTGTTTGTTTGTTGTTTTTTTTTGTTTGTTTGTTTTTGGTTTTGTTTGTTTTTTCCTCAGGGCATAAGGAAACATTGCTTACTGTCCTGCAATATAATTTGAAATGTTAGCATATAAACTGTGGTAGATGGTCAGCAGGTTCAAATAAATAAATTTCTTCTTTGATAACCAAGAAATGCAAACACTTTAAGCTTCTGTTTCATTTGTAAATATCAGTGTGAATCTTGTTAGAAATTCAACCAAAACTGTTTGCCTGAGATGAGTCAAGCTAAATCTGTCATACAAGAAATCAGCTATGACTGTAGGAAGCTTACTTGATTACACTGGAACCAGGTACAATGAAAATACGCATTTTTTTCTATGAAATTAGTAAGTTATAATCAAATGGTTAAGGCTGTGATGTGTGACAAAGTCCTGAATTATGTTTTCCCTAGATCGGGATCACATATGAGGCAGCAGCAGACTTCTCCATGGCTGTTTGCATTAGATGAATGCTGCTCAAGGGCATGGCAGTGGAATTGGCTTCCATCACTTATACAGTTATATAATGTACTTGGAATGGAAAAAGGATGCTTCTCCATTAGAGAATCCAAAATGCTGTGTCCCTCACTGAACCCAGTGTTTAATATGCAGGGGAGAGCACTGAGAGGGGGAAGGCAGGGAGAGAGTGAGCTGTAACACAGTGCTCTTACATAGCTTCATAGCAGTTTGGGTGTTTGTTGTTTTGTTGGGGTTTTTTTCTTCTCCTGTGCTGTGCCTGAGCATACTAATGGCTTCTTTTCCTCTTCCTTGTTAGTTCTGTAAGTGCTTCAAACACTGCACTGTGCATAATGCCTTACACTGGAGGTGAAAATGTGAAGGTCAGCTGGTAGTATGACATTGCTTTAGCGGAAAGGTTTTACCCTCTGGTATTCTTTACACCTGGTCTTTTCAGTTATAGCAGTACTATATATTTAATTTTTTACTTGAATGGATGGTCTGTTTCTGAGGGATATTGTTTCTTTTTGTTCCTTTGTTGGACAGTCTTTTTTTCTAACTGGTGTGTGTAGGTCATGTGAATTGTGGCCAGAAGTTTTCCTTGGAAGCCTTGGCCTGAATTTATTTGAATGAGGGGGCCAGGCACTGTTCTGTAAGAATGCCTTTATGAAAGGCCCATTGTTGAAATTTTGGAACAGTGGAGAATATATTAGTGCAGTCCTGAGACATAAAGTGAGTCTAAAAATGATAGGATGGCCCTGTGAATTTGTGTTTCCTTTACTCTTTCTCAGATGGGCTCAATTATCAGTCAGAAAAAAAAAAAAAAAAAAAAAAAAAAAAAAAAAAAAAAAAAATCCAAATGCCAGGTCAACAAAATCAGCCTAAAATCAGACAACCAAGCTAACATGTGTTTTATGATGATACACTGTGCTTGTAACCTAATTAAAATCTTTGTTGCTGTTTGAATTTGAAAAGAAATCACGCTCATTTTCTTGTATGTGAACAGTGAAAGTGGCAAACTCACTTTTCTACAGAAGAAATGAATGTGGGAAATAGAAACAGTAGTCATTAATAAGACCCAGATTTACCCTTGTCATTGGTTTGACCTTCTGTCTGCTTAGAGTGGATGTTCCTGGTGTGCCTTGTAAAAGAATTTTAATTCACAAGACACACATAAAACCTGATGACTATTAGGTATTGAAGATCAAGCATTTGCACTTATTATTCTGATCTATTAGCTGTCAATGATATACAGATGTCTTGAATAGATACAGGTACATTTTATAATAGTAGATATAAAGAATACCTATAAATGGTCTGTCTATAAATCACCTGCTGTACTATGGCTGCATCAAAACAGCATGATCTTTAGGATATAGAATCGTGAAGGTTTTGAAAGTGAATACAAATAATGTACTGTACAAAGCCAATTTGTACTTCATTTCTTATAATTTGTTTTGTTGATAGGATATTAATATTGGCAACTCTGAGACACATTTTCTTTCTCTTTAAGTTTTGGTGTTCTAATGCTTTAAGTGCATTTTGTATGATTAAATACAAACATGATATTGAGTGCTAGGAGTGAAGTATTTTAGTGTGAGTTTAACATATTACATTTTTCACACCATGTCAGCATTCATAGGAACTCTAGTTTATAACAACATGAATAATGACCTCTGTGCATTATCTATTAAGAAGATGTCATGGTTTAACCCCAGCTGGCTGCTCAGCCCCACACAGCCACTCGCACACTCATCCATAGTGGGATGGGGGAGTGAATCAGAAGAGTAAAAAGGGAGAAAATTTGTGGGTTGAGATAAAGACAGTTTAATAGGTAAAGCAAAAGCCGTACACACAAGCAAAGCAAAACAAGGAATTCATTCACCACTTCCCGTGGGCAGGCAGGTGTTCAGCCATCTCCAGGAAAGCAGGGCTCCGTCATGTGTAACAATTACTTAGGAAGACAAATGCCATCACTCCAAATGTCCCCTCCTTCCTTCTTTTTCCCTTCAATTTATATACTGAGTACAACATCATATGATATGGGATATCCCTTTGGTCAGTTGGGGTCAGCTGTCCCAGCTGTGTCCCCTACCAACTTCTTATGCACCCCCAGCCTACTCACTGGTGGGGTGGAGTGAGGAGCAGAAAAGACCTTGACTGTGTGTAAGCACTGCTCAGCAAGAACTGAAACATCCCTGAATTATCAATGCTGTGCAATTCAAGCACAAATCAAAAGCATAGCCCATACTAATTACTATGAAGAAAATTAACTCTATGCCAGCCAGAACCGGTACAGAAGAGTTAACAAATCAAAAATACAGGTCAATCAACAATATTGCAAATTATTATAAATTTCAAATACTTAAATTAGGAGAATTAATATTAATGGTTAAATCAAATTACACTGACATATAGAGTTTATCAGTGCAAAGCACAACAGAAGAAACTGCATTCCTTTATAAAGATTCAAAATACTGGATTATTTTTAACCACAAATAAAGTTTATAATACTTAATATGAAGTAGCTGGACTGCTGAGTAACTATTGTAGCTCTATTTACCCTGAATTTTCAGTTCATATTTTTGATCTTCAGAGATAAAATTGCCTCTCAGATGGTACAGTTACGGGAATTTGTCATAAGCAAGAATAAAATTAATTTGTTGTATATGTCTGTTGCTAAACAGCTACTACTCAGGTATTAGAAATAGGCTGTCAGAGATAACATCCTTTATTTGGTTTCTAGTTTTGTAGCGTGTTAACTCTATTTTTATTTTCACCTGTCCATTCACATGTGAAAGATTTGGATTTATAATATGGCTTGTTCTGGCGACAGCTGTCCTATATAACAAAATGAACAGGTGTGCAATCATAAATATTTACACTTTCCTTCACAGAAATACCTGTGTGTTAAATTAAAGGCTATTTACTGATTATGTATCAACATAATAATAATAATGATTACATGATTCATAAAAATATGCATATTTCTTAACACTGTAGTTTTGTACCAATATATATCCCCCTATACATCCATCTGGCATTAATTAGTAATTGGTAAATCACAGTAATTTTAGCACAAAAGAAATAACTGTGTCAGCTGTGGACTGCATGGTATTACTGAATCCACTTACCTTTTACCACAGATTTCACACATAGGGCTACAGTAGATGTAAAAACTTTACAGATATTCAGTTTGATATCATAGATCTAATATTTGTTTCGATTGAGATATCTATAAACTATTAGACACACCTGTGTATGAACTGGCCTAAGATCATTCATAGTAGCTATATATCTATATAAATATATAGAGCTAGGTGTAAATATTAATATAGATACACACACATACCCATACACAGACATATGCACAAAGCAATGTAATATACAGTAACTCTAAGAATAATCCTCATATCATCCTAGAAACAGATTTTTTTGTTCTGAAAAGCATCTATTTTTTAAAAAAGCCAACATAACCACACTAAGTGAATGTAAGTAAGTATGTTAAACAAACAATGGAGTGAAAATTGGGACAGAGGGAAACAAAATGAATTGCCAGTGATAACAGAGGAAGTCTTTGGCAATCGGGAAATTGGACTCTGATCTCTGCAGTTTCAGTAAGCACCTTAGCCACACATTTTCTGTATTCATTTCTTTCCCATATAAAAAAGTGTTTGCCTAAATTTATTAAGTTCAGTATGTCGTAAATGGGACATAAATAGACGGAGCTTCCACTTAACTGCATTAGATTAAATCATGAGATCTGAGCTTTTTTCTGGAAACTTACTCATTTACTCTTCAGCAGAAAAAAACAATTTTCAGCAAAAGAAGTGTATTTAGATTTGTAAATGTCCCTTGTCCTGGAACAGAAAATGTGTGTCAGTTGGTGACATACAGACTTGCACTGATGGGCAGTAGAGGTTGCCCACTGAGATCACAGTGGGTCAGAAGACAATTTGTTTTTAAGCAGAGACTGCAGATCCCAGACAATGGCTGCGTATGCAAGAGGAAACTGATAATTTGTCTAAATCAGGCCTTTATTTAGCCAACTGGTGACAGCTGTCAAAGGCTGCAGTGGGATGGACAGACTGGATTGTCCAGCAGCTCTGCCTCAGGTCACAGGGGAACATGGACCCACCTGAACAGTCAGAGGATAAAAAGCTACACCAAGCAGAAGCAGAGAGGATCTTGAAATAAAGTTGCATCTCAGTCCACCTTTTCTGTAGTAATGTGTTGGATTTTCATGTCAGAAAATAGAAACAAAATTGCATGTTCACTTTCTAATATGACTGCTATTCTGTGGGGCTCAACCATTTAATTATTGTTGAAGGTATTGCAAATAAAATATACAGTACTTCGTGTTTGAGATCAACTGATGGCAAATTATTATTGTAAAGAACACTTATTCTTGCCCCAATAGCTTTAACTCTTAAGCACATGCACCTGTTTCATGCCTGACAGAACAGTAAGTCACTAGAGAATATACAAAATTAATTTCATTCTTTTATTAAAGATTTGTCTTTACTATTCTATTTTGTTATCAGTTCTTCTTTATCTGAGTGGGTATTGATTGGGCAGTGTCAGAGTGACAAGGATCTGTAAAATTTTATGATCCAGTACAGGTTTTTTTGTACAAGATGAGTAGAACTTTTGGCTAATAAGGAACTTAGCTCAACACTTGGCAAGTGGCTAGTCAGATGAATAATATTTGTATTCATATAGAAACAGAATGAAGAATCTGTGTGTTTCATATAAATGAAATGCACATAGTGCTTTGTTCGCACTTTAGAGTGGATATGCTTGACCTCATTTATGAAATGTTAATAATAAATATACGTTTACACAAATAGAGTATCACAGATCCCAAAACCACAATACACATATGACTTTTCTCATGTAATGATTAAAATAAATGAACAAAGTGTGAACGATAAAAGATGTTTCATTCAAATATGAAGAAGTACTAGGTTCAAGTTTTTCCAAGCAACCTAAATTTGATCCCACTGTGTGGCTGAGGTACTTTTTCAAGGCAAGATCTGGGACCCGTGGAACAAAAAATAATTCAGATGCTGTCCTTTGAGGGTAAACATGTGTGGCATTCAAAACAAAGAGAATCCCAGATTTGTTTCTGTACTAGATTGTGTTCTTTCTAATTTTTTTATTGTAGCTTGTTCTTTAAATTAATGAAAGAATCAAGGTCTCATCTGGTGTTTTTAAATCCTCCTAACATTTGTCTGTATCTAGAATGTGATTTCCGTAGATGGGTCCAATCCTTGGTTAGTCAGGAAAGCATTTCATATCAGTCAAGATTGATATAAAAATGATCTTTACGTCCCTCCAGTCTTGTTCGGATTCCGTGGTGCATCTTGACATGTATCTTCCCTTGCTTCAGTGCTGTAATGTTAGCATGGCTTTCGTGATTTAGTTCAATTATCATTTTACCATCTTATTTCAGCTAGTCTATTTATATAATCTTTCAAGTCCTGTTTGAGTTCTAACCTTATTTTGAAAATATGTTGTGATTTTGTCTTTACATCAATTCTTCAAAACCATTTGGGGGGGGGGGAATTGAATTTTTCATAAAGCTATCTGGTTTTTGTTTGGGGTGTTTTCTGCTTTTTTTTTTAATGATACAGTATGACACATAGCATTAACACAATAGTTTTCATGATATCTTGCAAAAAGGTTATTTAAGGCTTATTTACAAACAGTTCTTTGCATTCATATCATGTACTCAGTACATTAATAGATTTCTAATTTTTACTTCTGCAATAAATTACAAATGTGCTATTATTTTGTCGCTATAAATGTTTCTATTGTATTCTCTAAATTGAATGGGCTTTGTCTAGAGTGCTGAAAGAACTTATCATTTTTTGTTAGTGTTGGTTTCATTAACATTTTAATTTTCATCAACTTTATTATGAATTAATGAATTACTACTTTCTCTAAAACAAAATAAAAATATGAAACAACTCTATTCACATGGTTTAAAGATCAGGCAAATGGAAAAAGTCTGTTCTATGCAGACATATAGATTTAATTATTTAAATATTTATATAATAAATATTTCTGTATGGTTCTTTAATAATAAATAATTTTAAAAATATTCAATAAGCAATATATTAGTTTTTCATCCTGGATACTTGCTTAGTCTTCATCACTACATTATCTAATCACCTACTTTAGCTCTAATTCATTTCACACATATGGTTTCACCAAGGTAAAGCAAATTCATCTTATTTATTTAATGTTAAAATCTGCAGGTTTTGTTCCCTCGTACTGAGCCCATATTATACATATATCATGATAGTGAATTACTGTTTTTCTGGGCTGTTGTTTTACCTGCTTCTTTACCTGCTTCTGAGTAAGAGTAGAATTGTATAATATTTCAAATCTAAAAAAATGTTTAATTTTTATTAGTAGTATTTTCTACTCCCTTTGTCTTAATCTACTGACAAGATTATCCATTTTACTGTCATTCCTATTCCTATTTGTCCATATGTCACATTGGCATTATTTTTAGGGCATCTGTAAGCAATTATTTTATTTAAATTCTCCATATTTTTACTATAGTAGAATCTCTGTCCAAGTGGCTACCACAGGCTATCCTTACAGAATTTGTTTTAGCACTTGTACATAATTCTGGTCAGTGAGCTCCTGGCAAAAAAAAAAAAAAAATGGTAATCCCATGAATCTAAAGGAAATAGAGGCACCAGAGCATACTTTTGCAGTCGTATCGCCTTGCATGCACAACCAGTGTCTTTGCTTCCCTGGATGCCTCAAGTCAAAATAACAGAATACAGTCAGAAAGAGGATGAAGAGAGATGGATACTATGAAACAAAATAAAGTACTGTGATTAAAAGAGAATCTGTTGAATAAAAGTATGACTTGTATCTAGAAAGTTTATGAGGCTCCCTAGTTCCCATCTAATATAACAAACATGTTTTCTGAATGTTCAGAGTAGCTGTGTGCTCTTGCAAACAATTATACAAATACCATGGGAACTGAAGCAAGAATATTTGTATGCATGCTGGTATCTTGTTGGCAAGACTGGACTCTTAAAATGCATTTCTACACAGAATATCATGAATTATTCTGCAGCATAATTCTGTTGCTTATAGGTTGCTGTAGGCCACTCATGAAGTCATGAGCATGGTCATTCAAATATAGAATGTTTATAAATTCTGGCATCAAAGAATACACATAAACTTCTTGCCATGCAACACTAACTTGAAACACTCAGCCTGAATATTAATGTCTGTACCAGGTGTTGTGAAATACGTTGCTTTTTCTTATGAAATCAATGAAACATGTGACTGTAAATGACAATCCTTGTTGACACTGATGTGCTTGAAACATTTACTTTGTTCACATAGAGACACGACAGCAATTTCTGGATCCAGAAAAATTATTAAAATAAACCATAGTGGTAGTTTAAAGAAAGAACACATGGTGAAAATTGTACCCTTTTGTTGTGGAAGATGATGAAATTTTGAACTGATCCTTCTTTCAGTGCATTTAGATCTTAAAAATTCTTGAAGATTTTATTTTATTTTTATTTTAAATGCTGTAAATATATACTCTTAATTTCTGAAACAGTAAGTGCTATGTTTAGCCCAGGGTGATTCTTATAAGTAATAATGCCCTGACAAGAATGGAAGTGCTGGCAAACCCTTGATTACAATGTAAAAATCATGGCCGTTATACAGGGCTTTATATAAAGTAGGAGTCCCTCTGCATCTGACTGTGATGCTGCTAAGAGCAGTGAGATGCTGGTGTGTCTTGTGCCTGGGCAGGAGAAGCGCTGGTGAATTTTGAAAGGACATGCTCCATGTAAGTGCAGCAAGTCAAGAAACAATTTCAAGCATATTTATTAAAGTCTCTATTACTAAGCTTGGATTTAGGCTTGATTTGTAAATTAATTGTGAATGAATTATTATTATAACGAGGATACAATGTTTTGTTGTCTGATGTGATAATGCAGTTGCAGTTTCAAATCCAGTTTTAACAGACCTTTTCAGCTCATTAATTCTATCTTTTTGAGTAGTCACATATTTTTCACAGAGCACAGTAAGAATAGAGATGGAAGAAAACAAACAGGTCGTCCATAAAGTACCTATGCTTCTCTCCCAGCAGGATCTCAATAATGGTATTTGAATTCAGTGATTGAAGCAGTGAGATCCCCTAGCAAGGAACTTATGTGCACTTAGTGACTCTCTTTTAAAAATCCATTTGTAATAAATTATTTCATGGCATTCCTTTAATTATTTACGATACCAAATGGTCATTCAACATTCTGACTCAGGGCTTGATCCACTTAGATAAGCACAGCTATGCACTGCATGGCTTTCAAATGTGCTAGGCATTTTTACTTTACTCAAGCCTGGTTTTAAATGCCATACAGACTGCAAGCAGAGGCCAAAACTGATTAGCTGGTTTAGAATCTAAGCCATAACTTAAGAGTGTAGCAGTGAAAGTATGCCTATATTATACATATATGTATGTACATAAAAGTAGCTATACTGTGTTCAGAATAATTTTGTTTTAAAAAAATACATAAATATTTTTTATACTCTTTTAAGGAGGGGTTTGTTTACTCATTCTCCTTAAGCATATTACGTGAATAAAATTCTGTGCTGTGATTAAAACATAAAATAATACATTCATGATAAAGTTAATGCTGCTAGCATAACCAGTGAGGTTGTATTTTAGATATTTATCTCCCTCTTGGGAATTAAGCTATGGAGAGTTACTGGGACAGTCTTCTGCAGCAGTTAAAAAACCCTCCAGTAAGTTATGGTCTGTTTTGAAGAAATTGTGCATTCAGAATGGAAATGGACCTGCTTGCAAAATTGGAGTGTATCCTGGGATAAGTAGCTTTGAGGTGAAGAAAGCCTTTTTTTTTTTTTTTTTTTTTTTTTTTACTAGCTAGCATCATTAGAGTCTTCAAATATGACTGACAATTGAGATGAGCATCTGGTAGCATTTGATAATGGTCTACTACTGGAAATAAGGTAATATATTTCTCCATAATGGTTCACTGCCAACAGTGCTCATTTATGAGTGAAACAAGATGACCATTTATATTCCCAGCTGGGTAATGTTGCAGATTTGTGTTCTGTTCCTTTTGGTGAAGATCTTAAATGGCTATTAAAGATATATCATGGCCAACTAAGTGCATTGCTTTCAAATACTCTGTGTGACAGTTCCTTGCTGTAATTATGTTTTAATGTCAAACACTTCACAGATATATTCGCACAGGAATATATATGAATGTGCAGAATCCAGCTCTTTCCTCCTTACTACAAATACATGTTTTCTGCATTCAAAGGGTAAAAGCATAAATTTTCTGTTGTATGCTGGAGGAAAGCTGTGAATTGTGCTCTTTTAACGATGTAAAAAATCATCTTAAAGCTGATTCATATGCAATTAAAACAGAGCCTTTGTTTCGGTCACCTCTGAATTAGAAAATGCTCTAGAGCTTGAATTCACCACCAAACTTATCTGAGGGAATGTTGCTGAAGTATCTGTACATTTAGGAACTACTCTTAATTATGAATCAAATGTTGCTTCTTGTTTCATTTACATCAGTGGTGTTGTGGTTTTCAGTGTAGCAGAAATTCACAACTGTTTCGGCAAACATCTTATGTTAGTCTAGGTCAGAATCTCGTACCTCTAGACCTCTGAGAAAACAGGCACACTTCTACACTGTGGGCTACCTCTCAGCCTTCTTGTGTTGTCAGAACATTATGACATCTTTGTTAAAAGCTTTCTCCTCTTGTCTCATTTCTAGTGTGTTGAGAGGAGAAAGTAGGTAATTCCAGTTCTCTGTAAGAACATCTGTGTTGAAGTGCCAGCTAGGACCAAGACTGTGCATCAAGAAAGACTAGCACATAGCAACCATTTGTCATTGCAGTAGTCTGGATTTGATGATTCAGAAGATCGCTCCCACTGTGCTTTTCCTAGCTAAGATACTATGCAGAAGTCTGGGGACTTTATATGATCACTAAGAGTGTAACGTATGCTGAACAAAGTAATAGTGTATGCTACGCCTGCTTTTTCATTTAGAAAGATAAAAAATCTTTAAGCATGTGCGTGTGTACGTGGGGAAGGTGAGGGGTAAAGGACAGTAAGCTTGTTCATGATAAATGAGTTGCTGCAGTAAAAGGCATTGTATTGTTTACTATGTCTACTTGTCGTTAAGGAGAAATACAGTTTTAACAGCATTGCAGTTTATGCATTATGTGCATTTAAGTGCCTGTCCACTAAGGATGCCTGCTTCCACTGATTCAAGACAGGAAAGTTGGCATATTATTCCCCAGTGCTCTAAACTCAATGTTGGCTTCTATTAAATGCTGCCAGACAAGCAGAACAATATTTGAAACAAGACTGTTTGAACTAAAATGTAATTGGACTCATTTAAAGTCTTATTACAATGAAATCTGACTTCCTCCTTGTAATTTGACTTGTAGAAGCCTCTCAAAAAAACATTACCTTTTGCCACAGGCTGTAAATTTAAATTCTGCACGAGGTAAGCATAATGAGAAAAGAAAGTTCTGACATGGCTGGAGATCATATCAGCTCTAGCTTGATTAATTATTTCCGCATGATCAATCAGCACCTTATTTAGATAACTGGAGGCACTCACTAGTTAATTTGTGAGAGTAGAACAATGAGGGCAAGCATTCATATGGTCAGTCAATACTCCAATTAGTGTTAGGAAGTCAAATGCAGGTTTGAAAATAGCTAGCAGAGGAAAAGGACTGAAATAACACAGCAGCTTCTCTTAGATTTATTCTTAGATATATTCTTTCTATGATTAAACTGCAGTGATTTCACTCGCCCTTCCCAAAAGTATTTAGTGTTTCTACTCATCTACTCATACGAAAAATATAAAAGTTTCTATATACTTTTAAAACTAGTTAAAACAAATACCAATGCTGCATTCACATAACAACCCTTAAATTTGTAGCTGTATATCTACTCACTCTAACTTATCAGAGCTTACTTTAACTTACAAGGTAGATACTAGTTCTAGGAGGTAAAATCTAGGAGTAAAAATGGTGCACTTTAAAACTGCAAAATGTTTCAAGACATAAGTTATAGAAAGGATCATTTACTGCTCTATGTACTGTCTGGTTCAGGGATTAATTTGCCTGAAATATGTGATGACCAAATCTGTAGACTAACTTCTACATTCAGAATAAACTCCCTGGCCACAATGTCAGATATTATATGGGGATAAACTGACAGATTTAGGACAATCATTGTCCAAAATTACGTTGCTGTTGTTTTCCATAACATCTAAGCACTGGTAAATGTCTGTACCTGAGAAAAAGAGAAATAATAATTTTATATAACATCATATTTCTCTACCTTCTGCTGAGAAAGGAAAGAAGCTCACAAACTCTACATTTCAGCTAAACCATTTTTATCAACATCAGACTGATTTTGACAGAATCTTATATGGGGGGACAAAAGTTTAGAAAATTTTAAAAAATGTTTCTAAAGAGAAATTGTGAGTTTTTAAATATTTTAAAATGCATATTTATTATTGCTGTTATTTTTGTTTATTTTTCTATATAATCTAATATTTAAGTAATATAATCTAATATAATTTGAAACAGGCATAAAATTGTAAATGAAACTATATTATTATATATTCATTAGATATTATGTAAGACAAAGTTTGGAAGGAGAATTTTGATTTTGAGACTGATAGAAGAAAAAGGCAAACCTTTTGCACACACATTTCTTAAGTGGCAAAACCAAAATTACTGTTCTAAGATTTTGACAAAATAGAATGGTAACATATTCTATTACTTTTATATTTGATATCACTTTTTATCTTTAAAATCATGTCTCCATAACATCAAGTAGATGTTAATTTAGATGAGAAGTCACCATAAAAGTCACCATCAGAGTTGCAATTCGTAAGTACTTTTACATAAATATAAGTACAAGTATCATATGGAGAAGAAAAACACACACACACACACACACACACACAAAACTATGTTGCCTCAAAAGCCCTCAGACAATCAATTGAAAATTAAGCTGAGGAGCCTCATTGTTAGACCATTTAATCGGCTTTCAAAGCAATGACTTTTGCTACTGTGTGTGTTCCTGGTATTGCCAACCGTTGAGGGAGAAAAATTATTCACTGTAACATAAATAAAATTATTTATCTTTAAGTGTATACGTGAAGATGTAAACAAAAAATATTTGCATACTTCAATACTGTGAAAAATGAATTGGTTTATTACTTTTTCAGTATTGCTGTCCAGTTGAAGTTGTGCCAGTTTCTTGTCAGATTTTGAAGCATTTGCTAAATAACTTTCAGCAAGCTACATATTGATGATTTAAGAGATCATCTAGTTTACAAATCCTTGGTCTTGTGTGACCTTATTGGGCAAAAGTTAGGTAGGTGTATAGGTGGGAATAATTAGAGATTTTTATCAGAGCTCTAATTATTCTAAACTGTAAATGCAACAACTGTGGCAGGGAAGAACTACTCAGCTCGCCTGGGTTAAACCAAACCAGGATCAAAGAGGTTTATTGATTTGTGAATTATATGTAATTAATGGGCCAGTTGGTGAACTATACATCTGGGGTCAAGGTCAGCAATAAAATGGATAAAGCATAGTACTGGGCACCTACACAGTGTGAATGTACCCTTGCACTTTTCTAACTGCCCTCCAATAATTCTAGGAAGCTTTAACTGCACATGCACAACCATATGGTTATGTCCACACCTGATCCTGTCCGTGAGCGCGGGTTCCCCTCTTGATACGCACTCCCTGTGTGATTGCAAGTGTTCTGGCTTTATGTGTCTGCTACATGCAACCTACTGCTGGTGCAAAATGTCCGTTGGGCTCACACAGGTGCTCTGAGGTGTGGGTCCCAGCATGTGGCACCCTTACAGTGCCATCCCTCTAGCTGGAGTGCAGCTGCCCGCGCTGTTACATGGGGTGAAGACTCCATTAGGCCCAGAACGAAGTCAGGATGATTCTGGCAGTGTCATGTTGGAATTGGACTGCTGCTCTGTTACCACTTTTCTGTTCCAATGTGTCTCCCCCATCACAAAATGTCATGCCTCTTTATTCTTGTGGTCAAACTGACTCCTTTTCTCAAAAACCCCTTTGCAATTATCTGATTATGTTTTAATCTAAGCGATGGTGATTTCATGCAAATCTTGTAATTCATAGAATCATAGAATGATTGGCTTGGATGGGATTGTAAATATCATCTAGTTCCAACCCCCCTGCCATGGGCAGGGACACCTTCCACTAGCCCAGGTTGCCCAAAGCCCCGTCCAACCTGGCCTTGAACACTGCCAGGGAGGGGGCAGCCACAGCTTCTCTGGGCAACCTGTGCCAGTGCCTCACCACCCTCATAATGAAGAACTTCTTCCTTACATTAAATCTACCCTCTTTCAATTTAAAACCGTTACTCCTTGTGCTATCACTTACATGCCCTTGTAAAAAGTCCCTCCCCACCTTTCTTGTAGGCCTCCTTTACTGGCAGGACATCCTAAAGTCTCCCTGGGGCCTTCTCTTCTCCAGGCTGAACAACCCCAACTCTCTCAGCCTGACCTCACATGGGAGGTGCTCCAGATCTCTGATCATCCTCGTGGCCCTCCTTTGCACCCACTTTTGTCCATTGTCATTGACAGTTTCCTCCTTAGGGGACTCTGGTTTGGAGCAGCATCATCTCAGAATAGAGTATTCCATTCACACACTGTTAAAATTCACTTTCCTATCTATTGTTATCATCCATTGTTAACCTGTGCATGTTAACAAGAGTCTTTGTGGATTCCTCAACAGCAGCAAATCTAACAAGGGTTACAGGATAAGACCTTCAAAGAAGAGCAGAGGAATCTCATGGAATGTGTTAATACCTCGATTTGGACACACACCCTAATACTGCATACTTTTGATATATTAACATGGCGATACCTTGCTTGAGAATGAAGTATATAAATTAGAATTTGGTTAAGCTTTGACAAAGCAAGAATTTATTTACATGATAAAAAACAGTTGAAGGAGTATGGAGGGTCAGAACAAGAAAAGGTGGTTGTATCTTTTACTGTGTCTCATCTGTACCCTCTCCAGACTGCTTCTCTTCCAGCAGCTCCTGCAGAAATTGTTGAAGTGGTAATGTATGCCCTTTACACATGGCTGTATGCCAAGCCATAGGATTTTGTTATAATTCTCCTTTCCTACATCTCTTACCATATTGAATTTGCCCTTGGAATGGACAGCATCATTAGGAGTGAAGATTTAATTATAGGCACTTAGAGACAACTTAAGAACTGTTGTTTAATTTACTGCAATTTTAAAGTGGAAACTAGATGGTAGTTTGGAACTTCAGCAGTTTTAAAACACTGACACATAGGACACTTAGTCAAAGGTTTGTGTAGCACAAATTCATTCTCAAGGAGAAGTGAAAGGAGTAAGGACTCTCAGACTAATTTTTTTTTTTTTTTTTTTTTTTTTTTTAAAGCACCAGTAGGTATATCTAAGCACAATCTGACCAAATCTTTTCCATATATTGGATTTTTATAACTGACCTACTGGTGTCTTAACTAGTTATTTTGACTTGGATTCATCTTGTCTAGCTTTAGATATCTACAGTATACACATCTGTATCAGAGATGGTTAACCTTTATATTTAAGAGAAAGATGTCCATTTTAGGGCATAATCCATTTGACCTATCTAGATGACCTCTTTAGGTAGAAATGAATCATATGATAGACAAACCTATTTTTCATTATTATAAAAGGCACCTGGGGTGATTAACTCAGATGTCGATATTTAGTTTTGTTATAGTGAATTTCATTCCAGTTTTCTTAAAAACCATAAAGCATTTGCTTCTATTTAAAATATATGTCTATGGCAGATTTGATAGATTTTTTTTTTTTTCTTTTTTACATCTGGCAGTATCTAATTGATTCTTTTTACTTTAGTGTCTGTAATTCTGGGCTCTCTTTTTTAGTCTCTATACATCTGAATTTGAAAATATGCATCATTTGTCATACTGCTGAAAACATGGTAAACTCATGGTAACTGTTAGCCTATGCCAATTATCTATTCAGATTGAAGTGGATTATTACAGAGTTATTGTTAAAGTTTTGTTGTTGCCATCACCTTCATTGTTGCCTTTCTCTGTGTAAGGAGATCATGATGGGCAATCAGATATCTCCAGGGATTTTGGTTACTTGTTCAGTAGATTGAATGAATTACAAATTCTCCATTTCCATTTAATATACCAAGAACAGGGCAACATAATGTGATATAATGTACTTGGTACCTTAATACAGAGTAAGATTTCCAGATTGCTATATTGGGGACTATGTGCTTCTTCATTTGAAATCAGTGGATAATTACATCCTTAGCAGTTTTAGGAACACTGTGACTGTAAACAGATATCTTGCAATACGAAAATATTCATCATAGAGAAAGAAAAAAATAAATTAAATCCCTGTGGCTTGGAAATGAAGGGTTGTTGAGCTGGCGTACACCATGCCTTCTTTAGGTAAGATCTGGCTGGTATATGTGCTTCCTTTTGTCATATTTCACATTACGTTCATTCAATATTTCCACATAGAAGAAATAAATTTGTATTTAGAAGAAATAGATTTCTACAGCTGACCTTGCATTAGGTTGTTGATTTCTCTAAGTGAACAGTACTGGCAGTTTTGGCACCGATACAGATTTTGTTTCCAGTTTCCCCTTACAGCAGGCTAGCAAAGAAATGGCCTTCTCGGCCTTTGTCAAGGCTAAAAACTTCTATGTGGGCATGTCAGAGAGGAAATTAGGTAAAATCAGATTCTGAGGACTATGAAGGAGGTGTTACAATGTGGATTACAGTGGTTTTCCAGGCTGTTTCACTGTATTTTATATAACAGGACACTGCAGTACCTCTAGGTTACAAGTCTAGATTCAGCCTAGAAAAAAATAAGGTGGGGAACATGGATGTTTTTTCACGCTTCACCTCAGATCAGCAGTGAGTCTAGTTCTCTGGAGGACAGAAAACCAGATTGCATGGTTTTACACAGCATTTTACCTTCTCTGTAGTGTTCTGCAACTGGTGTACTGATGTCTTGAACAATGCTACTTGCTGGAGCTGTGGCTAATCTCAGAAGATCAGAGGAAAGAAGAATTTTGTGCTATGGACATGTGGTAACTCTGTAGCTGGGAAGATGGGTATGAATGAGGAACAGAATTTCCTTATGTTTCTTCAGTCTTATTGCTGCCCCTGCCCTGCTCAGTATAGTGGTGACATAATATTACTAGTCAGAATATTATATAGTTTAATTAAAGTTGCTGGCTCCTTCAAAAGAGGTATAGAGGTATATTTTTTTTAGTTTTCAATGATCTACTCTTGGTATTTGGCTGGTGATAATGCTCAGAGAACCTTTGCAAATGTTCTTACTGATATCTACAAGAAAGTAATGACTTGATACCTAATGTTGTGATGAAAATTAAAATAGTCCCCAACATACCACTTTCTCCCTTTTCAAATGTTTTATTATAATCAATCAATCTTCACTTTAGGCCCCTTCATATGCAAGTACTTGATAACCATCTTTCAACAACCAGAATATTAACTACGGGAAAATGTTTTATTCTAAGGGATACTGAAGAAAAACGCTATTTCCCTTACTACTAAATGGACTTTTTTTCTTTTTTTCATACACATTTCCACAGATCTCACATTTCTCAATGCTCTCAATTATTTTTAGCTTTGACTTGGTATTAACTGGTGCATATTATCAGGTTTAATGCATTTCAATACATCTGCCTTCTGAACTTTCGTTCATAACTCTTTATGCATATAATTGATATTAATTTAAATCTCAGTTTTAACAGAAACAATATTTAATGGGCTTCTACAATCTGCCCAAGTCTGTTTACACAAGGAAAATATATTTTCCAGTTGATGTAGAAATTGACTAAATTATGTCAACAGCTTTTAAAGAAATTCAAAAAATCTGTGATTTTAAGATAAAATACATTTTCTGTTTCTTAACAAGATTTCTGAAGCATGCAAGCACATAGTCCAGTATTTTTGAACTACTTGATATTCCTCAGATAATAAAACCATTTTATTTTTTTGCCAAACTTTGTCATTCCTGAAGAGTGTACAGATCTTTAAAAGTGGAGGGTTTTTTTCTTTTTACCTTCCCCCCAAAAAAAAAAAAAAAAAAAAAAAAAAAAAAAAAAGGTAACTGAATCAGGATGTAATAATTTTATTTCTTGAAAGCAAGACTTGAAGTCACTTAACTGAGCATGAGTGTGTCTTTACAATTCTTTTTCATTTTTCTTCTGCTTTGCCCTAGGGTGTTTTTAGATAAAAGTTATGTTTATAACCAAATTAATTGTCATTGGTTCTTTGTTGTCAGGTAATCTTTCACTGATGACAGAAACCTGAGCACATACAAGATCACATTTCTCTAATTTAGAAGATGTATCATAAAAAGTTTTAGTGCATGCTAAAATACTTGAAAGTAGTATTTAGTTGCTGACAATGTTTTTTTTGTCATCTATAAAGAACTTTAAAATTACAACTGAGCAGCCAGCCTCTCTTTACAAAAGTAACTTTTAATAGCTAGAAAATTTGAAAACTTCCTTTTAAGTGTGTTACAAAGAAAACGGCTCCTACCTCAGCATCCTTGTATATTGCCATCTGACAAAGTAAAATGTCTCCTCTTGTTATAAAACTAATTTGGTAGATGAGAATAAATTGGTTACTATTTTCATTACATAACCCTAAAGAGGGCATGATGATTTGCATATAGACATGGTTGCTGTATTAACTTAAGAGCTGACCAATGAAGTAGAAGCAAATTTTCATTTTCTTTTCCCATTCATGTGTAGACACAGCGGTATCTCTTGAAAGTAACAGCAGTAGCAGTTGCAGAGAACGGTACATTGGATCACTGAGTGAAGTATAATAATGAATTTTCAAATACTCTTAATTTTCAACAAGGGATTATTTTTTCATGCTTAAAAATCTCAAGATGTGACCACTTGGAGTCTGGACAGCCACTGCTCAGCTGCAGGCGGTGTCACATCCTGTATACAGTTCACATGATATACAGTTTGTCTGCATTCATACTAGTGAGAGTCGATTTATGAAGCAAACGGTGTAGAATTATCTCTGCATATTTGGCATTGAGTATGTATGGATAGGAGGAACTTTTTCACTGTGAAGACAGTCAAGTGAAGGAATAGGCTGCCTGGGGGTGGCCTCTGCAGTCTCCATCCAGGTTCTCCTGACTGGGTAAAGCCCTGAGCAACCTTTGCTAATCTTACAGCTGATGCTGCTTTGAGCACAAGGGTGGACTGGAGACATCCTGAGATTCCTCACAGCTTGAACTCTTTGACTGCTCAGTACTTTTGTGCAGGAGATGTCCTCTGCCCAGGACCTGCTCTCTACCATGACTTAAATGTTCAGAGTAGGTCTGGTTAGTAATAGGCAAACCAGATTTTTTTCTACTGGTATTAAAATGTTTGATCAAAGGGAGATATTTGCCAGCTCTTTGTCACTAAGGAAACATCCAGGAGTGCCTGTGTAGCTCTGGAATTCATTGTGTTCATCCTCGCGACCTCATTTCACTGCTTTCCAGCTAGCAGCTGCAGATTTGAGGGGGAAGCCTCAGGTAATGCAATCACTTTGATTGAACATGTGCTCTCCCATTTATTTTCTGGAAGTTAAAAGAGGTCAAAACAGAATTTCTGCATGTCCTAGAGCACAGCTAAAAGAGGACAACTTGGCCAAGGACTTTTTTTTTTTTTTTTCTTTTTTCTTTT
>NW_020799091.1:38963463-38977968 GCF_003259725.1 Athene cunicularia | reverse complement strand
TTTTTTTTTTTCAAAGAGAGGAATTATTTATTTATATGGAAGTAGGTTTAGGTTGAGTTTGTTTTGTTTTGGAAAAAAAAGTGAAATGGGATTTTCTGGATTTGAATCCATTTGTCTGGAGTTAAGAAGGCAAACCCCCTTTTTTTTTTTTTTTTTTTTTTTAATAGCTCTTCTGGTTATAATGCCATTCCAAAAGTTGATTTTATTTTTTTTATAACATTTAGCGTCTTACTTTTATCAGATTCCTATCCTTGATTTTTCATCAATTTGGAAGTTTCCTTATGAATAAAAAAAAAGTGTTCTCAGTTGGATTATACTCTAGTAATGCTTTTTATTTGGTGCATAAATTCTGTCATAAATAGAAGTATAAGAGGTTTCTTTTAATCATTGAATGAAATTTGTACTTTTTACTTTGGACATGTCTAACAAAGCCTATAGACTAGCCTATAAACACAAGCATGTTGGTATATTTACTATGTTTGGTAATACTGCTGTCAGTGTGTCACTTTATACCTTAAAGAAATTGCCTCTGAAGCTAGAGGGTTTTTTTTGTTTGTTTGTTTCTAAAAACATACAGCTTAGGATATCTTGACATCAGAAATTGTTGATTTAAAAGCATATTCCAAAATTAAAGTTCATTATTTTAATATAATCAATAAATAATAAATGAGTTAATATACTATTTTAAATATGACATATTTTTCAGTTAATAATTTAATAAACCTGGAAAGGTTTATTTTATGCATTTTATGTTAGTAGAGGCTTCAAGTGCCTTTTTCTTATTGTATTCTGTAAAGAGCTATTGCTTCATAAGAAGTAAAAGGCTTTATACTGTCATTCATAAACATATCATTGAAATACCTTGTGCATAACTGGACTATCAATAGCAAATCTCTAGTGACAACAGAAGCTATATTTGTACTAAATAAAACAGCTGCAAGGAATGTTTCCAGCCACTGGAACTGAATTGTATACATTGTTAAATTGTTAAATTTGTCCCTCCAATGGTTTTGGCCCAGGCTGGAAGCTGCTTTTCCAAGAAGCTCCTGGGCAGTGTCCAGTAGTCAGAGCAGACCAGAGACCATCCCCAGTAGGCAGTTCAGATGTGCCTTGTCCTGACCTGACTCTTTTGGAGAGCAAAAGATTTAATAGCATCAGTACAATCCTTTCCATGCTGGTGATCTCAGTGCCAGCGAACAGACCCAGGATATTGAAGTCATAGCCTTGGAGGCTTGTTCTGCTGTCTTTCCTGTATCAGAAATGTCACAGTGAAGATCTTTTATTCCATTATTATTGTTTGTTTGTCATATGATTTGCTCATTATTTTGGAGGTCTTTTGGCGTTTTGGTAATTTATTTTCACCCTTTTGAGCTACTTGTACCTAGCAGGCTCAAATAGACAGGTCTATCAATATGTTATCGACAGAGTATTCTGCAGGAAGGTATTTACAAAAACTGGATATTTTACACAGCATATGCTAATTTTATGCATGTCATCAATCTCTTCTGGATCAAATATAAACCACTCAACTTTTCCTCACCACTGTATGTTCCATCTTGAGCTTTGTGGACCATTCCGTTCTAGGAAAATTACTGTCTAGGTATTTCACAATGAAAAGGATTTGAACCAGTCAATCACTACATAAATATATGTCCTTAATCGAGTAGTAGGAGACTGGCACATGAGTGAAATACTGACGTGTAATGGTTGTATAACCATGTGGTAAACTATGTCAGTAAAGCGCATGCACAGCAGGAGTTTATGTTTTATTTTATTAACACACTATAAATGCCAGAGAATGTGGTACGTTCCTAATGTGCAAGTTCTGTTTTCTTTTACTCTCTTATGTACTTGAATATATTTAGATTAATTGCAGCAGAACATGGATACTTGAGCTGTAACAAAGTTATTATGTAAAGGATAACCAGAGGTTGCACACTGATCAGATCTTAAAGCTGGGTATAATTATATTG
Organism: Athene cunicularia; assembly: GCF_003259725.1. Classification (NCBI taxonomy): domain Eukaryota; kingdom Metazoa; phylum Chordata; class Aves; order Strigiformes; family Strigidae; genus Athene; species Athene cunicularia. Next base: position 38,975,995 of record NW_020799091.1, on the reverse strand, counting down.
TTTCTTGGTGTCAGAAATAAGAGAGGAAAGGAGTGTAGTATACTTACATCTGAACTCTATGAGCTAACAACTGTTATATGAGTCAGAGATGGATTATTCCTTTACTGGAAGATCTGAAAAGCCTTTATAAAATATTATTATATTGCCAAAGTGTTGAATGACAACAATTCCAATATTTCATGTTTAAATCCATTTTCATTTAAACACACAGTTTTGTGCTCTACTTTCTCCTTGGGGCTTTTCAGCAAAGTTATTTCCATAATCATTCCTATAAAGAGGAGTTAAAAATGTAGCCCAGAAACACATTTTGAATGGGTATTTCTATTTCTGTGTAATTCAGCTTTCTTGGGAAGTATATTTTTAATAACTAACCACTTCTGCTTATACAGAGAGAAAGAATGTAACATCATTTACAGTTTTGTTCCCAGGAAGGTCCATTTTCAGTCTCCCTCCAGCAGCAATTACTCATAGAACTATTAATATTGCTTTGAGACAACTTCTGAAGCACTTGCAAGTGTCTGGAGAAAGAGGGATTTTCATATGATTTAACTCTTCTGAAAAACTGTGAGATTCTGTTGCTACCAACTACTCTATTTTTTGCTATGTTTGCCATAAATTAGTCCTATGTAAGAATTGAGGAATGTAATATTAGATTAATGAAGACTATTTTCCAGATTTTTTTTTTCTTAGGTTTTGAGAGAAATAATGAATTCTTTACAGAAAATTATTAATGGATCCCTAATAGTCTCCTAATTCCATGCATTGGCTTTAGGACAACACTGAGTAGAGTTTTCATACACTGGTTTCTAAATATTTTTCTGAAATAGATGATTTCTTTGTCATCTCATTACACCTTACCAGTACAAAGTAACCACTACTCAGACCTCTGAGTCAAGTTTATTATCTATTTCAGACATCTTCAGCCTTAAGTATACTCTGGGAGATGTTTTCTGCTTTTTTTCTTTTCAACGTGGTTCAGCAGAAAAATATATATTAAGCAGTGGAGAACACATGTGGTTATGTGTGACATTTTAAAGAACCACTTCCATGAACATTTAAAAGACATCACTGGAAATAGAAGTGCTCAGAGGTCTTGTTATAGTTCAGACACACATGGTTTCTGCCCAAAAGTGCTATCTCATCTAAGATCAGGTAAAACAATTGAATGTGATGAACAAGGGCATGGTAAGGAAGGATCATCGTGCCAAAACAAGCAACACATAATAGATGTTACTTGCACTGACTAGGACTTCACAGAGAAAAGCAAAATATAAGATCGTGCCAAGAATAGCCATCAGCAATAATAATTCCAAAAGAAGTTAGGAGAACAATTCCATGGGGAATTCTTCAAAATATCCACTACTAAATCCAGTACTATGGTCCAACTGATCTTACATAACAATAGATGTTACAATTTATCTATCATTCCAGGTAGTTGTACATTGTACGAATTTACCAGTAATATGTTGCAGGTATTTTGCCTCATTTTTCTTTTTAAAGTTGTTCAAAAAGTTCTGACAGGTTTCAGACAAGTTTTATTATTATTTAATAGTGCTTTAAATTTTAAGTTCTTGTGAATCAGCAAGTGTTCAGAAGTAATTTTACAAATACCCAAAAACCTAAACAGTGGAAATCAGTGTATCCAAAATTTTATAAAAAATCCCTGCTGGACTCAAAGGTATAGATTATTTTAAAAGCTTTACACAGCTTCTGTGACATTCTCCAGAAAGGGAAAATGGAAGTTCCTTCCCATTATTTTCAAATTGTTTTAAGCATCAGATATAAGATCTCTACCTTCAAGTGAAACTGCAGCACTAAACACTTAACTAGGGGAGGACAGCTTCTTCATTAGGTCACATATTTTTAGTGTTCTGTGTAAAATGCTATTCATTACTGGAGGAGATTTTGGGAGCAGAAATGGCGAGAGAGGAAAAGGGCAAAAATAATTAGGAGATGCAGATTAGAAAGAAGTACATTTAGGAGTGTATGTGATGATGAATACATTAGAGTATTTCAGATTGATTAATATCAGTGACAACTTCTTTTTGGGGAGACCTTTGGAACAATAATGCTGTTGGTGCTTCCCTAGGAATTTTTAGGAGTGAAAGTATTTGGTGATGGACAAAAAGTTTCTGTCGTCTTTCTGTTAGTCTTACTAGATCTTACGAATTTAAGATGGATTCCTTCTCCAAGCTACAGTTCAGTTTGCCTATAAACTTCTCAATTTATGTGTTTCATTTACTTTTGTGTTTGTGCACACATGCGGGTGTGAGTAGGCTGAATAGTAGCCAAGGTTCTCCTTTGTACCAGAAAGCTGAGCACATAGAATATTTCAGATTTTTACTGACCAAAATCTGCCGATATTATGTTGGAGAGAGATATTTACCTCATTTGATAGCTAAGAATTTCTTATTTAAACAGCTTATTAGACTGAAAGCTAACAATTAACTGAATTCAAAACTATACTAATTAAGACTACTTTAATCTATGTGATGCTTTAGGCCATGTCTCTATTGTGTGTAGGAAGAAAGCCTATAAAACCTTGCTTTTCATTATGAAAATTTTGTTTTCCATGGAAGACAACAAATGGGTGTTGATGATCCTTTCATTACAAGGAAAAGATGATGTGAATAGTAGTAAAACACAATGGAAGTAATTTATGAATGCTAACAATAAATTACACTAGTCCCAAATTATGTCTTTTAGCAAATTTGAAATATCACAAGCCTTTCTTTAAATATTGATGTTCATCTCTCACATATTTAATAATAAAAATTATTCTATATTTGAAGTTGGCAAATGTTATTTTTTATTAAATACTCCAGATGAACTCTTCTGGATTAGCTGTTTTCCTTATCCTGTTTTTGCTTTAAGAAATTCTTCTATTAAAATAAGAGAATATCTAATCTGAGGCCTTTACACATAATTAATCCACAGAATCGTAACAAATGTGTGTGGACCAGACGATCAAGTTCAGCGGTCTGCCCCAATTCAGTTGTTCTGTTTCTGATTTTCACCATAAATTATTTCAGATTTGACTTGATTTGCAGAGAAGGCCTGAGGTGACAAAACATTTGTAACTATAAGATTTAGAATTTAGGTAACATAAGAAGAAAAAAGTAATCTGAGTTTTAAATCAATCAATGTCTAAGTGCCCTGTGAGCCTTTTATGAGATTCTAATGAAAAATTGCTCCTTCCTTACAAAAATGTTCATAGAAAATAAGTTTTGAAGTAGTAATTCTTGCAAGGCGTTATCGAGAAAGTGCATTCTCATTTAATCAGGTGCTGAAGAACTAACATTTTTAGAAAAGAAAAATTAAATTTGTGGTTAGCCTATTTTCAGCAAAGCTTTTTATTGGATTAGAGGTTGTCTGCAGATAGGATTGTCTATATAATTAGGCTTAGATTCATCCTTGTACTTGATACATTGTCAGGTCCCTCACTGGAAATTTATTAACTGCTAGCTTGCTGTTTTGTCACGGAAGATAGTACCTGCAGAGAGTGATTCAGATTTAAAATATGCAGAACTACCTAAAGACGTGCTCACCTTTGACTGTACTTGCTCTTATATGCATCACCTGCCTGAAGTGTTGGTGTTATGAGTCTAGTCACCACATTCTGGACAGGGGAATTATATAAATTTCTGAAGTATAATAACAATATCCATTTCTGCAAGTAAATTAGATTTTTAAGATATTTTGGTACTGAAAGTGTTTCTAGACAGGTCACGTTTTGCTGAGGTGTTTTAATCTGCCTTCCTACACAAATATGCCATGGTTCTCGTTTTCCCCTAGTTCTAATTTAGCTATCATCTGGCATAAATTAATGACTGTCTACAATGGAAAAAAATCCAAACCAGTTAGGTTTTCTAAGGTCCTTAATCAACAACAGTGTGAGATGCATCTCATCTAACTCTGGCCATGTAAATGTTTGTCACCTAAATTTAATCTAGTCAGGATCCTCTATCAAAAGAAAGAAATAGAAATCTTCAGGGGAAATTGATGCTGCCTGTCTTTGAAAATAATTTTGAAAAAGAAGTAACTGCCGTTTGAAGGTAACAGTTGCCCTGCAGTGACTATCCACTACCTGATGTCACTGTTATACACATAAGGTTAGGTGAGATGAATCCCATTGATATCTAAAATTCTGAGTTACTGTACTCTTCTGCTGTTATTCATACCCTCTTGAATAATCCACACAGAGCAGCTTGTGATCAGAATGTCCATATTTTGCAGTTTAATACTGCATATAATATTCTTTCCAAACATCAGTTTTCTGTATATATTTCTATTTTTAATTGGGGATTGTAACTTTTTCTGACATTCAGCCTGATCATCTTTTCCACATTTCGATACTACCCTCTCATTTCTAGAGTTCTCTCAATTTAACCACTTACAAGTACATGGCAAAGGCCCCTTTCCAGGGAAGCAGCTCTATTCTATATAGAGCTTTAATTACATGATTACATTTTTAAGCTTCTGTTACAGCTTCACAGAAGACAATGGCTCTTAAAGCACGTGCTTGAAGATGAACTTGTGTTAAAGTGCTTCTCTAAATGGAGATAGATTTAACACATGCCTAAGTGCTTTCCTGACTCAAGGACCAAATTATACTCAGGGCTAAAACTCAGGTAGTCCTAGCAAGATTAATCTAGCATACACAGTTTTTAATTTGAATTTGTTCTTTATATCTTAGCCGCTGTTTCCTCTAGCATTTCACATTTGATACTTTGATATTATTTATGCTCTTTTAAAATTAAGACTGTATGAGTTTGCAATCCTTTTTTTAAAATTAATCACACTTTGCTGAAATTACATATCTCAGCATGTCATCTCACTCTCTGATTTCTCATAACACTGTCATGTAAAGCTGTCTTTCATTCCTATTCTACACAGTGTAAGCAAGATGTGCTAATGGAAACCACTCTGGAGCTTCATATCTTATTACAAAATAAATCATTCAGGTAACTGTTATCTACATCCTTGAAAATGTGTTTGGATATAGAAATAGGTGGATAGAGGAATGGAGAAGGTGAAAAACAAAGAGCATTCTTTGGTACTATGCTTTAGTTGAAGTTTGTGTTGGTTGTTTTAAAGAAAATGGGAAAGAAGTTTTGAAGGCCGATACATGAATAAATTCTCATTTATTCTAGATGAAACGTGGACTAACTTCACTGGTATCCAGAGGAATGCTACTTTAACATGTGCACAGCTAAGGCTAGCATTAGAGTCAAAGCATTTTGGAATGCCATATGTGTTACACTTATTAAAAGTAATTCATCATGTTGCCTCCTCCTGTCCGAATCCTGTATGCTTAACTCTGTTCCCACCAATTCAAGTTATTCACAAAACAGGCATTCTGCTAACAGTATCTTTTTAAAAATCTCTTTGTTGGCCAGCATTTTATCAGTTTCTGCAAAGGAATGACTTGTATATATGAGCACTGTATAGAGCTGCACAGTCAGAATCATGTCGGAAAAAAGCTTTTGGGGTTTTGTTTCTTTTTGTGCTGTAAGTGAAGCTATTCATCTATTTAGAAAGTACCTCTGAAAACGCAAAGCTTAGTACTTCACATGAGATTTTTCACTCATATTCAGTGCCTCTGGCTTACAAGCAAGTGTCATATGGTTGCAATTAAAAGGATGTCACAAAAACTACATTGTAAGTAGGGTAACATATGCTCTTAAGGGGTTTGTTTCGGTTTCCAGTGCTTTGAGTCTTGCTGAGGTTGGGATTCACATCTTTCACAGCTATTCAGCCTCTCTGCTTTAGATATGTCAGCTGACAGGGCGCCAGTTAAAACATCTTCAGGAAATGTTGACAAGTATCTGAAGGGAGAAAGCTAACTTCTCCAAATAAACAGATATGAGTGAGGAATAGGAGTGGTGAGTTTTGCTCCAGAGGTGGTACATCTATCAGCCAAGCAGTCCATGGGTGGCATTTGAGAAATGTTTGTTGTTGAGGTATAGGGGAGGGAAGAGTTTGCAGTAATTCTACTCTTCTGTTGTGGAAATGTCCACAAGCGTGCCAAACATGAGCCAGAAATAGGGACAGTGAGTAACTAAAAAAAAAACAAACCCAACCAACAGCACAGAGATGAGAGAAATACAAGGAAATCTGTGACATTCCTGCTTATCACACAGGACTAAAGCTGCATGAATTCAGTCATGTCACAAGAACAAACTAAATTAATGAGGGAGACTCATCCTGCATGCCTACACTCTTAAAATGCATAGCTGCAAAACTGTTTGGATGTGTTTACAAAGGAATGCCTTGCAGAGCTATTTTCTCATTATGAATTTGTTAGAACAGGGACAGGCATTTGACTAAAGTTCTCAATTCACTTTGGCACATGTACAATCAAATTTTCCTAGATTTCAGCATAATCTTTACATCTACTATGCAAAGAGAGCAGGGAAATCAATCTACAAATTGCACGTTCGAAGGATATAACAACATGTTGCCATTTGGTGTTCCTTCATGCAATTTTTTTTCCCCTTACAGACATTTTTTTTTTTTAATTTAATTTTAATCCTTTATTTGGCAATTGTGCTTTCCTTCCCATACAGCTCACATCTCAGGGTACACTAGTAATTCAGCTCTTGCTGTCAAAAAAATTAGCAATTTAATGCACTGAGCAGAAAGTAACAATTCTTAATTTTTTTCCCATATAACCCCAATATATTATTTCAGTTATGAACATTAGGGGAAAAAAAAAAATCCTGCTGTTGATAAGATTCTACTTCAATTTGTCGTATGACTGAAATCATCATTACTTCCATAAAAGTCTTAAACATTTTCCCTTTTCCATCTGTGTTAAAGTTCTTACAAGGATGGAGGTGCTAGTATTCCAGCTGATGATCATAGCAACTAATACTTTAGCTTTGCTGCAAAAACTTTATTTGGTTACTTGTCAGTGATGAGGATCATTTACTAGCTTAGGTTTATGACAATAATATATCCAAAACATGTAGTAAAATAAAGTAAAAATAAAATAAAAGTCCTTAGCAAGTTATAGCAATAGGAAGAAAATATATTTTTCTAAAACTAATGGACTTTTCCCTCAGTGAATTCTACTTTTATACAGGGCAAAATCTGTTTAGAATGGAAAAGTTTAGTAATACATCTGCCTTACTGTCTGTCTTAAAGGTGACAGAGGTCATAATGTTGAAAGTTTAAAATATGCAAGTAGTACCAAGACTATTTACAATTTCTTGGTCATGTCTTTTTTTTTTTTTTTTTCCCCTGAACCTACCTGAAAATTTTACGTATTTATTTTGTCCTGTTAATTGTTGTCAGTTAAGTTGTTTGATTGCACTCTGCCTAAACATACTCAAACTTTATGACTTTAAGATATCCTTATAATATCATATCTTGCTGCAGTGGTACTAATCTGATTTTAATAAACAAACCTCAAAAAACCAGAAAAGCAAAAACCCCACCACCCCCAAACCACACCCTCACCCCCATTGAGATTAGGAGAACAAAAGATATATCTAAAGATGAGTTAGACTGGGTAAAGTTCAGAAACTGACTATATGGACAAGTTTTTTTAGAAACAACATTGGTATTTATTAAGAAAAGCTTTTTTTTTTTTTTCTTAATGGGGTTATTTTAGAAAGGGGAAGAGCAGAATCATTTTGAATAGTGCAAGTGCAGCATCAGAATTTGGCTTTTGGTGGCCTTAATTAGAACAGGGGTCCCTCTTCTCAATTTAATGACTTGCAGTCATACCCTTTGTGAGAATATGGCCGCATTATATATTTGGGCAGGAGAGAAGATTTAGGCCTACTGTGTGTAAAATATGAGATTATGGGCAAGTGTCCTAATCTAATGTCTGGAGAGGTTTCAATATGATCTCAAGAGTGAGATTAAGACGCAAATGAGGTCAAATCACCTTTCAGACTTTATTCCTGTAAAAAGAGGTAATAACAATAGGACAGAGGGAAGCAGAAAAGGTCAGAACAGCTAAGCATCAGAAGAGATGCTCAAGCTCAGTTACCCCCACCACGAATCCAGTGGTGTCCTGTTGGTTCAAACTTGGTGTGGGTGATGGGGAGTCCCACAAGAGAAGAGCAGGCAATCCTTTTATCACCCCAGTCCCCACAATCAGTCTGCCCATTTCCACAGAGATCATTATCATATTTGCTGCCCTGTGTTCCTCCATGGGCTTATGCCTAGGTGTTCATGGTGACCATATGGGGGGGTGGGGGGGTGTCAGTCAGTGACACCTTTAGCCTCCACATGTCCTCCTCCGCCTGACTTCTTGCCCCGGCCCTGTGCACAAGCACAGCTTTGTAGATGTTACGAAAGATGTCGTTGTTTCAGCTGCAGGCAGACACGTTTTTTGGGGGGATATTTTTGTCCTCTTCAGGGTGTACTTCTTCATGGCAATGGGATGTTGAGGCCCAGTTTAGGCAGTGTTGCAGTGTTGAAACAGGCAGCTGACACAGTCTGGCTCAGGACATGGTAATGTGCAACAGCAATGCTGAGAAAAAAATGCTGACACAGTCCCTTACAACAAGGTCCTACTTGGATTTGGGGTACTTCATTAAGCTTGCAGTAATCTTTTCTCTCAACAAAATCTAGCACTGCATTGCTACATTTGTATACCTTTAAATGTCTTGATCAAAAGAGGAATAAGAAAAACCCATCATCTAAAATATATGTTGTGTTTACAATTTAGTCTCACAGAACTGTATGTTAATTTGTGTTTTCCACTAGTTGCTCACCTCAAAATAAGCTTTGTTTCTGAATGCTTCTTGGGATGCTTTTGTACTTTCCTAACAACATGTCCAGTATCAACGGTCATAGCTGACAGAGATTTTCTAAGCAATGTGTCATAGAAAATATGGGGGAAAACAAAATAAATATAGCATATTCCTTTTACATCTAATACATAGAATTTTATTATTTCTCTTCATAAGGTGTCCTGATTAATCATGCTAAACTGAATATTTGCTCAGTATTGTGAAATTTTTAATGCTACCACACAGGACCTTCATCTCAGAAGTATCTTACAGTTACTTCCTTGTAAAAGTCATTATTAATTATTTTTTTTCCGCATGGATGAAAAAAAAAAACAAAAAACCACCCAGTCATTCTTTAGTGAATATATCAGCATTAGTATTTTCGTTTGCATTAGTTGTACTGTTTTAAAGCAAATCCTCTGTTTTTCCTTCTTTTTTTTTTTTTTTTTTTTTTTTTTTTTTTCTTTTTTTTTCCCTGCATTCTTTTGATCTGCAGAGCAGTTTTGGTGCACCAATTCTGTTTTAAGGTAGACTTTTTTCAGAGAGCGCTAAACTCTGACAGGTATGCACCAAGTGCTTTCTTACCCCTAATGGGATGAGGCATCTGAACCAAACACTGGACCTTTGGTGGCTTCAAGCAACACACATGGCAGGGATGTTCTGCCCAAGGGGCCAAATAGTGTGCAATTCAAAACAACCATCCTCCCCTACCCAGCAGTTTTTGCAAGGGCCTTAGTACTAACTGGTGTGATTTACTAAACCGTTCCTGTTGCTCCAAACTACTTGCTGTTGTGGGCATACCTGGTAGAAACAGACTGGATTCTGGAAGCTGAAAGGGAGATACCCCATGCATTAGGACAAAATAAGCCTAGCTATGAAAGGATTGAAACATTGAAATGCTGGGGTTTCAACCCCAAGCCCCAAATTAAGGCTGACATATGGGTGATTCCCACGGCCCTTCCCAAAGGGGGGTGAGTTTGCCCTTAGACTTCCCTCCAGGGTGCGGCCAGCCTGGCAGGGAGAGCCATTGGGTAAATGAGCCCCAGGTGTCTGCATTGAGTAACAAATGTCAGGTGTCCCACTGAGGGGTAAAAGCTGGGACCACTTGCAGGAAGGGGCAGTGTCTGTCTGTGAGGTGGATGCACTGTGCGGAGTTCCCTGTTGGGGAAGGACCTCCTGCCTCCCTAGGACTGGGTTCCAGTCAGGTCTGGCTTTTGTGAACATGGGCTGTGTAGAGATTCAGTGTGTGGCTCCCTTGGTCTTATGTGTTTGACTTGTTGACTTGATTTTCTCCCCATTTCTTTTATGGGAAACTGCATTTCACCATTTATTCCACCCATTGTTGGTTGTGTGGTGTCATTGTTGGGGTCAGTGGGATTGATGTTGATTATGTATAATCTGACTGACTTGTTTGTACCCCCAGTGCTCACCCATGTACTGACCATTTTGTATCAAATACAATTTGGTTATTGGTTCATCTTTATGCTGGCTGTGTCCTTTATGTTAGGCCTGATATTTGGCAAAACAAACATGTGGTTTACATCAGTGAAAATTCAGCATAAAAAGTATTAAAACAAAAACTCCAAATTTATAAATTTCTGCAAGAAATATAAGTATTCTTGGGGAGGAGGCAGAACTACAATTACCAGTTCCAAGGTCTTAAATCCTATCTGAGCACTGAGGCACATTTAGTAATACAGCCTCAAAGTGTGTATAAGCACATTTTTCAAGTGGACCTCTTATCAAATCTGGTATTATGAAGTGATATTTTTAATAACTAAAATGGAAAGCACCGGTTTATTTTGGAAAAAATAATCTGCAAAATTCTCATTCATCTATTAAATTCAAACTATTGTATTCCTGTGCAGTATATTTCAATTTATGTAGAAGAAAGACTTGTTTGAATTATACACGTTTGTTAGATGTGAAACTTGGAGCAAGTGGAGGACTCTAGGACTGAAATGATATTAGCATACAACACTTCAGAAACTCATTGTGAGAGTGCAGGTTCTATCTGCTTAGTACATGTTGGTGGTGCTTTTCTATAGATTGAGAGTTCTATTGGTTCTATAGAAACACACAGTGGGAGCATGTTATTATGTAGACTGTCTCATCAGTTAGCCAATACAGGACTATAGAAGATCTTGAGTATTTGAGAAAGCAGGGTGGTACCCCATTTAAATTAAATGTTTTCAACTTGCTGTCAAAGACTCTCTGATCAGAGATTGTATCAAAGAATTGGCTTACCTTTGGGGTGTGTTGCCAGTAAAGATTTTTCAGCTGCAAGAGAAAAAACAGCTTTAACAGAGCAGGATAGTTGTTTGAGGTGTCAGGAGCAAGCTGTCTGAGAATACAAATACGTCATACCTGTTTGTATGGTAGTAATTAGAGAGGATGATATCATATTCTACAATTCATATTAATCACTTTTGCCTTGGATTCTTTCTGCATAAATTCAAGTACTATTCAAGTACGTGAGTTAAGGCTGTTTTCAGGGCATTTTCAAAACATCCAAGGTTGTTAGTTTGAAATATGTGTTTTAAATTTATGAAAGATTGGGTTTGTTCTCATTCCTTTGTTGTACAGATTTGTGAGTTCTTGGCTACTTTAAAAAATAATGTCAAAAACATGCTTTGTTAAGTGCAGTGACAACGCACCTGTTTTTGTGATCAACAGTTGCTCAACACAGACTTCTGTGAGATCTACTGTATGGCAGTCATGAAGGTGATAACTCCTTATAAACACCACATCTAGAGATTAATAAACACTCTCCTGGTTTTAACATCTGGAGTGTGAGTTCCATTTTGCATACGATGACCTTGGTTGAAGCACTGAAACAGAAGTGTGTGTTACTGAATTTGTAACTTGCCATTAATACCAGCTGCAAGGAAATAACATGCCTCACTATTTTTTGCTGTCTTACTTTATCAATATTTCATTACAGCATATCCAGGAGATATACAAAAGAGTATCTTTACCTCTGTTGTTCTCGGTGCTGTTTCTTTTAAGATAATAAAAGAAAAATTCACTGAAATATGCCTTCATACAATTAACTTTGTTCTAGGGCCAAATCCAATAGCTGCTCATGTCAGCTGAAAGATTCATACTGAATTCATTGAGTGCCTAAAATTTATTAACCCTTGTCTAATGTGAGATAGATGGTCACCACAGGTAAGCTATTGTAATAGACAGCCAGCAAGAAGTAGCATACTAGTAACTTCTTGCTATTTTACATGTTGGGTTTCTGAGTTCATATGCTTCCACCATGGATCTTCTGGATGTTTCCTTTCCAATGAAATTCATCTTCACTGGTTCTGTACTGAGAGAACCTGCTCACCAATTTTATAGGTAGCAATATTTTTGTTGTTGTTCAGAAAAGGGTAAGACTAATTTTTTTAAGGACATAACCATGTGTTTTCACTATTATAAATGATGACTTTGCTATACAAGGGGAAAAATTGTAACTGTCATATTTTTTTATGGATTGCCCAAGTATTTTGGTTTATTATAGTAGTGCCTTTCAAACTGTCCTGGGGAAGGACAGGGGTGATAACCATTCTGTGTACAGTATTTCATAGCCGCTATTCATAAAATCTTTAGAGTAGATCTATGGTCCTCCAAAACTGGCTGACTTACAGGCAGCAACATGAAGGACATAATGAACTGTGAGCAGTTTTTTTGATTCCAGTTTTCTTTTTTAAATTTTTCTGAGTCAATATACAGCATTAGAAATCCTGTGAGGCCACATCTTGCCTGCAAGAGCCAAAGGGTCGGGGGGGGGG
>NW_020799091.1:38922535-38963413 GCF_003259725.1 Athene cunicularia | reverse complement strand
GGGGGGGGGGGGGTTAGAGTTTGTGTCCTGATCATATAAAAATATTCTGAAGAGCCAAAACTTGTTATGGTTTAGATCACTTGATGGAGTTACACACAAGAACATAATTTTAAAATATTAAATGTGTTCTCAATGAAATTGAGTGAAAGAACACCATGAGATGGATAGAAGTTTTGAGATACAGGGCCTGCTTATTACTCAGTGAAGTTTTTCTTCAAATAGTTTGTACCCAGTGAGTGCCTTCTGATTCATAACATGACTTAGAGATTCCCATCTGTTGAACTGAAGTATTCCACATGGTAAGTTTAATAAAATAGCTGAGTAGCACACTTCAGAACCTAGTCACATAATAAAGCCACATAGCTGTGGATTTTGAGACCATCTGTATTGTGAATATAGCAACAAGTCATTCACATCATTTACCATACAATAACAGTCAGGGAGCTATTTTAGGAGCAATGGTCCTTACATTGCAGACATCTAGCAAGAAACTACAAAATAGAATTTATTTACTTCAGTGCTTCACAAAGATTAACTTTATCCTTGGGAGGCTAATAACCCTAGGCTCCCTTAATAGTCCATGGAAAGAAATAGGCTCTTTCACTTGATTCTGAGCAGAACCCTAACTTGAAGTATGTGGACCATTTGGAAAGAGTACAGAAGAGATCAAGAAGAGATTTCAAAACAATGATCTGCTTGTAAAGATTGTAGAAATTAGACTTGTCATGAAGGGGAGATGACAGGAGTATGAGCATCTTAAAATACGTAACAGACTGCTGCAAAGTCTGTTCTCCATGTAGCTAGTGAATAAGACAAAGCATTAATGCATCAAGGGAGATTTATATTAAACAATAGAAATATTCTTCCAACAGTACAGATGTAGGAGCATGCTGAAAGAATTTCTCCGAGTAGATTACAAAGTCTCTGTCATTGGTGGGCTATAAGAGCAGGTGAGACAGACATCTGTCAGGAATGTCATAAATATAACTGATTCTACCTGCAGAAGGGAATAGACTAGATGACTTCTGGAAGTTTCTTAAATTTCTTTCATTTTTATGGCTTTCTCAAGAAGGGGCCTATTTGATGGGATGGGTTAGGAAAATTTGTCTCTTTAAACGAATTTTAACTTCTGTAATGATTCCTTGTTTAATGTGCAAGAATATCCACTGAAAGGTTGTCAGAATGCTGTGTTCCTGCCTGTAAGAGATCATCAGCCCATGGATTGTATGCTTGACTTCTTGCCTACAAGTAGCACTTCATACATAATGCACTTGACACTACAGCATCTTCTTACAATACACATACATATTAAAGCATTTGATGTTATTACCTTCAGTATTGTCTTAGCTCTCTTCTCCTGAGAGATTTGATTCCACAGTGATTCTATTTTTACTATGATAATTCAGTTTACTAATAAAGTGTTCTGAACTGTAAGTCAAGTTTTATATCCAGTTTTCATTGTAATACTTAAAGCTTTTTCAATCATATCTTCACTCACTACTCCTAGTGAAAAAGGAGTTTTCAATGATACATTTTCAACATAATGAATTTGTTGTTGTCACTGATATACATATGTAGTAGAAGATATACTGGATTTATTTATCTTTTAATTTTAATCAATGAAATAGAAAATCTTATGAACTAAGGTCACTTATTACAGGTTTTTAATTCGATACTATTTGTCTATGTGTTTGCTTATAAACAGTTTTGTGGATTTGGTTCTACAGGATATGTTACTGTTTGCACCCTTTAGGTGCAAACTGTAATAGATATTTAAAATTAGTGAGAGATTAAGATTTCAAATGAAAAGGTGTACGCCTATTTTCACATTTTAAATTTATATGTATAGCATTATTTTCTTTAATTGGCAATTCCTTGAAATTAAACTTCTTTAGTATTTCCCTCAACTTGAAATTCTGAAAGCTTTTAGAATTTAGATCTTACATTGTAATTCATTAATGTTCAAATTAATCCTATAATTTTTAAAAGTAATTAAATTATGATGTATACATAAGATTTAATTTTTGGTTTCATTAGACTTTTAATCATGACAACACCAAGTGTACTGCTGTTTAACAAGTTTTCAGTGGGTACAAACCCAATTAATTTCTGTTCAACACCACCTTTTGTCCTTTTGATATGACATTTATTAAATTCTCCCAGGCATTTTCAGTATTTCACCAAAGTTTATCTAGTAAAAAGACAAAAACCACCAAACACTATAAACATTGCCAAGTGTATTTTACTAAGAAAGTATTAAATAGGGCAACATGAAAATAGTCACATACTTGTCTGTTTGGGAATCTGAACCTACAATCACATATTCACGTTATTAATATTGCATTTAAAGGAAAGCTTATGAAATCACTAAAAGTATGCAAACGTGAATGCGACTGTAGGCATTTTAAATTGTTAGCTTCCTATAAGATCATCCTAATCTTGTTTTGTTATACTTTAAATCATACTTGGCAAAACTACATGTGTGAAGTAGCACAACTTCCTATTTAATCTTATTTTCTTTCTATGATTTTCATAAATCATTTTTGGTTTTGTTTTTTTCCTCACATAATAGTACAATAGGTATAATTTAAAGAGCCTGCATATCCCCCAGCTCAATTGAGGTGTCATTTTGCTATTGGAAGTGCACAACACTTTTACATCATATAGAAGCCAAATCAAAATAAACATGGCTTGGATAATTATGTGGTAAAGCCATTTACTAGAAAATCTGCTATATTTTCTTAATAATAGTAGTAGGGGGCCCAGCAAATGACAATGGTAAATTACTGTCATGCAAAACATTAGCAAGTTTCATAATGTCCAGTGGCATAGAGGACATAAATCAGCAATAGTATGGGCAAGAGAATATAAAATTCCATAGCATTGTGTGAAGGAACTGCAGACCACCTTCATTGTGATTCTGCTCAGCATTTCTCTTTGTTTTGTTCCGTGGGCATACTTTGCTAAGAAAAGTTAGATGATCTGAATTCAGGCCACAGTATGTAAATCAGTAGATGTTGCAGAGACTTATATTTTTTAAATATTTAGTCTGTTGAAAATTTTCCTGTAAACCCTTTATTTCCAGGCATTTTCTACAGGAGAAGAGCAGTGCCAGTTCTTTAGGGTTACATGTTCATATGATTGGAAAACATTTTTTCTTAAAATTCCAGAATGAGGAATATGCATGATCATATAATATTTTATTACAGAAATATATAGATGCCTAGTACTTGTGATCTCAGGAGGAAACCTGGAAATGAAAATTTATCTTAAGTAAAAGAAAGCAAAAAGCATATCTAACATTTTTTTTTTCTTTTTGTTGTTTTTTGTGTGGGTTTTTTTTTTTTTAAATTTTAAATGTTTGAGTTGGCAGTTCTTCATGCACATAGTCTTCTTGGGAGAAATTTTCTTTCAGCTAGTACATGAACCATGAAATTGCTGAAATCAAATGGAGTTTCAGAATTGTACATAGAGCACAGGCAGTTTTTCTTTGTTTACAGCAGTGGATAAAACAATGTGCCTGATGAGCTAAGCCAAGGAGAAGCGTTTCTGCAGAGTTATGTTGTTTTGTTTTTTTTCCTCTTGGATTGAATCAGTGAACCAAATTCTTTGCTGCTATAAACTGTTGCAGATTACAGTTTTGTTAAAGGATTGCTAGTGTGCAGTCTGTGCATCTTCCATTCACTTTCCTGTGCTTACTGTCCTATAATTCTAGCCAGGGTTCTCTCAGAATTGTTTACCACTGATATATCTGATTCCCCTGACAAAGGCAATTTTGGATCACTGAGGACTTATTGGACTATGCAGTGTAGCAAAGGAAGAAAATTTTGTTTGCATGTATTCCTCCAAAGGAAATAATTAGAGGAAAAAAGTGTTTAGAATTTGTTTGGAATAGAATTAAGTATCTATTCGAAAAGCTAGAGTTGTTGTTGGCAAAAAGATATGGACAATCTTTCTGAAGAATTAACTGATATTAAACTATTTCTCTAGCAGAAATAATTATATCTGTATATTATGATCTTCCTAATCCCTATAAACAATAACAATCCACAGTAGGCATTATAATATTAATGATAAAAATGTAAAAACTGTATTAAAATTGCACTTATCAGAACATTTTTTGTTAAGATTCTTTATCAGTTGTTGAAATTCAATATAATTAAATAATTAAAACTTTAGAGATTAGAATGTAATTTAAACAACCTTATTAAATGACTGTGGTACTTCAAACAATAATGCTCAAGGTCATACTTTTCCCTTTCTTTTGGCTATCCTATCCTGCAGAATGAGTCAGTTTCTTAAAGCCTCTAATCATTTAGAGGAGAGGCAACAGGCAATGTACTTATAACACAATAAGGGAATTTTTCTTTAGGGGAATTTGCAAAAGAAAATGGAAACTTTTTAAAACTTTTAAAAAAACTTATTTTACATAAGAACTTGCTGGCAATCAGGAAATGTTTTGATGAGTCATTACTTAAAAAGCAAAGTAGTCCATTAGATTTGGGAAGTTAATACCATAGATTCAGAAGGCCCAAAAGGAAGAAGTCCCATAAACTAGAATACATTCAATTATACCTTCATTACCATTATAAATAATTATCAAGGATTTACACATGTACTAAATTTTATTTTACACATAGTAAGTAGTTTTGCTGAGTTAAAAAGTGTTTATTTCCATGTGCAAGTCTTTTCAGAGCTGCTTTTAACTGCAGATGCTACAGGAAAATCTTGGGTATCCATATAGGAATGAACACTACGTGATGAAGGAAAAGAACTTGATTTTTGGCTTTCCTTTAAAGGAAAAAAAGGGCAACAAAACAACGAGTGTGTGACAGGCGCTCAGAGATTTGAATCATTCAAAGTAGTCCCAGTAGAACAGAATTTGTGGGACAAACACAGGTGAGATGATGCACGGTAAATGCAATCTAATTTTATGCCTGTGGAGTTTATTGCATGTGTCTCATCATATCAGATTTAGATGGAGTACCTACTCATTTGACTTTCTACTTGATTTCCTGTTTCTTGCAAATCATCCTTCATTGTCATCTTTAAGGTTGCCAAAATGGAGTATCCCACTGGCATTTTCTTGGGCTTGAAACAAGCATGGTGAGAGGGTAACAGAGACAGTGTGAAACTTCAGCAGAATTTTTCATGTATGATGCTGCTCATTGTCACTTGCTGTAAAACTGCTGTTAAACCTCTAATATAAGACTATAGTTCTGGTGAAATGCAGTGTTTGTTGATGCTAGTTTAATTTTCTTCCTTTATATTGTTTTCTCTTAAGATAAGCAGGAGGAAAGTGATAAAAAAGTCACTCAAATTTTACATCAGTTCAAATTATATCCCAGAATCATGTGAAAAGAGATGTGTGGAAGAATAAATCTAATCTTTTTAGGGCAAAAATTCCAGTCCAAATATTTTTTAGCCAAGGATTAAATATTCAGACATATATGTGCTGGTACCTCAAAAGATTTGCAATGCAGATTCCTTATGCTCCTTTCTGTAGTTTGACCTTCCTAACTGGATTTTCATCTGCAGGAACACTTCTCCCTTTTTAGAAATAGCAGATAGTTACACCATGTAAATCTGTTTTTCACTGGGGGAAAAAACCCCACATTTTTATGGAAAATTTTCAATTAGACCTAGCACATCTGTTATAAAACTTATGCTTTGTACATGCTAGCTCAGGTAGTTGGTTTCTTCTGTTTCTTTTTAACCTGTAGAAAATCTGGAAGAAATACATACGCAGGTAGGATGTGTATGCGGTAGGATCAGATGACAATAAAGGACACCAATGTATTTGAGAAGCTATGATATTTTATATTTCATGTTGAGCTAAAAGTAAATTCTACAAGTATTGTATAAAGGGATTGCCTGTGGTGATTTATGTAGTCCCATGAAAAGTACCAGTGCCTTGTTTAATATAAACAGGACCCAGCTTTTCTTACTCTTCTTTTGTTATCAGCTGGGGAAAAAAAGCAACCAAAACCCAGACAAAGAAGTAAAACTTCATCAGGCAAATTATAACAGATTGTATTAGTGAGAAAGGCAAAACTAGGGAGAAAACGCTAAACACCATCAAAGCCATTAACTAAGACAAATATTTTGTTTCACTCTTAAATGTGAAAGTCAGATGCACTGCTGGATTCTAATAAGTGGATTTTCTGTTTAGCCAGTTGTTTCTCTTCACAATATTCATCCACCTAGTGACTGATTCATGCCAGATGGCATTTCTCCAAATATGTGATATTTCCATGTCTCTGTTCACAGCTTGCTGGAGACAGACAGATAAAAATATGCTAGCAGATCGTTCTACCTGTGGATAGATGAGAATCTATATGACTGAGACTAATTTAACAGCAGCCTAAAAATGCAGTAGAAAGTAAGGGTTTATTAATGATTTTAGGGTAAATGAAATTTGTATTAGAAAGCTAGGGAACACCTAAACTGACAAGTTAAATGTGTTTGAAAAAGGAAAATGTACAAACCAGAAGGTTGGATCTATACCAAATATAATAAATCACTGTATTGTAAAAGCATAAAATAAATAATACTGTTAACCTCCCTCATTATCAGTGTTCATAGCAGCTTATAGTGAATTTTAAATAATTATTGCATTTCAGTTAGCTGTCTGAAGTAAAAGAAGACACCAGATGACTGTTAGATTGACAGAGCTCTCGTGCTTATTTTGAATCTGAGAACCCAGAAGTTTGCTTTAGTACATATTTAGTCCCTACCAGTTTGGAGCTTCAAAGGTAGGTCTCACACATAGTGTATAAGAAAAATTATTCATAAAAATGTCTTTTATATGAATTTGTCCAAGAATGAAGGGATTAGAAAAACTATAAGCAGTAGATGTGGCATTTATTGCAAACAGTTTTGCATCTGAGCAATTTTTGTAATACTTAATATTTCTACTCTCCAAACTGTGAAAGCTACTTCTTACTAAAGATTTTACAGCAGCAGAAGAACAAAGAACAAGAGTAATGCATAGCATACTTAACCTATGTATCTTGGACTTTCATGTGTATTAGAAGGATAGGACTAGACTGTAGCAGAGAATTAGTATGTTCAAGACACAGAGAGGTATTCATTAAGAACACCTCACTCTTGCTCTTTATACCATTTTAGTCTCCCTCTCCACTGTCCATGGAGGAAGCCTGAAATTAGCTTTTGTTAGCATTCTCCAATTACTAAAACACAGTTATCTGGTATTTTTTAGAAAAGTTCATGGGATTGTCAAACCCTGCTGTTTAAAAGCTGTAGAAGTTAAACCATTAGTGGAATCTGAAAAATACATTTTCCTTTTCATTTTTCTATCTCCAAGATTTTGTAGCAGTATTGATCTTCAAGTCAATGCATCATTATGTTGTTCTGTGAGACCACTCATATCCTATTGCTATGTAAGTGCAGCCACTGAAAAAAAAGTGTATTTTTAAGGAAATACTTGGATTGAAAGCGAAATCAAAAGAAAGAAAAAAGCAACAAAAGGAATTTCACTTGAATCTAGATCAATAATATTTGACCTTATCCAGCATTTAATTGGTTGGTTCTTCAAGTCTTTAAAATGGTGGATTACTTACCCTGAATAGTGGAGCTGTTTTAGAGCAGCTGTGTACCTTTGTATTGATCAAGGCTGTGTGCTTGGTCATGATTACACTGTAATGGATATTTCAATTGGAAGAATTTACTTGAGCACTGTTACCTTTTAATAAGTCACCACATGTTCACAGAGTGGTGCAAACCTTCAGTTCTGTTCAGAACTGAAAGATGCTGAAGCAATAATATTATGAGACAATGTATAAGGCAATGTTATCAAACTGGAAAGATTAAAGTTAAAGTAGAAAGGACTCACAAGCTATGAAGTTCAACAAAGATCTGTCAATACTTTTGCTTAGTTTTGGTTTTCTCTTTAAATTTATTTCACTGTCACTATATGGAAATATGCGTGTGTAAAAAGACATCTATACATGTGTGCAACTACACAAGTTTGAATGTGTCCTGCAAGTAGAATTATGATCAAGCAATTATACATATATGTGTCCTTATGCTTTATGTGGTCTTCTGTGTAAAGAAGGAATATTTTTTCCTTTTACATTCCAAACCTAATTCTTACTTTATTTTTAATTTTATCCTTGTTAAAATTTAGGACTTAAGGTAAAGGTGGATGATTACCAGCTACTGACAGTAGAGATTTTGCTGCCAGTTGATACTTTGCCCAAAAGAATTAGGATGTTTATTACCTACAGTTTTGTTTGTTTTCTTTACTGCATTAAATTTAAGTATATTTCTTCAGCTTCTGTGAAATGTAATAATTTAAAAGTTCTTTGGACGTTTTCTCTTAAGTCCATGTTACTTTCTCAGTATGTCTAGTTATTGTTATCAATAACAGGAATTCCTCTAATTACCTTAAAACCTCCAGCTTTAGGAAGATTCCAGTAACATCACAGCTAAGTATAGAAATCCTAGAAAGAAATCATTATCTAAATTGTGTGTCCTTGTATTATTATACAAATCATTCAGCAAAACATTTGTTATCATTAAACAGCCAGTTGGGTCCTATATGCTGGTATGCAACTGACTTCAGCTGAGGAGATGTTTAGTGTTGCAGTACATAAAATAAACCCAGAACTGTTGACATGACATATTTAGGACGAAAGAAGCATACATACAGTATTTAAAAGAGAAATCGCATGCTGAATATTTCTGGGTTTGAGATGCTGTACAATTCATATAAATCCTTTGTGGAGTTTCTTTCCAGTTATGAATTCAGAGCATACCCTACAGCACATTCTTATGCAGGAGCAACTAATTGAGGGAATTATTTCTATTCTTTATAGAATTTACACAAACAATTTATTTAGGATGGAGGAACAGAACCTTAATCTGGATTCTCCAGTTAGATTCAGCTAAATTCATGTAACCTCACTACTTATTCTATGTAACAACACTGGTTTTATCTGAAGGACATGTTCTTCTGAGCTAAGAGAGCTTGCTGTGTCTTTTAATGGAATTATTTTTCACTGGAAACATGGCAGGACAGCAATTACAGCAAAAAATGGGTATAATGGAGTATAGATTGCAAAGCATAAGAGACAAGAGTAGAGAAGGTTTAATGATAGCTGAATGCTCAAGACTGTTTTGTAGATTGTAAATTCATACTATAATCAGTGTTCACAGTGCTATTAAGTAGATTCATCCAGAAAAAGTTCAGTTGTCTTAAGGAAAAATATATTTACAACAATGAACCTGATTATTTGTGTATGTGTATATAAAGAAAGAAAATAAGAGATAAACGTGTAGGGTTTTTTCACCAAATAGTGTGTTTTATCAGTGAAATCTGTATTTCAACAGTGAAAAGCTTATTTTCTTAATGTGAGTAAGAAGTATAGCATTTCTTTGTCCTACAAGTATCATTTTCCTTACCAGACATACCTTTTGGTTTGGAGGACATTTTTCTTCTGGGTGACCTTTCAAACAATCATCTATAAGCAGACAAGTGTAATGAATCATCTTCTGTTTTCACTTTTCAGTTCCACTAGGTATTTGTGACAGAGTAGTTCATTACAGTCTTTTCTTCTGGAAGTTGCCTCAAACTTTTTTAGAAAAAAGGCATTTTTTTCCCTCCTTCCAAAAAAAAAAAAAAAAAAAGTAATCAAGTGTTTCTGGAAAAGCCTTGACAGAACAGTGAAATGTAAGGAGTAATTCTAAGGACTGGATAAAATGTGACACAGACCAGGATACCATTTGTGTTAGTAACATTTAATGTAGAAAATACATTTAGAGTTATATGGGTTTTCAAATGCAGACCAAAATCTCTGGAGGAAAAAGAAAAGTTCTTAGTCCAAGTTTATTTTTATTTACTGAACATTTTTAGTGGTTTGCTCACATATATAACTGCAGACAACAAAAATTACATTTCTTACTAGCAGAAAATTTTGCAAATTACAACAAAGTCTTTGATGTGGGGTTTTTGGTTCTGCTACAGAGACTTCCTATACAATAAATATGAGTGGGACTGTGTCAAGGAAAGAGATCAACTGGATAGCCCACATCTACATGAGCCAGCGCAGTCAAGTGTCTGGAGCAGCATGGCTGCATGCTGCCTGACTCTTGGGGACACCCCATGGTGTCCCCCTCACCATGCCTGAGACAGATTGTTCCAGGAGAAAACCATCCCAAACACAATCTCACTCAAGGCACTGGTCTTTGACGGGTTAGACTTCTAGGCTGTTTGACCGGATTACCTAAAATAAAAGGGAAAAAAGAAATCCCAAATCTAAAATGCCTGTTAGACATGTATGGTTAGACATGAAATTACACCTGTTTTCAATCCTACCCATTTCTCTCACATAAAAATATCAAGTGATTCATAAAGGCTAATTAAATGGAGATATTGCATAACAAAGTCAGTCATACATATGTCAGTGACATAGAAAACTACTGCTCAAAACTGTTCCTCCACTAATAAACATTGTGAACAATAAAAAAACCCACACAAAACTGTAGTTTTCATAATGATAAATGAGATCTAGAATATAAACCCCCAAAATGAACTCAAAATAAATTAGATTCCTATTTAATTTTTTTCATAAACTTAATTTGAATGAACCCTGAGTTATATAGAATTTCACCTTCATTATTGAAGGCTATCCTCTGAAAAGTATAAAATTATTTTTCACTCTAAAGCTATATTAGAGTCCATAGACTGTTTCCAGTCAGTTATTTAGAAACATTTTATTCAATAGTTGTTGCTCTGCAAAACCTTTATAATTTCTGTGATTTATTTAATTTCTTTTCCTGTGCTAAGCATACTCACTAAGGAAGGGGAGAAATACTTTACTTTGTGTCCATTGTCTCAAAATTCACAATTCCTATTTAATACAGCAACAAAAATCTAGATTTTGAGTTTTCAAACTTTGAATGTCGTGTTGTAGTTGATATTCTGGTATTCTTTTAAATTGTGAAATAGTTTTAACAGTAATTGCAAGACTATTCTTACCACATAATAAAAAATTTGCATCAGAATTTTGAATATTTTTCTTCATAATGGATTCATGTCTTGCGGAAGATATATTTAAATAGTATTCCTTTTAATTTTATATTTATGCCAAGAGGTGAAGGTATAGCAGAGGAAATTATATATGAATATTTCAGCATGAAAATATCTGAAAAAAATATACTCTAATGCTTCTTTTCAAAATTTGTTCTGAAAGGTTTTGCCTAGTAAACATTTCATTTGCTATAATTATTACTGGAGTTTGTAGTCAAAAATACCATGGCATTAAGCAGGAAAAATAGTGGCAAAAAGGCTAATTGCAATTAAAGCCAGGCATTCTGATCTTACTTACATCACTAAACTTGAAATAATGTAGAGTGGAGTTCTTATCAGTTTGAGTTCAATATCAGGTTTTGACTGGGAATAGGCAGTAACTCAGATAAGCATCTGAGAACATTTTTCTTTAAAATACTTTTTCATGGATGCTTTGAGGGGAACAAACAAAGAAGGGGGTCAGCTATAGCTTTCTTCAGAGAGCAGGGAAAGTGCCATTCTTGTTCTTTATTCATTATTTAACCCTTATTAACTCCATTGCCTTTTCAAAAGATCTCTATCATGAGTTACTTTGAAAAGTAGGAATATTTCAAACCTTTTGATTATAGATTGCCAGGAGTTTAGCCTTCCATGTGTCTATTTTATGTACCTAATTTGGCCTAAGAGAATCTAAAGGAGCACCTCACAGGCCTTTTTGATTAGCTTTTATAGTATGTGAAAGTGTTGCATTTTTTCTCTTCTTTGAACACAGACAAATCATCTGGATAAAAGATGTTTGCAAACTTGTTTAGGGATAGTGGAAATTCTCCAAGGAAAAGCTGTGATTCAACAAAGATTCTGTCCATACAAAACCGATATAAAACTGACCCTCATGACTACACTACCAATAATTCAAATCAAATCATATAAACTGGCATTGGGTCATAGCAAAAGACATAGCTGTTATTGCTCTGCAGTGATGGATGGACTTATATAATAATGTCAAAAACTGATATTGATTCATGAAGGTTCTGCTACTTCCAAAATAGGCAACCTTCACCTTCCAAATTTGCAGGGGGATGGAAGAGTTTCAATTTCTTGTTCTAGATAGATATTTCAGAAGCTCATTCCATGGTACTTGTTACATTCACAAACTATTTGCGCTACCTGTTTGCATGATTTACAGCAGAAGGGAATCAGTCTACATGAGAAATCATTGTCTGGAGTAAATAGTACAGTGGTGGTATGCACAGCATAGAAGACAACCTGAGGTGAGTGGCGGCCAAGAGGGTGTGAGTTAAGTTACATAGGCTTTATTTATAACTATTTTACATCCCTTTGTGATGTGTAAGTGACATGATGCACACTGTGAATCTTAAACATTTGCATTTCTGTTCCAGCTTTGAGAAGGGAGAAATAATGTGTTCTGTATTAATTGGATATCTTTGGCTCAAGCTTTTAAGTGTGACAAATGGAGATGTGCCAAACCGCCTGAAAGTAATTCGGGCTGTCAGTGAACCACGGTGGCTGCCAGCTTGCAGACAATTTCTAGTCTTCTTGGGTCTGTCACATCTCTTTCACACTACCTATTTACCATCTGAATAGAGCCAGCACTCTGCAACATAAATAAATGTATTTGTCTTTAATATGAGAGTGTTTCTGTGAGGGACTTGTGTTATATTGTGCCACACATCGTAAACCAGCCTGAACTTCTTCAGTGACACAAATTGCAGACAGGTCTCCTCAAGCAAGCAACAATTAATGTGCTTCTGGAAGCCAAATAACATAATTAATAAGCAGGTGACTTTGAGGTTGCCACATATTTTTCTCATGTTGGAATGATGTTTGCATTAGATTAGCTCATTCTCTCCAGGACACCTGAAAGTATATTTGCAATAGAACAAACAATCTACCCCTGTGGATGCAACAGCAGAAGGCTTTGTTGCTTTATGAGTCTGGTCCAAAGCTGCCTTATGCTTCTTAGTTTACAGGAAATCCAGGGTAAACCTTTTATTTACAAATAGGGAACACTTGCCAGAACAGAATAAAAAAGCAGCTGATTAATCAGCATGCAGCTTTCATCTTGAAGGGCCTAGCTGCCTGGACCTTTTTAACATTTGGAAGATTAGCCTTGGTGAGAGAAATGTTGTGTGGAAATGCCTTTGATAGCTCTGTGATTGTCTACCATGCTTTGGAAAGGGGATAGCACCGGGTTTGAACAAGTCTGCATGACAGAACAGAGAATGTTCATGACTGGGGAAAAAAATTACCTCATTATAGTTCTGTACTGCTGCCCTTTGAAGGAAAATCAGAGGAAAGCTTGCACTGGTACTCCAGCTGATAAAATCTGCTTTCTGGAACATGACCAAGTCTCAACATATATCATCTACAAGAAATAAGGCAGACAAAGGATTGTATTCCTAAATATGCTTGGAATATCTTGGCAACTGCTAAGAAAACACAAATAAGGAACAGTGTTCTGCCCTTAAATTATGCAGCTGTTCATTACCAGAATTATATATCTCATGCTGCCCTTTGGAAGGAAGGCATGGTGCACAGAGCTGGAACAATTACTGAATTATGGTACAATAAGAAAGACCTCCTAAAGTGTCACATGCATGTAGAGGAAGATAAGAAAGGCCAGCTTAAGTTCTTGGCATTTTAAAGAAGGCAATCAGGAAACCCTTTGAATTCTCTGGTTTTCTTTCCCTGCAGTTCATCTACATTTTTATGCAAGTCTGACAAAGCATCCCATTCATGTGTCAGCACTCTCGTCTCTGGATGCATTAGTGTTTATTACAGGCTGAATTTGCAGATGCTACCATTTGAAAACAGTAATAGAGCCAGTTGTGTGGCCTTAATATTTATATAATTACTAATGATTTCATGCTTCCCTCCCCAGTGCTTCTGAAATAAAAACTGCTACATTAGCATGGTCAAGCATAACAGTGCTCGATACAATCCTGTAAGCATAAATTGTTTTGCCATAACAGGCTTTGAATTTCACTCTGAAATAAAATATGTTGTGTTAATCAGCTTACTGTTAATGGATGATTTGAGTGACACATTTGGCACATTTTTGCACATTTAGCTATGATCTGGGTTTTTTATATTAATCACACATAAAATGTATACTCTGAAGAGTGTGCTGGAGTGTCTTAAATACTTTGTATTTCCTGGTTTGACCATGATATGTTGTATTTTTCAACTCCCTAAAGTTTGTCTGGAAATTAGCCTAAAAAACATTTTTTGTATTCCTTATAGCTATATTTTCACATAGTGTTTCTCTTCATGAATCTGGATTGTACTGAGAATATCCATAATCGTACCCATTCATTTGATGAAGCAAAAGTCATACAATATTTCTAATTAAGATATTAGTTATCCAGAAATAAAGAACTGCACTCTCCCAGTATATTTAGTACAACATTGTTCAATATAACTGTGTTGAATGTTTCCTCATATAGAGAAGACTAAAGAAAGTTAATTTAGAAATACAACAGGTTCGTGATTTTATTTCATTCATTGGGAATAGGAGATTTCAGTTATGTCTATGTTTTGATTTTTTTTTTTTTTTAAATATTGGTAGACCAGGAGAGCATTTTTGTTGTTCATCTGTTTTTTATTCTATTTAGTCCAGAGTTTTGAAGGTGATGGTTTCAGTAAATTCTCTGTAAATCAGGATCATATTCTAAGTAAACATTCTGTAAAAATATGTAAAGGAATTAAGCAAGATGAATGTTTTAGAATCTGTCCTTCTGTTGTGTAAATATTAAATGACTTAAGAAAAAGTAAAAGAAAAGCAAATCCTTTTGATTGTAAAGATGAAAAGAGGAATTACTTGCCCCTTAGAAGATCCAGTTAATAGGGTCTATATGCTTAGATTTTGGGAATGATGTGTGAACACAGAGAGAGCTCTGATAGGCTTACGTGTGGCTATGCCTAAGAAACAGCATCTCCATTATCAGAGCTGAAAGACAATTTTATTGCTTTTATCTCAGATGCCCTGTAACTGTGTTCACAGAGTAGCTTTACCAGAACGTCTAAGGATTGTGTGGGGAGGTTCTTGTGTCTTTTGTCTTATATTCCATGTACTTTACTCTGCTGTAAGCTAGACATTAAAAGCTTGTGTCACTGTTAATTTCAATAAAATCTGTTGTGTAGACTAGGCAGAAGTCACTTTTCCCTTCACTGCTTTCTCAGTGACCCAAGAATAGGACACTTGAGCACGTAAATAATTAACAAAGTTATTAATGCTTGTTGCTGGCTACTTGAACAAGCACCTAATCACTGCTCAAGTAGTAAAGTGCTTACATTACAAGGGAAGTTGTAACTATCTCTGCAAGAACATCTCAAAAGTGTTTAAAAGATCAAATACTTTCATTTAAGTCTTCAAGACATCTATCCATCTTCCACTCAGTTTCCAAAGCTTAAGCAGACCTTAGTCAGAAGAAACCAAAGCCATATGAAAATCCACCATTAAGAGAGTAACTGTTGTACTCTGTCAAAACCATGCAGTGGTGGAGAAACCCCTGCAGGTTTTATGTGCAGGCTTCTGGTCTTAGGGATACACACTCACAATGAAAGTTGAAGGTG
This sequence comes from Athene cunicularia, assembly GCF_003259725.1. Lineage (NCBI taxonomy): Eukaryota > Metazoa > Chordata > Aves > Strigiformes > Strigidae > Athene > Athene cunicularia. Next base: position 38,947,785 of record NW_020799091.1, on the reverse strand, counting down.
GACACCACTGTGCCTGCACAGCTCCTGTTCTGACAGGTGTTGGGCTATGAGTGGACTTGCTTTTTATTATCTGCTCATATTATTTGTTTGTGGCCAATAGATAAGGTCAACAGAAGGGGAGTTTCAGGACAAACAAGTGTGTTTTCGAAATTTTGTGGGAAATGAGAGTTCCTGAGAGGAAGCAAGAGATGAAGGTTTACAGGTTGAATAGAGGATAACAGAGGATCCTTAGTACCCTGATAAATCTGCAAATAGCATAGGCATTATTTTAAGATTAGAAATGGTTTGTTATTAAGATCTTGCCAATACAGATGTGAATGATCATTGCAGCTGTAAATGAAAGCCATTACTAAGACACTCTCTTAGATTGCTTGCTGAAAATAAACCAGGGAAAGATTGCCATTGCACTGAGAGTTTTAAAAGACTGTCTGATGGATTTTTATTTTTTTTTTAATCTATATTTATCCATGTTTCTAGCAATGTATTTTAGCTGTTTTAGAAATGTTTGCTCTCAAGGGGATTCTGGTTTTAGGTAAGAGAATTGCCAAACTGAAATAATGTTGTTCTGGATGCCTTTTAACTGGTAGTGTTACCAGCTTTCAAGATTCAGAGATTTTGGTCTTTCAGGATGTGGTTTGAATAATATGATTTGATGTGTCTAGGTATTTGAGCTTGGTCTCCCAAATTTCTCTGTCTCTAAACTATAAGATTCTTCTAATTGCTATATTTTATATAGGGTCATAATTTATTCTAATAAGTAAAATGACACATAAATGCTTTGACAGAAAGACAATCTTTCTATTAAAACACAATAGCTCATTAAGTCATCAATTTTTGTTTCTTGTCCTTAGAGTTGTCCAGTTAGCAATAATGTATAGTTACAAATAATCAGACCTCATAAAAACCAATGTGTTTTTATGTGGCTGAGATTGTAAAACACACAAAAGAATAAGCCAATACTATTCAAAGACAGATACTGGGGGGGAACAGCCTCTGTCTTTAGGGGTGCTATAACAGTTGATACAGCTGAGATCTGGTTTATGACTTCTGTGACCTGTTCTGCTTTGAGAAGAAAAAAATAAAAGGTTACATTCATTTTGTGATTCTTTGTTTCTATGGAAATTGAAGAGACCTTTTTTCCATGAGATGAATTTCAGCTTTTCATATCTCTTAAGAAAGAATTTCAGGGACTATGGGAGAACGGCGGAAAGAGTGCTTTCAGCCCATACACAGAAAACATGACACACACCCTCAGGTCTGGCTTGCTAGAGGGTTACTAGTCTGTCCTCTGTTGCACAGCTATCTCAGTACTTCTGAGTGATGTGACACAAATTCAGGCCTGTGAGATGCAGATAACTTTTCCTGAGATCAAATAGAGAAAAGAATCTATTTTGACTTTAAACATCAGACTGTAAATACAGTGCTGTTGTTCTTATTATTGACAAGTACTTCTTTGTACCCATTTCTCTGCACTCTCCAAATTCTATCATCAGCCATTAGCTCTAGACAGCCTAACAGAAGATTTTTTTTATTTCCAGCAACGTTGAATGCTTGCCTTCTCTTTATGGCTGCTGCTGCTGTTAAAATATTTATATCCTTGATTTTGAATAAATAAGGCTTCTATGTTTCTCTAAATCAATGTGGTTAAAAAACCCTTTCTCCCACGGAATTCTGGATTAATGCCAATTTAGCCTTACAATAAAAAGGCACTTTCCTTCTGGAGATTTGTAAGCTCTGCTTGAAATATGAGGATGTTTCTGACAGCGATTCTAGGGTAGATTAGGAGTAATTCAGCTGAGGTCAATTGGTATTGGTGTAAATGAGATCAAAATCAGCTTTTGCATATATGAAACAAGCACATATAACAAAAGTCACAGTATAACACTAGAAATGTGTTGCAATTAATTTTTCACTGAAGATTTGAACTCTCACAAGCATTTCCCTGATAGTTGTATTAAGAGGATAAAGAAAACTTAAAAGGATGTATTATGTGTCAGTGGGCAGTAAACACAAAGGGTACTTTTGTTGGTGCAGCAATTGTTTACTTGAATAATGAGGCAGATGGAATAGCTTGACAAAGAGAAAAAGATACACTGTGTAAATTCTCTTAGGAGGGAGGGATACCCCCTGGTCCTCGTTCAGCTAGGAAAGGGTTAAAGAGAGAGGGGGGAAGGGATCTCCAGTCGGGTTATTCATACCATGCTGATGTCAGGTCTGGGCGTGGGAGTGCGGGAACTCTTCCTTTGTGGCTTTGGTCAAGGGGAACACAGGGCCGTCCATAACCATTGTGGTATTTCTCTGTATATCTTTTGTTTACTGTTATTGCTGTTTATTGTTGTTATCATTGCTACTGTTGTTGTTCAGATTGTTTATCACACTGTTGTATTAAATTTTTTCTTATTTTAACCCGGGGTTTGTGCCCTACTTGTCCCTCCCCCACCCTCAGACACAACAGCAATGTGGTCTCCGTTCCTGACAGAGCCTAAACCATCACACCCCTCTTCAAAAACATCACTGTTATGATTAATCATAGCGTTCTTTACATGAAACTACATCCTTCAATGGTGCTTTGCTTCAGGGAGCTGTCAAATGGCCCTCTCTGAAAATAAATTTGTTTGAGTTTTACTGTCTGTTCTTCTTGGATTCCTCATTTAACAGTCCAGAAGAGGTTTAAGTATTTATAGGGCATCCATTGCCACCATATTAGAGCGCCATGTAATCTGCAACCCACTGCATTGCGCTGCAAGGTATGGAAATTCTATTATCCTCATTTTATAGATTAGTAGTGAAGACACAGAGGAACTAAATGACATAGCTAAGGTCACACACATTGTCTTTGATTTAGTAGATATTTTGAAAGATCTGTCTTCTGTTGCTTCAGCTGTAGAAGCTAAGGATCCCACATACACATCTGATCTAGGTACTTTGGGTAATTTAGTAGTCAGCAGGGAGAAGTAGACACTTTCAGGGCACAATTCATCTCATCATAAAATAAAACCTAAAGGAATTCAGATGAATCACATTGTAAAAGAGCCTGTTTAAAGAATCTAGATGATTAGCTAAGAGGTATTGTTCAATTACAAATGCCAGTGTTTCATCAGATCATTCCTACTTCTAGTACCTTCTTTTACTACATGAGATTTTTTGAAAGTACGCAAATGCTGGACAGCACCCCTGCTGAAAAATCCCACCCTCTTGCTAAGAATTATCTTTAAAGCTGCATATTATCTCTGTAAGGAATTATAAATCCTTTTATCTACCTTGTATTAAAAACAGTACATTGTGACTATAGATTCTTACTACTTTATTACAGTGCAAACTTCTATTATACATCAGCTGCCATGACTGTAGTAAGACATTATGAAATATATGAGTATAAACTTAAAATAATATGCACAATAAAAATAAGGCCACTGCTTTCTTGTGGAATTTTTGCTAATAAAGAATCTAAATATTGGGAAGGGGTCCAGTAGTGTGTTGTCATAGACATCATGTCATCGGATTTATACTCACAACAACAGTATCTGAATTTACAAAGTCATTTTATGTTTCTATTTGTTTACCCCTGCTCTTTACCTTTTTCTCTCTCTGGTTTCATTCTTCTAAATGAAACAAGCTAAAATCACCTAGTCTTCCCTAGTGAGAAAGACTCCTGTTTCTATTCTTCTCTAGTTCTTTTGACAAGATAACTTGGTCTTTACTGATTGTACTTCCCTGTTTTGTGACAGAAGCAGATTGTATCAGCCTTTCACTTATTTATAGCAAGGTCATTACTGAAAAAATTATTCAAGATTATTGAATTTTGTGGAACCTCTCTCCAGCTTCATACTTCCCTTTTCAGCACCATCTATTCAATCCTTGAATCAACCTACAAGTTCTGTTAGCATATATTCCAGCTAAACTAAAATAATTTCTTACATGGCACTTCATCACATGCTTTACTGAAGTCCAGGGAGATGAGATTTGCTCAATTTCCTTTGCTTCTAAAAATGAAACAATTTACCATGGTAATCTCACATTAACTACCATTCTTAAAATATATATGGCAGATCTCCCCGTTTATCAATTGTCATTGTATCATATTTCCCTTTTTAATTCTGCTTAATTCCTTCAGATCAATTCTTATAGATTTGTGGTAACTTGTGCTCGCTTATCTCTCTTCTAAGTTTAGCTGCACGTTTTTGACATCCCAGTCAGGTAGCATTCACCTCATACTTCACATATTTATAAATTAGGTTGGTGTTGAATTTGGATTTTTTCCTCTGATTAATTATACCTGTTTCTCTTTAGTAAATACCTCCCCAGGTATCAGACAAAAGCCCAGCAAGTATAGACAGGGAAACTTAGGTGATATGCAACAGAGGTAGCATGAAGTTTAGGCAAGTATGATATTTCTAGTTGGTGCTGTGACTGCTGTAAAGCCATGCTGAGGTGGGCATTTGTGCAGACAAATGTTGCAGTCTTTCTTAATCAACCTTGTCAATAAGGAGATCTTACTACCTTCACCTTTTAGCTGTAAAATAGTAGGATACTGGAGGTTTACTTAGTAAACTAAAAAATAATGGGTTTAATGTTACTGCCTTCTGGAAGGAGAACACTGTGGAAGGGATATGCAAGCCAGCAGTGAAAAAATTACTAAGACGTTTATGTCATTCCCATGTTCTTTGACAACACAGGTATAGAAACTGACAGAGCGTAAAGTTCCTTTGAAAGTCAGACTACTGAGAAGTTGCAAAGTGATTACCTGAGACTGTGAAATAGATTAATTAACAAAGAAAAAAAAAATGCAGTGCTTAATAAAAAGTTTCATATTCAAGGTGTCTGCCAGGTGTTTTCTGCTTCCACTGCTATTTTTCTTCCCACATCAGGGAACAGTACTTTTCATTTTAATCAGGAGTACCGCTAGCACTTAATGCCTGAATGGGGGACACAATGAAACATAAGTTCGGATATAATCCACCTTTTCAAACATACTTGTGGGGTTCATCATGTCACCTTTCACTCAAGGCCATTAGCATTAGTGAAATTTTCAATTGTTTGTTTTTAATTCTTTTTGGCCTGGCCCACTGTCCTACAGATACAGCTTTGGTTGCTTAATACTGCATAAATCCGTACTACTATGGTGACAGAGATCTGCTATACTGTGAAAATTAATGCTATCCTTATTTCTATGAAATTCCATTCTATTTCTGTGTCACAATGCAGAAGAAATGAAAATTTTCTCGAGAAAAATTGTCTTGAAACTCTTCAGCGTGTGCTTTGAGACTGTCTGAAGGCCTTGCTGAAGTAGGGCCTCTGTTCTGTCCAAATGGAATCCACTCACAAGGAACAGAGCTCAGGAAAAATGAATTACTTCAAAGGGCTTAATTTTGTAAGTAAAAACGTCAGTGGTTTGATATAGCAAATAGTTTTAAAGAAATAATGGCATTAGGGAAGGTTTCCTAATCTGTGCACGCACATTAAGAGATCAAAGTGATGAAGTGTTATGGCAAAGTCAAGGGTAGGGCATAGCTCCAAATTCAAATGCTAAGTTTAGCTATCTACAGTGAAGGTGTGTCTGTAAGAGTGAGGTGCCTTAACTTCTCCTTATGGTCAATGGAGATCTAGTCAAAACAGTATAATGTAGAGAGCTGTTCAGATTCGCTTCTGTACATTTAGTTTGGTGAATTACCATAGGGTATTGACTAGACCAATAGAGTTGACAGGATCTCTGTTAATTAAAATGGAAGATTAGAAAATACATGTATCCATGGTTGCCATGTAGAGCTATATACACTGTAGACATCTGAATTTTGAATCTGAACCTGAATCTTGGTCTTATACTTGTCTCCTCTGTAGCACTTCATTACCTTGATCTTTTAAGTTGCACATGTATCAGATTAAACCTTCTTTTTGCATAATAAGTTCAGATGACTGTCTCTTAAGTATTCTTAAATTTTATACCTAAATGAAGTACAAATGAAGTACTCATTTTAAGTGAAATGTGGTAACTAAATTCAGTGACACAAATGTGTAAAAGAGGGACTTATCATCTAGTCAGCTGAGAAGATGGTGGAAGATGGTGGGAGGAAATATTTTTTTGGAGAAAAAAACAGGAATACTGATGAGACCTGAGTTGAAAACATGTCAAAAAGAGAGTAATCAGAACTATATATAGACAGCTTGAAAAAAAATAGAGTCTTGGGCTGAAAACTTGTAAAGGAAGAATTGATGTGGTATCTAGAGAAGCTAAATGCTAAAGGAATGACATGTAGTTCACAAGGGAATTGATCTGTTTCCTTCAGCGCATGCCTTCCTAAATCAGGCTTGCTGGTAAAATTAATTTTTAGTGGCAAAAGACCCAGTTTTACACCCAACGAAGGCATAGAAAAACTCCAACCTATTTCAGAGGAGAGGAGAAGAGGTATGTGTCCAATGGATGTGTGGAGAAACAATTGCCTGTCTCTGTTCTCCCACCGAATAAACTGGCCTGGCATCTCAGATATGTCATTGTGTCTTAAGTGTTTGGTATTGTTTCTAAATAACTTGCTGCCTCTGAAGTTACCATTTAATAAATTAATGCACTTGATACTAGGGTAATAATCTTCTTAAATGTGACTGTTAATTCCCTCATAACTCTACAATTTTATAAGAGTTCCTCTTCAAAAACTAAATTGTTGGCACAAAGCCATGCATTACTAGCTGGGGTTTGCAGGGAAAGACTGGGTGTCCTAACCAAGTGTCAGTGATTCTTTTCAGCATTCTTCAGGTTGAATCAGTCACTGAACCCAAGCACAGGACAAAGTCATTAATGGAATAATAATTCTTAGGTGTTTTGACAAGGCATTCTCTAAATGGTAATTAACATCTGCACTACAGTTTTTGTCAGGGAGGTGAAACAGTGGAAATGTTAAGTGAACTAAATCCAACAACTGGAATATTTCACTTTTCATATTTTGTTAAATCAGCTTTTTTTTTTTTTTTTTTTTTTTTTTTTTAAGGAAAATATGTGATTTCATTCAGGTTATTAATCTGAGTTGCTTCATACTTTTTCAATTCTACAACAATATCAGTAAGGACTAAACTGTTCATACTGCCCATTACTTTCAGAAACTTGAATGTGATAAGCCTATAACATACCTCATTAATTATGTGCCTAAAATTATATTATCCATTGAATTTTATTTTTTTTGCTTTTTATTATTATTACAAGATGGAAGATAAAACCAGTAAATTCAAATATATGAAATTACTGCTTACTTTTATGTTTCAAAGTGGAATTAAAAAAAAGGCCCAGTGAACTGCCAAGTATTCATGACTCATGTTATAGGAATTGTCAGATTCTTATGTGATGGGCAAGAAATACAAGTTTCTAGCTACATTGTAAAATGTGGCTAGAATTTATATATTAAATGAATTCTAAGGGGGTAAGCAGCTCTTGAATCTTCCCTTTTGGTATTATAAAAAACCCAATCGTTTAAGAAAAGTAAGCAAACAGTTTTTCTTGGTGTGCTCCTGCCCCTAAATTGCTTTATACATGAATCAAATTTCCCAAACTTCCATTGCTTTTGTTTTGAATACTTGAGAAACCAAGCTGTGTAAAATCATAAAGGGGAATGTAATGAACCTGTTACCTGTGTAAGTGTTCATGATCTGTGCTCATAGTAACAATCCTTCCTTCAGCATCTCTTTCAATCCATTTAAAAAGCAATTATATTTGTTAATATTTATTTTCTTAAAAATTTCAGGCACCTTGAAATGCCATCCAGGGTTTTCCTCTAAAGTTGTTACTGGAGACCAATCATATGTGCACAAATTTCTGACAACCTTTTTACTGTGTACTTAGAGTTGGACACAACTTAAAGTGGCCTACTTTCTAGCTTCTCTGGCGTGAATAAATATAATTCAGTAAAAAAGTTGAAAAAGTTTGGAAGACTTGGTTTTCTGAGATTTTTCATTAAATAGAAGACAAAAGAACCTTTTCATCAGCCATTAAATGTGGATTCATTATTCATATGGAATATGGTTTGATTTCCTATTTGGAATCACAAAGACTTTTTTCTTCAGTCTTCCAGGTAATATTTGAAAGCCTGGAGGTATAGCTCTTGCCAAGGATGACAATAGGACTGTAGGACTAACCAAAATTATTTGGAAAATAGTGTATACAGGCACTGCTTCTATATTAATTTTCTGCATATTGAATGTAATGACTAAATGCAGCACAGATTAATTTTCAAGCATAGTTTAATAAAATGTGTTTTGACTTAGGAACATTTGTTTAATGGGAGTTTTACTGTAAACTATATAAGCTCATTAAGAGACTTATGGATATCTTTTCTGAAAAAAAAGAAAAAAATGAACATAGTTTTAAAGAAAATGAAGGAACTATAGCATGGTTGTAGCTCATACATTATGAAGGAAAGCATGTTCTAGTATTCTCTGTGTAATATTCCTGCAGTTCTGACAATACAACCGGCACTGTACTGAATTTTACAAAATGAACTAAATGAGATGCCATTATGCAAGCAGAATTAGGAAATGGTTCTTTTGTCTCTGGATTAGTTTAATGGCATCTCTGACATCTGTGTTCTGTGAAATTTATCAAGCACACTTTTTTTTTTTTTTTTTTTTTTTTTTTTTTTTTTACAATATAATCAAGCTTACGGGCACCTTATTTAAGCACTTTCTTCTGTTACATACTTCAGTGATTCAGATTCGTGTAGCTTAAGTATAGGAGAACGCGTTCCCAGATTTAGATCCTAATTCTGCAAAGAGAAATGTACTTCAAAAGGTCTTTTAAAGTCAGTTAACTACTTATTTACATAATAGAACTTACACATAAGGCATCTGCCACAGATTTGCAACAAAGTCAGTTTAACCTAAATTTGATTTTGGTCTGAATTGTACTGAAGGAAAACAGGAAAACACAGAAGTGACAAGAAGCTTACATTAGTAATAGGGCTTCATAAAAAAGATGCATTTCAACTTAAATTTAATGTTTGTTTAGATAGCTGTAATTTACCTAATTATGGAACAAATTTCGGATTTCTGTGCGAGAATAGTCTCAATTATATTTCTTAAATAACACTGTGCTTTTAAACACCATAGTATATGTCTGCATTTTCATTTTGCTCTTAGATGAGTTGCTGTCTGAGTGTAAGATTTGTAGTTTTTTGTTATTGTCTTTTAAATTTTTTAAAAATTTTTCATTTATTCCTTAGACTAGACAATTATTTTTTCCTCTTTTTTATTAAAATCCTGAGAAAAATGTTTACTTTGGTAAATGCCACTGTACAGAGGTTAATCTAGGGCTATGAAAATTACACTTAGGAAATAAGGATGAACGTTTAAAAATACAAGTAATTTATAGAATTTGAAATTAAACTACACTGATTATTCCTGGTGGCAGTTTTATGTTGTTTATTTGCTAAAGGTCCCCAAATAAGTTCTAATAAAGGTCCCAAAATAGGTTAATAACAGACTATTTTTCCCAAGGTTAAAACCCGAACTTGTTATTTCTGGAGAGAAGAAAACTGACAGCCCTGTCCAGGAGTCCCTGGGCCATGTGAAAATGTGGGGTTTTTTCAATTTGAGAAAAAGTAAAACTTATAAGAAAGCAGAAGTATACTGAAATCTGGGACCAAATGCCTGGAAGTCTGGAAATGTTGTAGGACAAGGAACTAAGTTTCATGATTGTGGTATGGTAGAATAACCTTTTCCATAAAAGTTAGTTATAATGAAGAATGCTACTATTTGTGATTAAATAAGAAGATAATTCTTGCTGTGGTCCCTGTCCTGGTTTCCTCTTTACACATTTCTGCAGTGGATAATAAGAGCAGTAAGGTTATGTTTTGGAGATTTTGTAGTTCTCCAGTCTTTCTCAAGTTCTGTTGGACACTCTGCTTACTTCTATTTCTAGTTACTTGAAGCAATGAAGCTTTGTGTAACTTTAAAACATGTGGTGTCCTTTTAAAGAAAAAGTTACATTTTATTAAAATACAATACCTCCTATAAAAAAAGTATTCTTGCAATAGGATGAAGAAACTCTTGTTCTTAAGCTATCAAGTATATATTAAACTAATGGCCAAATATTATTAGTGATATTTCAAGGTTAGAGGAAAATAGGCAATATTGGGACTTGCAAGAGAACTGGAGATATTTGAGGAGATTTACTGAATGAATCATCAAAGAAGATTAATATAAACTAACTACTAAAATTTAATAGATGGTTTGGGTTTCATTAACCTTATGTATGGGCTGAGAATATCCTGGAGATAAGTATAGTAAATAAAACCATATGTCTCTGAATATAGTTTTTCCCTGGTTTAAACTTGAATAGTTTTATGGTGCAGTAAATAATTTACAAAGATACCTTTCTTTATATGGCACATAAATTTAATAATTTTTACTTTTTCACAGTTATGTTTTCCATGCTTTTGTATGATCTGTCCTACTTTCAAGACATTAGGAAACCTCAGCAATCACAGTCTTCTCTTACGAACAGCAGCATTTCAGGTCTTCCACCTTCTTCAAAGTGTGTAGAACTAGAATTGTTTTGAAGTATTAACTTTCTGAAATATAGCTACTATAGCAGGCTTCCTCCACTAGGTCTCTTCCAGGCTCCAAAGAATCTTCCTTGCTGACTATGCTTGAGATGCACTGCCACTTGGATATTTTGGATAGTATAGTTGTCTGCTGGTTTATTCACTGGCTGCTGGAACTATTGTGCCTATAATGGAAAAATTTTATTTGAGTGCATTTTCAAGAGATCAGAGTGAATTAATCTAACACCTTCTGGAATGGCAACAGAGATCTAGACTCATGACATCCATTTTAAATATGTAATCACCATCAATGGATTCCCTTTTTAGCAATGGACAAAACCTCATACCTCCAGAAAGTGAGCCAGGTTGCAGAGAGCTGAATCACTTTGTGCACATGCTTCTCTCTCCATTGAAAGCAGAAGGAGGTTAGGATAACTGAATACCCAACTTGACGACAGCAATTAAGTTGCTCATTTTGTGATTACGTTCACTACAATGTGCATCACTCTATTAATTCCATTCTGTTGTTAAATGAAGATAAAGGACTTTGATGGACAGATGTAATATATATGTGTATATATATATATATATATATACACATAAAAACATGTATAAAAGTAAAAATATAGAAAATATATGTGATATAGGTATAAATAAAGACATTATACATATATTTGTACATATGGCACAGTTCACTGTATAGATGTATATGATGATGAATTGTGCTTTTATTCGGTTATGGATTAGTAAAGCCAATATCCTTACTTCAGTAAAATCATAAGTTATCATGCCTGCCCTCAAGGCATGATCTGTTTTATCACAAGTCAGAAGATCAGGCTTCCACTGTAAGTTAGAGTGCAATTGGGAAAAACAACTCTTTAATTTAGACTTTTTTAAAAAAATCATAAAATCAAGTTGGTTTAATTTTTTTCTGCTGTACGTGAGTTAATGGGCAGTCATATAGTAGCTGCATAAAAAGTTTACAGAACTGTATAGTATTGAAATAAATATTGTTCAGCTCAGTTTCACAGCATTCTGCCAGTTTTTATCATTCTGAATAGTATGTTTTTTTCAGAACGAATCCTACCTTACACAATTTGTATAAATTACCAAAACTTGATTTTATGATTAACAGCTGACAGTCTTCCAAATTGAGACTTAAGGTGTTTTTGACTGACAGCAGGTTCATGTTTTGGGCATATTAATAGATCAGAAAATGTGACCATGTCAAAAGTGGTGCTGTCTCAGCAGGATGCCTGTAAGTCAATTCAATAAAATGTTTTGATTAGGTACCATAAATATTTAGGTGAGAGAGAAAAAAGACACTAAATGATTGTGACCATGGAATGCATTATAAATATTTTATCACCATCATCACTTTTTGGGAATAAACACTTTTTTTAGGCAGCAAAATAAAAAGCTACCTAACAAAAAAAGATGAATATTGAAAATTAGCATTATTCCAAATACCTGAATACTGACTGTGCTTTGGTCTCATTAAGTGACCCAACCAAATTTAGAAAATCCATTTGAATCCTATGTGGCATTTTGATTTGTTAAATTGCCCTGCTAAAATTAAATGTGTGGCAGGAGAAAAATGCTGATTTTGAGGAAATAAGATTAGAGGGGATAACATTCTTCATAGGAGTAATTTCAACAGATGAGAAGATGGAGGAGTTCCGTGCAATGCTGAAGATGGGTGCAAATTCATAAAGATATGCTGTCTTCCCTTTGTGTGCCATAAAGTCTGTCTAAATAACAATATCCTCTCAGGGAGAGAATCTGCTGTTCTGGCTGCCTGTGTATTATTGTATTTGGACTATCTCCATTTGCAAATGTTGACTTTTCATTGTGACCAAAGAATGAAATCTGTATGAGAGATGTGTAAAACATTTAATCTTTATTTATTTGTTAGCAAAAGGGGTTTTGGCCAAATCCTATTTGCACATCTTTTCTCCTGTTCTTCCTGGAAGGTGACCGTCTGCATCCAGAATGTGACACTTAAGCTAAGAATACAAATTGCAGTAATTTGGGGGGGGGATGGTTTTTTGTTTGTTTGTTTTTCAATGACAGAATACATTAAACCAGAATAGCAATCCCAGCTATTATATGGTATCTTCTGTATTTCTAAAGGGTACACTACAGTTGTTTCTATTTGTCAGTGAAAGTGTATACAGAAAACAGTTTTATGTTAATATCTGCTGATACATATATTTTTAAGACCAGAAAGAACTGCAAGATTATCTTTTTTTTTTTTTTTTTTTTTTTTTTTTTACTACAAGGTATAAAGTTTTACCCAGTTAAATTTAAAAACAAAACAAAACAAAAAACAACTAACCAAAAAAAAAACCCAACCAAAACAAAAACCGTGGCACAGAGATTTGAATCTAGGCAATGTGCAATCCATGATAAGTAACCAAACTGGATTTTTGTGACCACTGAAGAGCAGTGCATCATCCAGGTTTGTTCAGTGGGAGCTCAGCACCATCCAGACCATGACTTCTTTGAAATGCCTCCTGTGACATCTTCCTTGATTGAATGGACAATGGCCTTGTGATTTCAAAGAGTATTGTAAACTTCCCTGCAGAATGGTCACAAATCTAACATTAGTCAATTAATCTATTCCAAAAGTCTTGACAGTGTTAAGCAAACTTGACACCTAGTATCCCATAAGATAAGCAGTTGCATAAGGTGTATTCAAAAGAGATTAGGAAATGGGCTGCTGGCTATCTTCTATGGACAGTTGAGGGCTAGAATTTGGTTAAATCTCTGTGACTTTTCAAGGAACCAAGAGGAACTACCATTAGAATATAAAAAAGAATTTCTTAATCTGAGATTTCACTAAAAGTTAAGTCCCAAACAAATTCAATATAAAATAATTTGCTCTAAAAACCCCAGAACAAAACCAGAAATTAAATAATATATAGCTGAACTAATTTCAAGGGTGTGTTTAGATGTCAGGGGCAGAGAGATATAAGTGTGGCCTGCCTATAGACTGAAATTTCAGTTTCCAAATGAGCTGGTTTGGAAGACTTCATGGGATTAACAACTCTAAACTACTAAATTCTGCTGAAATTCCTTATATGCTTTCTTTCAGTGTATTTACTTGGGCATAGCCACATGCAAACTTAGTATTGTGGCACCTGTTCTGCATCTAGCTGGACAGGAGATAAAGTAGCCTATTTGTTCCTATCTGCAGAAAACAGGCCACAAAATTCCTTCCAAGGGATGTGTGGGTAAGCAGGTGTAGGAAACAAGTCTTTAATTCTACAATGCTTTTGAGAATAATTCAATTTCTTGGAAGGTGTCAACTCTTAGAAGGTGTCTTGGCCTTGGAAAATGCAAGGTGTGGACTCTGTGGCACATGACTACGTCCTGAACATGCACACATGGAAATGCATAGAGGTTTATATACATGTATGTCAATGCAGAAAAAGTAATTGGAAATAGGCACAGCTAGTCCAGGTAAAAATAATATATTGACAACAGAGCCATTGCTGATGGAGGTGTAATTTGTAAGTCATAATGGCATTAAATTTTTAGGGAAGATACCAGAAAAAAAGGAAATATAACAACATAAGTAACAATTCCTTTCATTGTAACTTTTGTAGTGGAGGAGCTGTAAGTGAAAGGAACTTGAGGCAAGAAATACAGAATACTCTCTGTAAGTGATCATGGTGTTAACAGCTACCTTTTCCACAGAAGATTAGTAATTTCAGCATTCTCTAGTTGTGTAAGAAGTCCCCTTCTCTGTAACATTACAGAACTGGTTCTCATTTTTCAGAAAAGCTGCTCTTACCAAGATCGATGTTGATTAGTGTACATATCTAGGAGAGAGGGACCCGAATCTGTCAGGAAGGAAAGGGAATTTGAGCTGAGCCTCCCAGAAATGTTCTAACCAAAAGTGTCCTCTGCATAATGTTTGAAACAAAAGGCAGGTTCCTTTTTGCCTTTTCTGTAATCTACCTATGGGTATAAACCGGGGGGGAATCAAACAGCGTATGGCACTGCTCTATTGTTCAAAGTTAAAACCTGCTGGCATATGTTAGTTATACTCTCAAAATACCAAACACATTTATATATTCAAGATATGAAGAGAGCACTTACTTTCTTAACTCTGAAAAGATTCAGACATGAAGCAATCTTAGTCATCAGAAGATGCATTTCAAAATCGACCTGCCCATGGACTCAAAGAAGTCACACATGATTTTTGAGATTTTTAGACACCTACAGTTCTGTGGAACCCATCTGGATCACTTAGGTACTTCACAGAATTGTGCAGTAAATGTTATTCTGCCAGGTTTTCCTGTCTTTTCAGAAAATAATTTAATTGCTGCATTTATGTTTTCTGGGCAGTACCTCCACACGCCTTTAACCCCCCTACTTCCCATCCCTCCTGTTATTGTGTTAATTAAGGATTCTGTCACCTTCTCCCTGCTAAGTAATGCAGATATAAGCTAACCTTACAGTATTATTTAGTTTACTAGTGATGAAAAAGAAGCTTGGGCCAAGACAGGGAAGAGCAACTAGCAGGGGTTTCTATATCTGTACCTGAGTACAGAGGGTGCAACTGCAGGAAGGGGAGAGAGAAGCAGCAGGGTACAAGGTGGTGGTGATAAGTCTACCAAAACTGGCAGCAGCAATGATTGGCATCCAGGGACCTTGGAACAAGGTGATTTGGGGACAGAATGTGATTTTATCAGCACTGACTGTGCCAGGTGGAATAACCATGGAATAAGCCATTAAAAATTTATTTTTAGTAGTCACTGAATCTTGCTGTTAATTAATAATACCAAGAAAACACACCCAGCACAGCATGTATCTGACTTTGTGGTCTTGGATTTTATTTTTTTTTTAACAGTCTAGAAATAAAGAACAGTCTTTAATTTATTTGGCTGATATTTAAGAGAAAAAAATAAGTCAAATAATCTTTTTCATTATAAACTTTTTCAGTTTTTATATTTAATATATACAGTAGTTGCAAAACCTCTTTGAAATATAATAATGTCATTTCAATTCCAATATATGAGGGGAAGTCTTTAAAAACATGTGGTCTCAGAAAAGGTCATTTAGTAAAGGAGCCCATGAAAGCTTAAAAAAAGCTTTCTGTATTTGAGGTTAAATAGAGCTGAAAATGTTATTGTTGTTTTCTTTTATTTGTTCTTTTTAAAATGCAATATGAAAAGTTAAATAAATATCATTGTTTGAAGCACAACTGTGGCCATGTTTAGATCTGCTATACTTAATGTTAGTGCCTGCAGGCAAAGAATACCCATTCATTTTTTTGAAACCCAGAAGTCTCACTGAGTGGAACTTATCTTGTGGTCTTGATTCTTTCAGAATTGAAGAATTAATTTTCTGGCTTTAAGCAAGAAAATTTTAAAGAAGCAGGTTGAAAAGCAGCTGGTCAACACACCAGAAGATAGTTGCTAATTGCAGCAGTAAGTTAATCAATGAAATAGCAGTTTCGCTTCTGGGTATAATAAAAGGAGATAAAAGACCACATAGAAATTTCAGCGTTAGGGTATGACCAGCTCTTGAGTGGCATACATTATTTTCATTCTTACACCTATCTGCTTTTGAGTATGCAAGTCACGCATGTGCTTGACAGCTATTAACAGAATAAAATAACAACAAAAAAGCATTTTTGGGTAAGATCTGATATAAATATTTACAAAGACAATTTAAGGGAGTGTTTGTTATGCACTTTTGTGTTTGCTTTCAAAACATTTAACTCCAGAGACAGATGGCTTGTACAGTTTTATCAGCACTTGTGTCATTATATATTCAAGCAGCCAAGACTGATAACCAGCCTCATGTATTACGGATTGTTCAGAGAACAAATACTTTGAAAAAAATCCCTCACATATCAATAAAGTACTTCAGTGTGGAAAAACTTGATACAGAAATTTCAGTGACATTTTTATGAAGAGAAAGGAAACAAATTAATGCAATTATAAAATTAAAGCAGCAGGAACAGGTTTTTAAGTGGTGTCATTGTATGTGGTAATGAAACAACTTTAGAAAATTGGGTGAAAGCTATTGTTCAGCAGTGGTGGAGGAGAAAGATAATTACCATTAAGGCAACATTATGCTTTCTCAATACAAAGCAGCCAACTCTTCAGTGAAAGCTACCCCCAAAAGATCTCTCTCACATCATACTGCTCATGATCATTTCACTTTATGCTACTGAATAGCAACCTGAATAATAAGGAGTCTTAGAAAAGAATATACTGTCTATACTTGAGAACATAATTACACAAAACAGAAGCTGAAAAAAACGTATTGTTGAAAAATTGTCTTTTTTTTTTTTTTTTTTTTTTTGAGATCCTTTTTTCTCGAATCTTTTTTCATCTTTTACCTGTGTCTATAAATGTAGGACATTTATAGAGTCCCTGAAATCATGATCATCACCATTATTAGCAATAAAATTTACAAAAATATTAGCTTGTATCTAAGATTCTTAACTGGACATCAGGTGTGACAATTACCACACACATGAATGAACCTGCCTTTTTCCTCAGTGAGCATGATCATTCCTTGTAGTAGCTCGATAGTAAAATATATTATTTTAACAATCTGAATTTAAAAAAAAAAAAACAAAACACAACATTTGTGGATTTCTTTTTCTCTTGTGATGATTTAAACCAAAAGTGATTAAAATAATAATTGTTAATTATATATTAGATGAAGTCTGGTAAGGCATTTTGTAAATTTAAACCTCACAATATTTTAGTAAGGCAAGTAAATATTCCCTGTATTGTTCAGATTGGAAAGCATGAGTCAGAGTACTGGAAAATATGCATATTCACTTGAATATGGTGTCATAGTGAGAGTCTATAATGGGCCACCAAATCAGGACAGAAAGGTGTATGAAATACTCGATAAGCACTTAGGAGAAATTTTAAATTCACTTGCTCTTGTTCTTGTGGGAGACTTTACCCAGGAATAAAACACAGCAGAGCAGGACCAGTTACAGAGATTCCTGGAATGTGTGGGAGATAACTTCCTGACACAGCTGGTGAGGGAACCGACCAGAGAAGGTGCCCTGCTGGATCTCCTCTTTGTGAACAGAGAAGGACTGGTGGATGATGTGGCGGTTGGAGAGTGACCAGGGCACAGCGATCATGGAATAATAGAGTTCTCTATTCTTAGAAAAACAGGAGAGGCGGCAGCAGAACTGACATTCTGGACTTCCAAAGGGCTGACTTTGTCTTGTTTAAGCAACTGCTAGACAGGATCCCTTGGGAGATGGTCCTGAAGGGTAAAGGGGTCCAGAAAGGCTGGATGCTCTTTAAGAAGAAAGTCTAAATGGCTCAGGAGCAGGCTGTCCCCAGGTGCTCTAAGGGAAGCTGGCATCAGAGAAGGCCAGCCTGGCTGAACAGGGAGCTTTGGCTGCAACACAGGGAGAAAAGGAGAGTGTACAGCCTTTTAGAAGAAAGGGCTAGTGACTCACAATGATTACAAAGATGCTGTGAGGCTATGGAAATCAGGAGGTCTAAAGGAATTCCTTTCAGCTAGGAATTAATCTGGCTTCAACTGTCAAAGATAACAAGAAATGTAAGTATGTGAGCAGCAAAAGAAAGACTAGGAAGAGCCTCCACCCACTCTTAGACTGAGGAGGAAACATGGTAACAAGTAATGACAAAAAGACCTAGGTGCTTAATGACTTACTTGCCTCTGTCTTTAATAACAAGACCAGTTGTATTGAGGGAATCCAGCCTCCTCAGCCAGAAGACAGAGAAGGGGAGAACAAACCCCCTCATTCCATGAGGAGACAGTCAGTGACCTGCTGCATCACACAGACACACACAAGTCTATGGGACTGGATGGGATACACCCGAGGGTGCTGAAGGAGATGGCTGGGGTGCTCACCAAGCCACTTTCCATCATTTACCAGCAGTCCTGGCTGACCGGGAGGTAATGACAGATAGGAAGTTGGTCAATGTGACGCCCATATATGAGAAGAGTCGGAAGGATGATCCGGGAAATTACAGGCCTGTCAGCTTGCCTTCAGTGCCTGTGAAGCTGATGGAGCAGCTCATCCTGAGTACCATCACACAACAAATGTGGGACAACGAGATGCTCAGGCCCAGTCAGCATGGGTTTAGGAAAGGCAGGTCCTGCCTGACAAACCTGATCTCCTGCTATGACAGGGTGACCTGCTTATTGGATGAGGAAAAGGCTGTGGATGTTGTTTACCTTGACGTCAGTAAGGCCTTTGACACCCTTTCCCACAGCATTCTCCTGGCCAAACTGGCTGCTCGTGGCTTGGATGGGCACACGCTTTGCTGGGTAAAAATCTGTCTGGATGGCCGGGCCCAGAGAGTTGTGGTGAACGGAGTTAAATCCAGTTGGCGGCCAGTCACGAGTGGTGTCCCCCAGGGCTCGGTGTTGGGGCCACTCCTGTTTAACCTCTTTACTGATGATCTAGACGAGGGGATCGAGTGCACCCTCAGTCAGTTTGCAGATGACCCCAAGTTGGGTGGGAGTGTTGATGTGCTCGAGGGTAGGGAGGCTCTGCAGAGAGACCTGGACAGGCTGGAGCCATGGGCTGAGGCCAACTGGAGGAGTTTCCATAAGGCCAAATGCCGGGGGCTGCCCTTGGGCCACAACAACCCCCAGCAGCGCTACAGGCTTGGGGAGGAGTGGCTGGAGAGCTGCCAGTCAGAGAGGGACCTGGGGGTGCTGATTGACAGCCGGCTGAACAGGAGCCAGCAGTGTGCCCAGGGGGCCAAGAAGGCCAATGGCATCCTGGCTTGTGTCAGCAATAGCGTGGCCAGCAGGGACAGGGAAGGGATCTGACCCCTGTCCTCGGCACTGGTGAGGCCACCCCTCGATTCCTGTGTTCAGTTTTGGGCCCCTCACTACAAAAAGGACATTGAATGACTCGAGCGTGTCCAGAGAAGGGCAATGAAGCTGGTGCAGGGTCTGGAGCACAGGTCGTACGGGGAGCGGCTGAGGGAACTGGGGGTGTTTAGTCTGGAGAAGAGGAGGCTGAGGGGAGACCTCATCGCCCTCTACAGCTCCCTGAAAGGAGGTTGCAGAGAGCTGGGGATGAGCCTCTTTAACCAAATAACAAGTGATAGGACGAGAAAGAGGGAATGGCTTTAAGTTGCACCAGGGAAGGTTGAGACTGGATATTAGGAAGCATTTTTTTCCAGAAGGGATTTTTAGGTGTTAGAATGGGCTGCCCAAGGCAGTGCTGGAGTCCCCATCCTTGGAGGTGTTTGAGTTGGGCTGACATAGCCCTGAGGGATATGGTGTAGTTGGGAACTGTCAGTGTTAGTTTAATGGTTGGATTAGATGGTCTTCAGGGTGTTTTCCAACCTAGATGATTCTGTGATTCTGATTCTAAATAGGGGTCTGAACCTCTTCTCAGTTCTGGTCATGCATTTTTTCATAGATTTTTAGTAACAGACATATGTAGCGGTGTGTGCAGTCCTTCACAAAACCTCACAGCTATTTGAACAGGTATACAGCTAAAAGAAGTGTCCTGCACATGTTCCCCTGGGAGTCTTATTCCTCTCCTAAAATAATTCCTCACTCTCTCTACACCTGTCACTTGATGTGATCTACATCCAAGCAAAAAGTGTAATTGGCCCACTACAAAGACTGCCACGGTCTTGCCTTTGTTTGAAATATCTGCATAGAGAATTTTGACTGGGGGGTGACTTGCACACAGTTATTAATTTTTGAAGTCTAGGTGAGACAGTGGTGTTTTGTTAAACTAAAAGATATCAAGGAGCTGCTCCTCCTGAACAAGGAGCCATCTCAGCATTGTTACCCCATTCCTGTTTTCTGCTCACAGTAAAAGATATCTAAATATTCCGGTGCTCTCCAGAAAGTTTATCAACTTAAATATGTCTAACAGAAAGTACATTTAAAATACATTCTGAGTTTAACAGCATTAACTGCCTAAGCTGTTACTAAAGAAAGCAAAACACATGAAGTAAGTTTTCCAAGGAGTTTGACACGTAGCTTATAGGGTCACATGCATATTTAGTCCTAAGGAAACCCAGATTATTACTCATTTATATTTTAAATGGAAATAAATGGGTTATCTCTTGAAATTTATTTAACAAAACAGACAAAGTAACTTATCCCCTTCAGAACTATAGGACTGAAGGCTGTCCTGTTAACCTTTTCTTCTACTGTAAATTGGAAGCACAGAGTGCATGCATTGTTTTTCTTGAAATATGTCATTCTGTGCTGAAAAGATTTCTTTGTGTTTTGAAAATTTTAATACCTGCCAAACCTTTCATCCTTGGTCAGCAAGATAGTATTGTACTGTGAGAGTAAGCCAGATGAAAATATTTCTGCCTCTTCTCACTTTTTTTCCTCTGAAAATGGGAAAAAACTTAATTAAATCTCTGTTGTCAACAATAACTACAACAAAATAATATTTTAACCTATACACTAAGTTTTGGAATTACTACAAATATACCATGAGTACCTCCTTTACTTATTATTGTGGGTTTTTTTTTTTTTTTTTGGTACTAGTTACCTGCCTCAGTTCTATTATACCTTCATACTAGATGATTCAGAGAAGATCCTTATAAAAGAAAGAATCTCTGTCTTCTAGGGAATTATCACAGTTCTCATTTTAGAATCAAGGATCTTGGTTCCCACTGAAACCTTTGCAAATCTCCTACTTTACAGTTGCTGCTTTTTTTTTTTTTTTTTTTTTTTTTTCTTCTTTCCAAAATGATTCTGTCTTAATTTAATCTTCTATTGATCTAAAGGTAGAGTAGCATAGATTCTGTACATTTTTCATTTGTTCAGTTAGTTGTCAGTTTCTTATACATGGAATGCAGAAGCAACTTGTATTATGCTTTTTATATGGCCACATCAAGAGCTTACTCTATATTCTTCAAATATTCAGAAAAAGGAGCTACTCAAAAATAAGAAGATTAAGTAATTACATTGTAACATGTAGAAATACACCTGACTGCATTTTCTATATGTAGGTGTAAAAACAGTGAGTTGATAATCTGTAGAATTTACTACTGTATGTGCTGGTTAAAAAACCAACCAAACAAAAACCCCAAACAAACAAACAACAACAACAACAAAACCCAGACAACCAGCCTGGGAAAGAATAGCAATTTCCATAAAATTAATTGGGATAAATTCAGTATTCAGAAAAAGATCTGTTACTAAGGGTAATTTATTGTATATGCATGGAGTATAAGAGAATGAAGTATTCTTTGGCATTGTAACACAGGAATCTTTGTTCGTGTCCTCACTTATAATTTTGAGTCTCAATTATATTATTATAAAGTTACACTTTTTGTTGGTTTTTTTTTTTTTTATACACCCCTGACATTTTTCTTCTGATTAGTACTGCTTTTTAAAATGCTTTATAACTTCACTATTCATGCTTAGCTGCTAATACTCTTTCTCAAAAATCAATGTATATTTTCCATCCTGTCACTGGGCTGTTTAATCAAGGAAATATTCTCGTTAACTCTTCAAATGCCTATAACACTAACCAGTTGATTTTCTGTGGTCAAGAAAAGGCATCTCAAAATTCTTGCTCAAAATTACAATACAGTTAGCAAAGAATCATGACAAAAACATATTTCAGATATTGAGAAATATCTAACAAAGACACACAAAGTGATTTCTCTGCTTTTTTCTGGTTTGCCCTTCCTCATACATCCAGACTGATCAGATGAGCAAATTCAGCCATTTAGAAATACAGTAAGACTGAGAGGAATTTAGTGCTACTGAAGATGAGCTACCTGTCTGCTAGATTGCAAGATGCCTACAGCTGGCCCGCTATGTCCTCAGTAGCATGGGAAAAAAAGATGTGGATATTTAATATGCATGGTACTTCAGCAGACTTAATTTCTGTCTTCTGTGGTCTCATATTCCTGATTTACAAAGAATTATGAAGCCAGTTCTTTATCAAGTGCAAGATTTACATAAGCCTTCTCTTTTTATTTACCCCTTGATTTTTATGGTTGCATAGCAGCTGAGATGTGTTTAATGGTCAGAAGAATTACAGGTTCTATTATCTGCAACGTTTTGAAGTGTTTCATAATTTCATATTAAATCCAGCAAAGTTTAACTTCTCACTTACTTGTTGGGAGTGTGCATCAGAGTTTTATCCACTGGGTAGATGTCTAGAACTATGTACAAACCCAAGTTTGTGAAATAGTAGACATTAGAATAATCCCACATACAGAGCATTCCTTTGGTCAAGCCATTTTTGTATAGTATAGATGTTTCTCAGCCTGTGGTGGGCTGTTAGTTCAGCAAGGCTCCCCAACAGCAAAGTGAGTTGAAAGCAGAAGAGAATACATCCAAACTGTAGGCTTTTACAAGCAGCGTTAATTTTCACTCAGAGTCTGCAAAGGTGTTTACTTCCTCTGACATTTTCACCTACCTAGTTCTATTTTCTTAGAGGGACTGAAAAAGGGAGTTAAGTTTATTCATAGTAGGATCTGAGGCTTATAACTTAGGGGTAAGCAAACTGTATTTCCACTTTCGGAAACTATGTAGGTAGCATACAGAGAGAGTATATGCCCTACAAAGCAACTGCTCTCTAACACAATGAAAATGTATGTAAGATTTACCGGCACAATATTTTGTTGCAAAACCATTATTAATTTTCTCATAAGGTATATGTATAAATTTAATTACAAATATCACAGTCTAATATTATGTCTTTTTTATTTTTTCTCCCTCTTCTTTTTTTTTTTGTGTGTGTGTGTGTGTTGGTTTTTTTTTTTTGTTGTTTTTCTTCTACAGATGGGCCTCTTGGGCCACGAGGATTAGCTGAAGCTACAGAGATGTGTACTCAAGAATGCCTGGTTTTGGGTCACTCAGACAACTGTTGGATGCCTCCCAGCTTGGGCCCATACCAACAGCCAAAGTCCCCTCTCTCCACCTTTGCACCTCAGAAAGAATGGGTTAAGAAGGACAAGCTAGTTAATGGACACACATTGACCAGGACCTGGAAAGAAGATAGCAACAGAAACCAGTTCAGTGACCGAAAGCAGTATGGTTCCAGTGAGGGCCATTTCAACACTGGCAACCACATGACTGACATTCCTTTGGCCAACTTGAAGTCTTATAAACAGGCCTCAGGAGCTGTTGAGAGTCCAAAGGAGCACCAGCTATAAGAAATGGTTACTTTGGACCAATGACTTTAGCCTACTTAGACTTGCTAATACTGTGTGTGTGTCAGAGCTTTATGTACTGGGTAGACCTCTAGAACTATGCTTCAACTAGCAGAGATATGCATATCTTTATGTTAGCACCGTGGAAGGTATGATGTCCTGCAACATGAAAGAGTGTTTCTACTAGTTGTGTGGTTTGTTAAATAGACATGATGAAAATCTGCAGAGATCTCTCCAGTTTGCAAATATCCTTATTTTGTTTGTTTCTTTTTTGACCCTGGACTGCTGCTATGAACAACAGAAGATGCATTTGGAGAGTGAGAGAGTGAGAAAGTTCAGTGGATTGCAATGATTGAATAGCATATCCAGTTAGAAAATTGTGCTTTTGTTGTCATTGATCTATGCTGGGACCATTATACTTGAGATCATATTGCAAACAACTGAAACTGTAAACATTAAACCTATCGTGCTATTAACAATGTTAGTGGACACTTATAAATCGATCAGTGTTCAAATGCTTGTAAATAGAAACAATTATTACTTACAATTTTTGTGTACTTATAACGTTCACTTGAAAAGATACTGTAGCATATTTCAGTGTTTCACAGTTGCTTTTTACTTTCTTTCATTTGCTTGCTGTTGTTTTGCTTTTATTTTCAGTGATGGTGTTTCTGTGTTAGTAGTCTGTCTGACACACAATGTTCCAAGGAACTCAAAACACTTGTGTTAAAAGGGAAAAAAAGACTGGTGGGGTGGGAGGGAAGGTTGGTTGTAGAAAGGAAAAAAAAAAAAAAAAAAAAAAATTTTTCTTTCTATGTAATAGCAAAAATGATGCCAGCATTCAGGTAGAATTTTATTTATTTATTTATTTATTTTTTTTTTTAATATTAAGAAGTTAAAGGACTTGTGTAAGGGCTTAAAAAATTAGCAGTTTTTTTGTTTGTTTTTAAACTTCCATTATGTTTCATAAAATAGGGAAACTGCAAAACAAAAGAAGAATACTTAAATTTGTAGTGATGGGTGAGAGAGAAAGATCTTTGTTTGGAATCTTTGATCAAATTAGCTGCAGTCTGTCATTTAATGAGTGGCAGCTGACATTGATCTCAGCTGGAATAAATGGAGGAAATTCTACAGGAGCAAAATACAATAATCATGTTTTTCCAATTGGGCAGGTGTGTGTCTATACCTAAGACAGTTTGTATTGCTGAAACAGCAGCATTTGTGTTGATCTTCATCTGCGTTAATGTTGTAGTAACACAAGTGTTTTTAGACCATAGCCACAGAATATTTAATGTGTTGTGCCTTCATGATGTAACAGAGCATTCTCCTGGTAGGCTAGTTGGGGGAACTAAAGGGTTAAATCTCTAATTATTGCTGTTTAACTGTTTGTTATCATAGTTGGTCAATGCCGGGCAGGTACCAGTATCTTGTCACCTCAGTCAAACCAGCAGAGTGACTCCTAATGTTAAAAAGATCTGAGTTGCACGCAAAGCAAATCCAAATCCAAACATTTTTAGATGTTTTTTGTTAAGGCATGACAGATGATTTACAGAAATAAATAGCATGCAAAAAAAAAAAAAAAAAAAAAAAAAAAAAA
>NW_020799091.1:38909679-38922485 GCF_003259725.1 Athene cunicularia | reverse complement strand
AAAAAAAAAAAAAAAAAAAAAAAAAAAAAAAAAAAAAAAAAAAAAAGGTAAGAATATTAAAGATATGAAGAAAGAGAGAGAGAAAGAAGAAAGGAAATAAATATCTGCAGCACTGAGAACTGTATCTTAATCCCATTTAAGCCAAAAAAAGTGTTTTCCAGATGTTTCCACACAATCTGGATTTGACCCTAAACATGTGTTCAGTATATGATCATTCATTCACAACCATTTTGTGGCTCAATTAGTAGTAGTGCTGATGTCTAAAACTCACCAATTAAGGGGCGTGAAAAAAAAGATAAAAAGAAAAAAAAAAAAGTTGAAGGTTAAATCCTGACAAGAATTCAGTGATATGTCAGATGAGAAACTTCTAAAAAAAATTGAAATCCCACTGCACAGAATGAGAAGGCAGCTGAATATTGGTCACTATTCAAGTTTACTAGCTTTGAGGCTAAAAATTACTTAAAATTATTGGTAACCTGGCATGATATGGATGCCTCTCTGATGACGGTTCTAGCTTTTTTCTTCACCTAGAAATACTGTGTACCCTTTATTTATTTGTGTATTAATGCACACATTTAAAGGACTGCTAAAAAGATAAACCAAAAGTTTCTTCAGTAGTTCTTTATTTTTACTGTCACTGACCAAAGCTCTTTGTCCAAATAGAAAATGCAAAGCATGCATAGATATAGTTACTTACTCCTACTTAATCCTATGATGTGCCAACTCTTACTAAAGATAGAGGAATCATAACCTCTTTCCAAGGAACTGTCTGAAGGCAGACAAAGCAGAATTAAGTCGGATGCAGAAATATATATTAATTTTAACAAATAGATGTGAAGAAAATTATATTCATATTACTTGCTTAATATATTAACTTTTAGCAGTTTATTAATAGGAATCACAATCAGGAAGATTAATAAGGACTTGAGCATGGAATAGACTAGACTAATGGAGAAACTCAGGAAATTTTGGATACATAAATGGCATAAAAGCAGGAGATGTATATCTGTGTGAGAGGAATGAATGGGAGTGATAAAGACTGATGTAGCTGACACGAAGAAACAAAGAAATAAGGAAAAGAGGATCACAACATCAATCAGAAATTTAATCTTGGGATGTTTTCAACAAAGGGAGGCTCTAGTAGCTTTAACAAAAAATGGAACATGGCAATAGGTGATGTCAGGGGATCCATGAAACTCATGTCATGACAAAAGGCATAAGGGTAGAGTCTAATAGCCTTAGAGAGTAGCATCTGATACCTCAAAAATACTCCTACTGGCATGAGAACACAGTAGTGGTGTCATATCTAGCTGAGACAGAAGAACATGCAGTGTGTTATGACTGATTTCCCACGACCAACAAAATATTTCCCTGATTCAGCTGATAGAAGTTTCTTATGGCATGTATCCTTGTGTAAAGTAAAATCAGCAGGAAGAGTTCTCCACAGCACGTGTTCTGATGTGCCAATTCAGACAGCAACTGAGTACTCATGGAATTATCTCTGAATACTCAGTTCTTTCCTGTTTAATACACTTCTTCAGCAGAACTGTGTTTCAAAGTCTCAACTTTATTCGATTTATATGCTTGCAGTCTTTGCTGCTATGATGCAAACCTTCAAAATGGAAATCAATTCTAGATCAGAGCAAAACATTTTAATATACAGAAAACACGATACAGTATCACCCAGAGGTGTGAGTCAGCTCAGTATATCACAGACAGTTAAGCTCTAACTCAATTAATGTTAGTTTTATTAACTTTCACTGCTGACCACTTTAGTGGACACATCCATCAAATATAATTGCCCCATAATCCAAAACTACTTTTGACTTTTCCTCTTGTTCCAAAACAACTCTCATCAGTAGATGCTTCCTTGTAAAATTTTAAGCTATGCTTTTTCACACATTACTTGAGTGGATTGATTTTTTCCAGTTTGGCTTCTCTGAAATATAATACCTTATATAACACAGCTGCTCATAGTTTAAACTGCTTTTCTTGTGTAAGCCCATTCCATATTTTTTTCAATCTGTTGAGCATAGTAAGAGTGTAACATAGCGGGCCAGATTCTGATCCCTCAGCCCTTATTGAACCTCTTACGAATAAAATATCAGGACATGTCACATAATTAGTAACAGAAATAGCAAGTCCTTTAGTATTTAGTGGACTAGCAAATGCTTGAGGGGAAGCAATTTTGTAATTTCCAGGTTTTTAAAATGCAGTTTGTTTGTAAACAGAAATTAATGCTAACAAATGCAGAATTAGAAGCTCTTCCCTCTCTTTTTTCTTTTTTTTTTTTTTTTTTTTTTTTTTTTTTTTTTTTTTTTTTTTTAAATTAATATAGAAATGTCACTTCACTGGACAGTAATATATGTGCTGATATATATCCCCATCCTGACAAATTCTGTGCAGCTCTTTTGAGATGCTGACTGCACTTAATTTCTTTAGAACACAGCAGTAAGCATCCTCTTGTTGGAGAAGCTCAGCATTTCACAGGACTGGGTCCACAATGAGAAGAATATCAGACATGCATGTCATGCTAAGTTTTGAAGCAAGAATGTTTTCTCTATCTGTGTCATCTCATGGCTCTAAACACAGCTTTAAGTTTAAACTGCTACCTAATTTTACAATAGTAAAAGTATGTCTTTAACTACCAGAAACGATATCAAATTCTGTGTATTATGAAAAGAAAAAAATGAATGTCCCTCATTTTCAAAAATAAGTTTGGGTTTTTTTTCGCCACAGACATTCTTAAATCCACCTGTTGTGCCTAGGTATTGCAACACATTCTAATATTGCATGGCATGTAAATAGATACCTTAATTACTCATAATGATATGATTATATACACACACATATATATATTATATATATATACTTAAATATTATCAATCACATATTTACTCAGTATTATTTAATGGAATTTTGGGACTATGGATTTTGTTGTTTGATGTACTTTAAACTGTATGAAGCAGAATATTCTTAAGACTACCCTCACCAATGCTTTTGATTATTTATTCATTAAATAAAGTGCTTTCTTTTGCTTGTTATAATCCTGTTTGTACAACCATGTGATGATGTTAAAATGGGTAAGTACTGTACGGGAATTATAACTGTTTCTTTTCTTGTCTAAATATATACCTATAACAATATTTATTAGTGATCTGAGTTTTAAGAATGTGTCTTTTTATGTGTTTACTATCTTCTTACACATGGTTCAAATTTAAAGGAAAGCTGAGATAACATTTCTTCATGAAACTCTGAATGCCCGATGGCTTTTAAATGCCTTTTTGCCTTTATTCACAAGTGAAATTAGGATGAGAGCTTTACTTTAAATCAGCCATAAAATAAATGCATAATACAGTACTTAGGGTTTGCTTACTGTAGCTATCATAAGTGAACCTACATACTTCATTGCTTAGGTAAAGATAAATTAAGCCTCAGGTGGGAGAGGGAGAGACTCTACACTCAGAGGAAAACATTTAGAACAGCTGGTTTAACAGGAGATGAGCAGAAATCTTGTACACTAAAGACTGTTTTTTGGGTTTTTTTTCATGTTTCACAGTCAGCTTCCATCTTTGTTTTGTAGAGATGATCAATTAAAATGTGTGCCCCTTTGCGGAGCTCAAACTTTTATTGTTGATAAAATGGGAACTGTTTTTGGTAACCCTCAGTTTTATCAAAGTCAATGGGAATTTTCATGATTATTTTGGAAAGCCAGTATTTCACCAGCATTTAAATGTGTATTTGTTTGAAGGAAAATTATTTTCTGCTTTCTTTCTCTCACTGCAATATTCCATACAAAGATTATTCCCTTCCCTCCCCCCAGCCCACCCCAGTCCCACCCCCTCCTTATTGCCTTGGATGTTTCTGGAGAGGTAAGTTATGCTATGCCATAAATTGGTAGACTAAACGTGAGATAGTTGAGGGTTCCTAGAGCCTACCCAAATTGGACAGTTCCTTGGATACTTTTTAGGGAATGCCAGATGGGCACTATTTCCACCAACCATTTCCAAAGGTTCCCTCATACAATTTGCTTTTTCTCACAAGACTTGAAAACACACCTCTACTCCTCAAAGATTTCAACATTAAGCTGAATCTGTTGCTATGTTATATTTACATGTACCACATCCTTCCTAGGGTACAGAGAGGTATTTTTTTGTGTTTCTTTTCAAGTAGGGAATTGAAAGTGGTATATGTGTGGTCCTGCAGCTGTGTAGACAATTTTGACATCTTGTCATATAGGTACTAATAGAAAAGAAGGTTATTGATCTCATTGCTTTCACAATGGAGAACAGGAGAGAGAGCATTGCAGAAAGGCAGGAAAGGGAGGGGATAGCAGTAGGCTATGTTAGGGAAGGCGTAATCTGTGGCAGCAATGAAAAGATTAAGTTTTGATTTGATGAGAAAATTATGAAAACCCTTAAAAATGTGCTCTAAGTTTTCATATCTCTATAATACCATAAAAAATAAATACCCTCCTATCTGTGTAGGTTTGTCTACACACAGCATATTTAAATCAGTTTCTTGTGAAAAAGATGTATGCAGAATTACGGTAAAGCTGTACCTTTTCCAGCTGAATTTCTTCCATTTAGTATTTGTATTCATTCTAAGAAATGCTAAACTGCTTGAGACATATTGCTCTTCTGTCTGACACATATATAGAGACCAGAAACAATTACACACAATTTCAGTAG
The DNA here is from genome assembly GCF_003259725.1 of Athene cunicularia. Classification (NCBI taxonomy): domain Eukaryota; kingdom Metazoa; phylum Chordata; class Aves; order Strigiformes; family Strigidae; genus Athene; species Athene cunicularia. The sequence continues at coordinate 38,917,794 of NW_020799091.1, read as the reverse complement.
CTGAGCACTGAGTTTGACTTGTGAATTTTTAATATCAAATGCTTATAAAATCAGTAGCTACAGATAACTTGCAAATAATCCATAGGCCCAAATGAATAAGAAACTCTCTGCTACCCATTGATAAAGAGAGAAAAATAAAAAAGACAGCACACAAAGGATTACACTCCTGATAATTCAGACATTTCTATCTCCCATCCCCCCAGAAAAAGGCACAACTGATATACAGGCTTAATGCTCTAAAGTGATCAGTGGATTTCTTTTCATGGGCAGTATTCTTCAGCAGCTCTCCGTTGTGAAGATGTTTGTATTATCATCTGATATTTAAATTAATTCAGTGTGAGATTAAAGAACTTCAGTCACATAAAACCAGAAGTCCAATATCACATTAATAGAAAAATTAATTATTTATTCTCTTCTATTGCAAGTCAGTATTTAATCATTATGTAACAAGAACTGTATCCTTATATATATTACCCTGTATTTTTTACAATGTGAGTTTATAGTTTGTTTTCTTTTGGGAAGAGAAAGTTTGAATTCTGTTTACCAATGTTTGTACTTTTTATTTTATTTTTATTTTTTTCAGGAGTATTATTTACCACAGGGAATGGCATAGGCCTATGCTTTTACTGCATGCTCTTGTACTCCTAGGACACTTAAGCTATCTTCAATAGGAAGTTCTTCTACATTATTGATAAAGATCATGCATAATTACTGTCCACCATGTGGTGTTAAGCCCCAAGAGAAAAAAGAAAAGGAAAAGGAGGCAGCCACATAAAGACAATTGTTTTATTCACAGAAAACCCTCTCTACTGTGTTACGAGAGGAAAATTTCAATGGTCTATTCATTCAGGCGGAACTACCTTACTGATGCTGACTGATCGATTCAGCAACACATAATTTTATTTTTCTTTAGGAAGAACACCAAATGAAATTATGAACAGTTATGCCTCATGGTGGGTCTAAACCTCATTCTGAAAATGATCCAAAACACAAGGATCCTCTGGATATATGGATTTTGCGGGAATACAATCTTAAGTAGGTCTCTGATTCCTTAGTTTTAGGTGCATAGTGGAGGAACCTTTTAAAATATCCTCAAGTTCCCTAACATGTAAACAGCTGTGTCTGGGTATCTTCAAAAAGAAACCTTTTATTCCCGAGTTTAGACACACTAACTTTTTGCTTTATGGAGAATCAGAGTGCAGAACCTACTCCAAACTTTACAGTTGACAGCTGTGAAGTTTCTGGATAGTTTACCATGTCAAATTGCCCATCACTAATATTGAAAACTTGAACACCTATAAGCAGAACAACAGTGAAGAGAGATTGAAGTTAATATGTGCACCCTTGAGATAAAAAGAAAAGCAAACAAACTTTGTGGAAGGATGAGGGAAAGACACATTCAAGATATTTAGATTTTGTTTTCCTTTGTGAAACATGTAGTTGCAGGGATGTATATTACTAATATTGCGGGGTTTTTGGATGGCCTACTATGTATGGTTCAACTACCATGATAAAGGCTAAACTCAATAAACTTACAAGCAATAATTCTACACAAATATGGGAAGTACAAAGAAATTTAGTTTCTCTGCATTTCTAGAATATCATATGCATGATTACTATTTATAAGAAGCTTGCAGTTGCAGACTCTATAATTCTTTAGTCCTGAACAATTGCATAATTACTAATTCAACTACATTAGCATTGGGAGAAGACATGGATGATTTCAAAAGGGATACTACTGATTTAATGAGGTCTCAGTCTGTACATTTCCAAAATTACAGAAATTCTCTTTAACACCCATTGATGCTTTTGGGGTATTTGAACCAATAAATCAACTGTCAACCAAAAGAAGCATTAAAAAATGAAAACAGAAACGAGAATGTAATTTTGCATTTTTCATGCTGCAGCTACCAAAATATTATTTCATGAATAGTTTACAAAAGTCTGGCTGTCTTTACTATGGACTGGTTGCTGCTGAATCTATTGAATACATAAGGCTGCCATTTGTGACAGTGTTTTTGTATTTTGAATGTTTATGGCATTGTGATTATGCTAGAATAAACATGACAAAAGGCCATGGGCACAGAGGAGCTATTCTGAATTCATTGCCCTTCTCTTCAATTTGCTACCTCATTTTTTTGCATGATAGGCGGCAGCTGATCAGATCCTGAGGTTGTGGAGTTGGTATTTTGCCAAAAGGAAATAGTTGGCAGCTCTGTGTAAAGAGGAATTTGTAAAAATTTGTGAAACTTGCATCATTTTTTTCTTGAAGGCGTCTTTATTCTGCAAAGGTCCCAACATTAAAAACTCCCTTTGATTTCAGTGGGAGACAGATTAGCTCAAGCGTAGTTTTTCATGTCAGTGGTCATTACACCAAATAAGGATGAAAGGATATGTCAATCAGAGACATCACAAAATCCTTAAACTCATATGCCCCCAAGTAATCCTGCTGTGTAACTGACAATTACATTACATAGAGGAGTAAAAGGGAACAACTATCTTAATATAGAAAGATTCAGACTGATTAAATTATAATATGTAGCTGCAGATTGACCACACAGCACCCAACTGTACATTAGCACTACCTTTTCCCATCAACACTAAAATGAATGGTTGACCTCTATCAGTTTTAATGGGGTTTTACTGCTTATAGACAGTGCACATGTTCATAATTCCTCACGCATCTCTATCTAACAAGCTGCTTATATGCTTAGGCAAATGCTGGCTTTATCAATATGTCCACTGGATAAAATCAGTTAGATTCTTGTCCTCAAAATAGGACACCTGAGCCTGAATTGCAAGTGAATGAGAACTTCTTCATCTCTTCCTAAGAAGTAGAGAATGACAGGAGCTAAATCCTGTTTGCCTTCCAGACAACAGACGTTCTGAAGGCTGAGCACTATGAACTGAGCATGTGTCCTCAGCTTGCTTTTTAGCCCTGTCTAGGAAAAGACATTGGTAATATGGAAGGCAAGAACTACTTACAGCTTCCTTTAGAACTACATAGAGGTGTTATGCTATATTAATTTCCAGAGCGTAAGCCTACAATAGGCTGTTACACAAGCTCCTACTGCAGAGGGCTGTAGTGTAGGTGGCAATCTGTCACATGTGGGACGACCTCCCCTGACTTCTTCTAGCCCATTCTTGAATATCAGCACAGCTGTGCCAAAGAGATCTTTCAGCACTCCAGTTACTAAGGGACCTCTCAGCACCTCCACTGCTACTACTGGGGACAGCTGCCACCTTTAGACAACCTGGGAGAGGCCTACAATAACTTTCAAAATGCTAGGATGAGCATAGGAGTGCAGACTGATGTGTCCTCTTCAAGCCAGAGTATGCTACTTTCCTAGAAGTGCATATACTGCCATTGGAAAACGAGGGAAAAAAAAAAATGTAAAAGGTTTACTTGAGAGACCTCCTCATATACGAAATATATTTCTTTACCACCTTTAATTCCTGCTGATGTGTGAAATAAGCACATTTTTCTTTTGATATGATCTACCTGTTTGTTTCCAGTCTTATTCTAGTCTCACTTAAGCCTTCTGGCTGCAAGAAATGGTTGTCAATGTTCTTGTGTAGTCTCTAACTGTTGCTACCTATCTTTGCTCTACTGCAAAATCTCCTAAAATATCAGGCGTGAGTGACACATTTCAACAAGTCATAAGCCTCCTAATCCTTCAGGATGTCCTTCTCTCTGAATCTTTGTAAAATTGGTGGAAAGGCCACTCCTTCTCCTCCTTTAGACCCTCAGGTAACCCAGATTGTCCAAGAATTCAAAGTTTTACATGGCAAAGTATGTCCCAAAGATGGCACTGACTTGCTTCAAGAGTTGCTATAGATTACCTTTACATCAGTGCAGGCATATTTGGAGGAAAAAATCCTGCTTTTCCAGCATGTCACAGTGTGTACACTTGTAGATAATTATGCAGAGCAGATGCTTTCTCAAAGTGTGAGGGTTTTTGAAAGCAGTAAGAAACCAGGATAGGATGGGATGAGTTTGACTATCTGTAAAGAAAGGTAATGAGAGAAGAAAGATGTTATACTTCATGTTTGTGCTTGCTGTAGCCAAGCTCCGGATGAATGTCTTCTGGGGAAATGTCTATGTCTGAGAGTATTATGCATGACACAGGACATGTAGTACTAGACCTTGTAAACAGTGATGCAGATCTTCTACTAGTCTTCCCTCAGAAAAAAAAAACAAAACAAAACAAAACAAACAAAAGAAAAAACCAAAAAAACCCAAAACCCAACAACAAACAAGGAAGACTAAGGAAATATAACACCAGAGCAGAAAGAATACAGTTTTGGGCTGTCAGACCCGTGGAGCAGGTAGACTGCTGTGTATACACTGTAAGCGAGTCTTCCCCAGAACTCTGGGAGGTTGCTTGGTGACCCAGCAATGCAGCCTTACTGGAAGGAGCTAGAATTATTACAGTAGTCTTAATTCAAGTTTAAAAGGGAGGTGATAATATGCTGGGAAACTTTCACTTAGAAGTATTTCTTGACTTCCACATTGGCCTCAAAACTCATGAGTTCCACTGGAGCCTGAGTAGTCCAGCATGTCCTGAATGAAACTGCTCCAATACAACAACCACAAAGCAGGCTAATGGACATACTTAGATCACCACTTTTCTAACGTCTCTGAACTGCAACTTGCCTCTTCTCCCTTGTCCATAAGCAGCATCTCCTCCTTTCCTTGTCCAAACTGTGCCCTGTCTGACCATAGATCCACACACAAGTTCCTGCCTGACTAATCACATTGGCCATGTGTTACTAGACTCAACCCTGAATTTCCATTAAAGCCTGCCATTATCTGTAAGTAATCTTCATCTAATCTGTACATCTTCTGTGTCAGCTAACTCCACTTCCCCCAAAACATGTTCTGTTTGTTAAGGCCCTTAAAACACTATTATAGTTCAGATATTTACATGGTTGCAGACTGGGTAACAACAGAACCCAGCTGTCTCTCCAAAGGCTTTATTTTGGACAGACTTGATTGGTACTCCAGGCAAAACTGAAATAATGAGTATGTAGCCAGGTAGACCATATTATGAATACATCTAGAAATGGGATATTAGTTATAACGTTTGTAAGAAGTCGAAGTTGCAGATACTGATGTTTTCTAAATCTTGATGTCTAACTGCAGATGCCTTCTGGATATAGGCATATTTGTGTGTGTGTGTGTGTGTGTGTGTGTGTGTGTGTGTGTGTGAATATGAGGAAGTAGCAGTTGTTATAACTCTGATGGGTACTAGGACATCTACAACCCTGAAGGACATCTGCTTTTAGTCAGATGAGCCATAGCTGTTGTGACCATTATCTTGAAAGAAAAATAATAAGGAAGGGTTTGTTTATTTGTTTGTTTGGGTTTTTTTTTGTTTGTTTGTTTTTTATTTAGTCATGGGAACATTTCCCTATTTGTTTACCAAACTCTGATAATTAATTCTACAATGAGAATTTCAAAGACAAAATGTAAAAATAAATATAGTGAAAAGAATATATATTCATTCCTCTACTGGCTAACTTGAGTTGAATATTTTTTAAATGCCATAGAAACTTTTTATTTTGCTTGTTAGATTGAGGAGCTTTATTCTAAATCCAGAATGCAACTGAGGGCATACATAAACATATAATTTAGTTTCAGGAATTCAGAGATATTGAAAGCCTGATCTCAAATCTATTTAAGTAAATTAAGACTTTTCTATCATCATTTAGATATAAAAATAATATTGTGAACTACTTCCTTCATTTGTTTATTTAAAAATACATCTGGAAACTAGTTTTAAGGATTAAAATGAGGCTTTGAAATTAGTATCTAAATATTTAACTTCTGATGCTTCAACTGAGAAGATGAGCTTCTCATCAACTCAAGTGCGAGACAATGCCTACTAGGTAGTTTTCATAAAAGAGTCCCTTCTCTGTCATTTACCAAATTATTTTTGTTACATTGGCCTTCAGGATTGAAGAGATTACCTCTCATGGTATTGTCCTGAAATGTTGCAAGGGGTAGAATATAGAAAAAACCCAACAAACAAAACCCCAAACCAAACACAGTGCATTACCGGGATGTCTTTTTCCCATTGGTTTCATGTGTAAGCCTAAGGGTTGCTGTGGATTTTTTTTTTTTTTTTTTAATGTCTCCTTTCTTTAATATGGATGCAATCTTCTGCTCAGACATGCAAGATCACAACCATCAGAAATGCCTCTAAATTCAGATTTGCGTTCTGCCTCCATAGGGAAACCAGATCCAGCCATATTAGCCTCCCCCACCTGCAATCTCTAAGGAAACCAAACACAGAGGTTAGCAGGGAACATAATGACCTCTTACCAGAGATCTCTCTTCTTGACAATGTGTTAGCAAGACCATGCATGCTTCCGCTGGTACGTTCAGATGCAACTGAGTCTCTTCAACCTGAACTGTGGTGTACCAATCCTACCCATCTGCTGCCTTAGCAATTTTTATTACTTGAAGTGGTATTTCAGTGTATCCTTGAAGTCGTTCATCTGTCTGTCCTGGTTACACGCTGCTTCTTCAAGTCCACAGCACACCAGCTGCTGCAGGATGCGGTGTATTCTGTCCTAGATGTGTGACCAGCCTAGTGCAGCTGTTCTATGATGATCATGGCTACAGTCCCTGGAACATAGCTTTGCTCTGAACCTTTCTTATTGAAAATTTTATCCTGCCATCTGATGCACAATATGGTCCACAGATGGTTCAGATAACATTTGTCTAGGAGTCATCACTAGTCCATGTCTTCAAACCATTCAGTAAATTGGATAACAGTGCTGCTTTATAGACTCTTGATGTGATCTACATTTAACACTGAGCTGCTGTTTGACCTCAGAGTAGCCTACATTCTGAATCTCATGGTGAAGTACAAAAATTTGTATTTTTTTATTGGACTTTTAGAAGAAAAAGAAACTAGGTGAAGAATGAGGGTAAGGTAAAAATATTACTGTTTTCTTCAAAAGGTCTGAGAAGTTTTTAGTTTGTTTCAATTGTTTAAAATAGCACATATTCCACTTACCTACTTCACATATCTGTTAAGTCTTGTACTTTACATATACAGTGCACTTGTGTTTCTTATTTTTTGCTATAAACTGTTAAGTGCCTCATTTAAGGGCCAGACTTTGATCACAGCAGGAAGCAGGGAGCTAAGTGTCTTGTGAATCTGAGTGTACAGATAAACATGTAGGCTGACACTGACAGAGGACATCTGCTTATATGTAGCAAATGCTATATTTAACTGAGGTTATAGAGTCTATCTATCATATTCATATTGTTCGGGACAACAAAAAACCCAGGAACATTTTAAAACAAACAAACAAACAAACAAACAAACAAACAACCCACCACATATGCTAACTTATCAAATTTCCCTTCTTTGATTTGTCTATGGAGAAAGCTTATAACATAAGCAGAATGTTCTATCTTAAGGTCTGCCTTCCTTTCATTCTCTTGTGTTCAAGGAAATGGCAACCACTGAAAACTCAAGATCACATGTGTCTAGGCTTCAAAACCTTTATTTCATTGTCACTGTCAGGCTTTAAGGTCACAGATGTGGTAAGCCCTCTGCCAGACAGATGAATGAAGACATGTTACTTCTGCCCTGAACCTCAGTTCTGCAGCAAAGTCTTTTGTGGAACCAGCATCATGAAAAGAAAGGGAGAAGAAAAGCCTGGGAACTCTGTCCCTGCATTTCTATCGCCTGCTGAAATGAAAGGTTAAATGTTATTTATGGATGATGGAATTTCTCCTTTATCTATTTTTATGGAAGAGAATGAAAGAGAGCTCGCAACTTCAAATTACGCTATACTAATTCATTACTGGTATAGAGGGTACCTTTGTCCTTCAGGTCTATTACAAACTACACGTTAGGCTATTAAATTTCTCATACAGAAAATTTCTTCTGGGTAGTTGTGTTGTCTTTTTCTGGACTTTTATTTTTCTTATTAAAAGAAAGAAGTATTAAAATAGACAGCATTGCAAGAGAAAAAGTACTATGGAAGTGGTATGTTATTTAACAGTGCCATCAACTAAAACACCAGCCAGCTCTGGTCATCCAGAGTCATATAGATTATAACCAGGAAAAAAAAAAAAAAAAAAAAAAAAAA
>NW_020799091.1:38903206-38909629 GCF_003259725.1 Athene cunicularia | reverse complement strand
AGAAAAGAAAAGAAAAGAAAAGAAAAGAAAAGAAAAGAAAAGAAAAGAAAAGAAAAGAAAAGAAAAGAAAAGAAAAGAAAAGAAAAGAAAAGAAAAGAAAAGAAAAGAAAAGAAAAGAAAAGAAAAGAAAAGAAAAGAAAAGAAAAGAAAAGAAAAGAAAAGAAAAGAAAAGAAAAGAAAAGAAAAGAAAAGAAAAGAAAAGAAAAGAAAAGAAAAGAAAAGAAAAGAAAAGAAAAGAAAAGAAAAGAAAAGAAAAGAAAAGAAAAGAAAAGAAAAGAAAAGAAAAGAAAAGAAAAGAAAAGAAAAGAAAAGAAAAGAAAAGAAAAGAAAAGAAAAGAAAAGAAAAGAAAAGAAAAGAAAAGAAAAGAAAAGAAAAGAAAAGAAAAGAAAAGAAAAGAAAAGAAAAGAAAAGAAAAGAAAAGAAAAGAAAAGAAAAGAAAAGAAAAGAAAAGAAAAGAAAAGAAAAGAAAAGAAAAGAAAAGAAAAGAAAAGAAAAGAAAAGAAAAGAAAAGAAAAGAAAAGAAAAGAAAAGAAAAGAAAAGAAAAGAAAAGAAAAGAAAAGAAAAGAAAAGAAAAGAAAAGAAAAGAAAAGAAAAGAAAAGAAAAGAAAAGAAAAGAAAAGAAAAGAAAAGAAAAGAAAAGAAAAGAAAAGAAAAGAAAAGAAAAGAAAAGAAAAGAAAAGAAAAGAAAAGAAAAGAAAAGAAAAGAAAAGAAAAGAAAAGAAAAGAAAAGAAAAGAAAAGAAAAGAAAAGAAAAGAAAAGAAAAGAAAAGAAAAGAAAAGAAAAGAAAAGAAAAGAAAAGAAAAGAAAAGAAAAGAAAAGAAAAGAAAAGAAAAGAAAAGAAAAGAAAAGAAAAGAAAAGAAAAGAAAAGAAAAGAAAAGAAAAGAAAAGAAAAGAAAAGAAAAGAAAAGAAAAGAAAAGAAAAGAAAAGAAAAGAAAAGAAAAGAAAAGAAAAGAAAAGAAAAGAAAAGAAAAGAAAAGAAAAGAAAAGAAAAGAAAAGAAAAGAAAAGAAAAGAAAAGAAAAGAAAAGAAAAGAAAAGAAAAGAAAAGAAAAGAAAAGAAAAGAAAAGAAAAGAAAAGAAAAGAAAAAGAAAAGAAAAGAAAAGAAATTCTATATGGCAAACTGAACATATGTTTCTAGTGAGTTTCTAAGGTGTTTAGCCTCAGTGGCTACAGTTAATTTAGAACCCAGAAACATGTATGGGTAATTCAAGTAAAATTATTCCTTAGGATGAATTTTGCCTATAACATATCTCATCTTTTATTCACTGAATCTCCTCCTCATTTTTCTGATTTCATCAGCTTCTGTTGATGTTCTCGCTTTTTATATTCTTCTCTGAGGATATAAGCATACAACTCAATGTATTTCATTAAACTGACTTAACAAGTTTATGGTTTTGTCCCGGTTTCAGCCAGGATAGAGTTAAATTTCCTTGAGCTGAGAGGGAGCACAGCTGGAGGGCTGGCCCGGATTGACCATTGGAGTATTCCATATCATGTGATGTCATGCTCAGTATATAAAGGAGGTGGGTTCTTGTGGCAGGATTGCTGCTGGGAGTGGGCTGTGTATTGGTTGCCAGGTGGTGAGCAACAGCATTGCGTATTACCTGTTTGGACTTTCTATTGTTACTGTTGTTTTGTTACCGTCACTGAACTTTTTAAAATTCAATCTACGAATTCTCCTTTGTCACTCCCCAATTTTGCTTAACAACCAGCTGTGTGGTGATTGGCTACTGTCCAAGTTCAAACCACAACAGGTTTCAATTAGGTTTCTACTGTTTTTCATACTTGGCTAGTTCCTTTGAAAAATAATGTATCACTTCCAGTTCTTTCCTTGAATATGACTGTACAATAGTCTTAACAGTCTGCATGTGTACCTCAGATATAGGCATCAGATTGTTTATCATCTTGTCCATTCAAGTATATAATGCTAGTGCTAATAATGCCCAGTGTAAGCCTATTTCCAGTCTGACAATGGATCCTTTTTTCCCTCTCTAGGGTTTTATCTCCTAAATAGCACATTATCCGCAGTAGCCTTTAATCCTCATCCTAATAACATCTTCTTAAAGGCTTCATAGAAATTCCACAAAATGGTGTCTCGAAACCCTGAAGGAACTATGTTCTAGTTTGTCTTTATTAGTTTGTTGGCATGGCTAGAAACATTTGACTCACTTTGTACACTCTGCAAAATATAAAGTGAGTTCACAGAAGAAGAAACAAAATGCTTCCTAAATAATAAAATAAATCATTAACTGCTTACTCCAGCAGACACCATATTGACTTTCAGAGTTTTCCTTCTTTTGTGGCTACACAAAAAAAATTAAATTCTATTCTCTGTATACTACTCTCCATTAAATATTGCTGTTATACAGTGGTGAGTCTGTTTCTCATAAGTAATAAATAAAAGTGTTTGTAAATAACATTTCTTTTCCTTTCCTGTCCATCCTCCTAGGACCAAAACCAGCAGTGAGTGAAAGGACTTCCAAATACAAGCATTTCAAAGGAATTGAAAACCTTCCCCTAAGTATTTAACAAGTCTGTTTTTCTCCCTAAGTATTTATTCATTTTAAATTTCTCTGTATATATTTCTTTGTTTCTAACTTTAAAATATCCTCAGAGGATGTGACAGAAATTTACAGCACAAATAGAATGTGCTACAGGGGAACTGCACTGTTAACTGCAGAATATCACAGGTCATCTACATAGATTAACAAATCTGTGATAGAACATCTACATACAATACATTTTTGATGCTTGATCTGTGTCAAGAAAAAGCCAGAGCTTAATCACTTAATGGTATGTCTGTGTAGATATAAGCAAAGGTCTAGCTATTACTGCTTTGAGGTATTATGACTGACTCAGCTCTCCAAAATTCTTTAAGAATTTTTTTAAATGTTATTTCCTGAACTTACCTTTTAGAACAAGGATTAACTTTTTGGTTAACATAGCTGTTCAAAAGGCACAGTCACTGTAGTACTACTAACTCAACTGTGCCAAAAATTCCTATTCCTTTTTATCGAGTTGTCTTGTTAATATTACAGTAAACTTAATGTAGATGGATTGTGCATGTTGAAAAACACGCACAAAAACAAACAAACAAAAAAAATTGCACCTTTGGAAAATGAAACATTTTTTTTCTTCAAGAAGAAGATATTGAAGCTTAGCATAGATTTGCTTCCATTTTTCGTAAGCCCTCTTCCTATATCCCCTATGATATACCTATGGAGCAAAAGATCGCATCTGGAACTAAACTTGGGCTGATTGACTATACAATAAATTTGATGGATCAGCCACTTTTATACTAAATGAAGAAAGGTTCCTTGCCTCAGAGGGGAGAGGAGCACCTCCAGTTTAAATGAGTTTAAATTATGTTTACTTACAGTTGAATATTTAATATATTTTATATATCTCAACAGACTTTTTGAGTGCATTGAAGATGGGCTTTTTTCCCAATCATAACATTTTGACATTAAGATTTTCAGAGAAGACAGATACTCTATACATTTAAACAACTTTCAAGGCTAAGGCAATTCAAATGAAAAAAATTTCAAGTGTCTCATTGAGTCACTTTGCCAATTCTTTCATTGCCTGAAGATGATAAAAATCCTGACTCATTTGAGTTTCATTTTTAAGGCAGTTTTTAAAAGTATGATGATAGATTACAGTCATTGAATGGTGTTACTAGAGGTTTACTGATGTGATTTGTGTCTTGTTTGGTAAGACTGCTGCATATTTATGTTTATTGACAGTTTGGGTAATCTTATTATGTTTGCCTTTTTTTTTTTTTTTTTTTCCCCCCTGAATATTTCCCAGTAACCAAATGTTTCTCTAGGGCTGTTGTCGTAGTAGTTTGTTAATCTTCATCCTATTGGGAGAGCATTTCCAAATAACTTCTTCGGATTTTTTGGTATGGTAGGTTTTTTTCTTGTGTGGTCATGTTTTTTTCTTTCCTTGGGTTTGGAGTGGGTTGTTTTTTTAAGTATTGGATAAAATGTTTAACACTTTCACCTCTGAAATGCCTTTTGCTCTGATTTTAAATTTCTGCTCTTTTGGAGAGAAGCAGATTCACAGAAAAAAAAAAATATATATAACTAAACAGTTAAACACCAGTTTATTTTTGCTATAACATAAATCCATTATTTTTGGTTTTTTGAGAGAAAAATCACAGGCAAGTTCAATTTTTTATAGAAAGGAGAGCCAAGTCTTTATTAGGGTGTCTATTACATTCTCTGATTGATAGGAAATGCATAATGCTTATGGATTTTTGATGTAAAAATGGTGCAATTTAGGAAATGTTGTTGCTATGTTGTTCACAGATTCAGGAAGGTAAGGAAAAATTTTATTTGCTGTAGATCATGTTGCTACAGTGGTGGGGTAATGTTGATCCTTACCCTTATCTCTACTAATTGTTTCAACAAGAACTAAAGGGATTTCCCTGGACCAGTTCTGCCAGATGGTACATCCCTGAAACACACCCTGATAAAGCAGTCCAGACAATCCAACTGTACCTGAATTATGAAGGGGCATAATGAAGGGTTCTCTTTCAGGAACACATTTCTCATTTCACTCTCTGTTCTGTCTTTTCCTTTTCAGCAGGAATGGAGTTAAAGCTAAAACATTTGTTCAGTCTTACATTGCTGAAAGAGATGGATGCCAGGAGAGCGCCTTGTTTAACAAATTGGATGATTTCCTCTCTTTTTGCTCTTCATCTTGTTTATACATATAGACCAGTATGAGATACCCAGGTATGAAATGATCTACAGCTCTATATTCTAACATTTTATGCACTTTCTTGGGTGGGTTCAGGTCCTTGCTTCCAGATGCAGAAACACCATATGTCATGTGATGTCATAAAATGTTGCAACAGTCCTATGAGCCAGGATCTAAGCCTTGTGATTTAGTGTGCATGTGTAGTATATAAGTATAAGGTTTGATTCTTTTCTGAGCGGGTTATAACAAGGATTAAGATTTGTTCAATTCAGACATATACTCCTGGTCTTTATTACAGAAAAAACCAAACAAAAAAAAAAAAAAGGAAAGAAAAAGAAAAAGGAAAAACAAACAAACAAAAAAAAACAAACCGGGGAAAGGATGCTAAGAGTTTCTGTCCTGCCAAGAACGTAGAACCTTACAGACACCGAAGCTCTGGAAGCATTAGCAGACTACTCCAACTCACTGTACCATCTTCAGTCACAACTCCTGTCTAAAAATTCCTCTGCTGAGAAAAGAAAGGAAAGTAGAGCTGTCAGGCAGTAAAGTCAAAATGCTCAGCCACTTAGGAGGACTGATGAGGCCTCAGCGAGATCAACTGCCTGTTTGTCTGCAGCCACTGTCTTTTACAAAACTTATTGTAAGAGCTGAAGAGCAAGTGTGAGCTGCTGTGGAAAGAGATTTTTTTTTTTCTCCCTCACTGGGGTATAAAACCAGCTCTACGTTCTTGCTCCAGTTCTCATTCAGAGAAGCAATCATATTTTGATGAGTGACAACACAACTGCATACAGACGGTTCCATATGGTATATATATATATATCTCATGAAGTTTGCCTATTGGCATGCCTTGATCATTAAACTTTCTTCACAATCTCTATTTTATGTATCCCCTAAAATATAATATAGCTCAGTTGCCTTAGGTTTCGGGGATTTTTTTCCCAATGCACTACTTTCTGGGCATGGAAAATAATTTTTCCTAGGGCTGATTAGAAAGTATTGTTGGTAAACAGTGTTTGTGAACTCAACTGACACTCCCAGCAGGAAATCATTGGGCTAGAATAACTGTCTCAGTGGGACACATGGTCTGGGGGGCATATAGCAGTGTTGTATCACACTGAAATATCTTACTAAGACTGTAGGGAGAATCAGCAAATCTGGAAATTTTTTTCCCCTTCTGAGATTTCTCGTAAAAATTCTGTAACAAAGTCATGATCTAGCAGGGTAGAATGGGGAATTTGGAACAGCTCTTTTTTTTTAATAGAAAAGTGCTTTAATTTCATATGAAGAAGCACTATGGTTTTCATTGCTAAGGCCAAAAGCAGTGTCAGCATTTCTACATTGCAGTAACTCTGACCATAACTTTGTTGGGAAAAGAAACTGTAAGACTGCTTGCAATGGCAATCATGCAGAGAGACTCTGCAGGCAAACTTCTGGACTTACTCCAGTCATTACACATTTGGAAAGAGCTTCACACAAAGGTATTTTGTGCATGAATAGTCCAGAGGAATAGATTTCTAGACCAACTGGTGTGTAGCTAATTTTAAAAAGTCAGTTTACCATAACAATTATTTTATGGGCTGTAGAGCAGATCTCATTAAAGTGGGGAGAGAATAATAAATTAAAGGAGAACCAAACACATTAATATGTCTAATACTGCCGCTTCCTAACAGGAACATTACAAATGGTAATGAGGACACCGTTCATCGGGGGG
>NW_020799091.1:38881531-38903156 GCF_003259725.1 Athene cunicularia | reverse complement strand
GGGGGGATGGTGGTAAATATGGTAAAAATAGACAAGTGTTATATACTCAAGTACAATTTTCGGATGTTATTTCTTCTGTACTTTTTTCCCTATGATACTACATAGCAGCTTTTTTTTTTTTTTTTTTTGTACTCAGAGACTCTCTTATTGTCATCCTAATTATTTTGTTAGGTTATTTTCTTATTGTCACATTAGTTTCTCATTTTTAGAAATTTTCTATGTATAAGTTAACCATAGTTTTACCTCTGCTGGGTTTTGGAGAATTTCATTCTAATTACTATCCTTTTTTTCATCTGTCTTGTGTTTTTTGTTGTTGTTATTTTTTTTTTCTCCTCATTTTCCTGTAAGTTTCAAAACCTTTGGGCTCATGTAGTTGTTTGTATATGCCAAGTACACGTGTATATATGCTGGTACACTCACAAGCTATTTCAGCTAATTATATAAAAAGGCAATAAAATACTTGAAGTGACAGATACGCTTTTTTCCTATGAATCTGAATGTATACTTCTCTTCAGAAAGCTCATACAGAGGATCCAGTGTCCAGAAAACCTACAATGCTATGTAAAAATTTGGGGTTCACTCTAACAACACAGTAAATCACTGTATGGAAGACTGAAGATCACCTGTATATGCTTCAATGTGGTCAATAACTGAATTATTAAGCTTTAGTTTTACATCCTTATTTCCAGATGCAATATATTTCTACAGATTTTTCTGTATTTACAGAGCTGATTATTTAAAATATTAAAAAAAAATTACCTTTGTCTTTAAGTGCTAAATTTATTATTTTAACCTTTGCTTTTTTTAAAAAAAATGTGCATTTGTGTATATCAATTGCATATGAAAAACAGAGATCTTTTTCTGGTCCTTTGTTATTCAACTTTTATTCTTCCAACTTCAGCAGCAAGTATTAAAGAACAACAATAGTAGACAGTGGGAGTTTTTCCATTGACTTCAATGAAATTATACTTAGATGTGAGCTAAGTACATTTGAAAACCTCACTCACTATTAAGCAATTCTGAAAAACACCACAGGGGTGCCTACAAATCATCATTTGCCATTCAAAAGGGAGGAAACTCTTCTCACCCTTTTCTAATAATGGTAATAATAGCTACTACTTTCATATTACTTTTATCAGTCAGTCTTGGATCTCTGTGCAGAGGAGGTTGATTTCCTAATTCCTACATTATGGAGAGATGGAGGTGCAGTGAGGGAAGTGACTTGTTCACCTCAGCATTTATGCACATTTTCAATACTGATCTAAGGCCCAAGGTGATTTAACAGAAGAGTGGTGCTTAAACAAAAAAAAATTGCTGTTTGGGGAAATAATCATATGAATCATGAAACGTACTTGAAATAAGGTAAAGTGATATCTTGGATTGGTGTAAGTGAAGTGAGTACTGTAATTGTGGTAAAACTGCCCACAGTGCATGCTCCTGAGGTCACAGTGGACCCTCAGTAACGAAGGGCTCCTCCACCCTGCTCTAGCTGCTGTAGGACCTTACAGTAGTGATTGAGGTGAGTAGTTCTGACTCGTAGAGTAGAGATAAATAGGACAAAAGTGCTTAAGAAGACCTAGACTTTATCTGGCTTTCCTTTGGGTCCATGTGTCTTTACTCCACTCAGGGTTTACTCTTGCCTAAGAAGTAGAAAAATTCAAATAAAAAAGATACTGCATAAGGCTATATGAAACAGCATCATAGTTTTCATTGTTAGGTTGAGAGCAATGTCAGCTTTTCTATTTTGTAGTGACTTTGAACACAACTATGTTGATGTAAAGCTACACTTTGATGCCTTTTATTTTGTTGGTCTTGTCTTCAGTGTATTTCTATCTCCACCTGTAGGTGCTAAGGTATTAGCCTGGGTGTGTAAAAGTATTATATTATCTGGTACAAACTCCAGCAATGAAAATAAACATGAAATAAAGACTGGGACTGAGCTCCAAAAACTCAGTGTTTAGGTTTCTGTTTGTATGTGGCATGCAGATAAAAAGTCAGAGCTTTCATTATTGCCAATGGAGCCTAGAAAGCAGTCCATCTTGGCACTTGATTCAGCTACCTAAAAATAGATCTATAGCATTAATTTGAGATTTTCAAAGATAATCTTCAAGGCTGTGTGGGTCTGCATACACAACACAAGACCTACAGAAACGCTGCACCACCTTGAAATGTCAGATAGATGCTAGTCAAAATATTCTTATAGCCCGAAGGACAATGGATAGAAATATGTGGGCAGCTGAACTTATCAGATTATTGACCATAATATGAATTTATAATTTCAATATGTAAATGTATAGATACCCTCATTAAGTTTTCATAAGTAAAAAGTGGAATTTTATTTCCTATAGTGGATATATTACATGAGTTTGCATAAACCAGAATGATGAAGAAAGTCAAATAGTATTCCATATTTATTTTTTGTATTTAAAGGAAGAAAATTAAGAATAAATCCAGCACTTTTAATCTAACCAGTTTACCCAAAAAGAATGCAGACGAGAATTCACATAGCCATAGAGCCAATGAACTAACAGAATGTGGTTCAGTTCAAGGCATCAGAAACTATTGTTATGCTAGTTGTCCAATAAAGCCTGCTTTGTTACCAATGCCTTTCCCAGAAAATAAGATACTCCTGTAGATGTTATGCTATATTCTTAATTCTGGTGGGAATATCTCAGGTTCAAAACCAGTAGTTGTCATCTGTGTTTAGGCAACTGATTTAAGCCTTTAATGTTCTAGCTGTAAGGAAGAATAAATAATATTGATGTCTGAGTTTCTTGAGAAATTATGCTAGAAGTAGCAGAAAAGGGAACATGTAACAATAAGCATAAGCATACACGTACCTAGACTCTTGCTAGGAGGTATAAAACCAAGTAAAATCAAATAAGGCACAGAGGATGAGGATATTAACCAGGAGAAATGTGCCTAACCAAAGGACAAAGTGTCAACTTTAACAAGTAAACTAGTTAATGATTAGTAAGTGCAATCCCATTTATGCCTTATGACATATGTGCTGGAACATTTTTAAGAAAATAAAGACAAAAACATCCATAAAAGAACACTACGAATGAGAAGGATACTTTGATGTAGAATTAATTTAACCTCTTTGCATTTCTATAGATTAAACACCCAAATCTGAAGTAACAACTCCCTTGTTTGCCTCAGTCTTTAATACCAAGACTAGTTGTACTGAGGGAACCCAGCCTCCTCAGCCAGAAGACAGAAACTGGAAGGATGACCCCCCTGCCAATCAGGACCTACTGACCTACTTAGTCAGTGACCTGCTGCATTGCATAGACATACACAAGTCTATGGGACTGGATGGGATACAACTGAGGGTGCTGAAGGAGCTGGCTGGGGTGCTCGCCAAGCCGCTTTCCATCATTTACCAGCAGTCCTGAGTGACCAGGGAGGTCCCGAGAGATTGGAAATTGGCCAGCGTGAGGCCCATATATAACAAGGGTCAGAAGGATGATCCAAGAAATTACAGGCCTGCCAGTTTGACTTCGGTGCCTGTGAAGCTGGTGGAGCAGCTCATCCTGAGTACCATCACACAACACATGTGGGACAACCAGATGCTCAGGCCCGGTCAGCATGGGTTTATGAAAGGCAGGTCCTGCCTGACAAACCTGATCTGCTTTGACAGGGCGACCTGCTAATTGGATGAGGGAAAGGCTGTGGGTGTTATTTACCTTGACTTCAGTAAGGCCTTTGACACCCTTTCCCACAGCATTCTCCTGGCCAAACTGGCTGCTCGTGGCTTGGATGGGCACACGCTTTGCTGGGTAAAAAACTGTCTGGATGGTCGGGCCCAGAGAGTTGTGGTGAACGGAGTTAAATCTGGTTGGCGGCCGGTCACGAGTGGTGTCCCCCAGGGCTGGGTTTTGGGGCCACTCCTGTTTAACATCTTTATTGATGATCTAGACGAGGGGATCGAGTGCACCCTCAGTCAGTTTGCAGGTGACCCCAAGTTGGGTGGGAGTGTTGATGTGCTCGAGGGTAAGGAGGCTCTGCAGAGAGACCTGGACAGGCTGGAGCCATGGGCTGAGGCCAACTGGAGGAGTTTCCATAAGGCCAAATGCCGGGGGCTGCCCTTGGGCCACAACAACCCCCAGCAGCGCTACAGGCGTGGGGAGGAGTGGCTGGAGAGCTGCCAGTCAGAGAGGGACCTGGGGGTGCTGATTGACAGCCGGCTGTACAGGAGCCAGCAGTGTACCCAGGGGGCCAAGAAGGCCAATGGCATCCTGGCTTGTGTCAGCAATAGCGTGGCCAGCAGGGACAGGGAAGGGATCTTACCCCTGTCCTCGGCACTGGTGAGGCCGCCCCTCGATTCCTGTGTTCAGTTTTGGGCCCCTCACTACAAAAAGGACATTGAATGACTCGAGCGTGTCCAGAGAAGGGCAACGGAGCTGGTGCAGGGTCTGGAGCACAGGTCGTACGGGGAGCGGCTGAGGGAACTGGGGGTGTTTAGTCTGGAGAAGAGGAGGCTGAGGGGAGACCTCATCGCCCTCTACAGCTCCCTGAAAGGAGGTTGCAGAGAGCTGGGGACGAGCGTCTTTAACCAAGAAACAAAGATATGGCAAGAGGGAATGGCTTTAAGTTGCACCAGGGAAGGTTTAGAATGGATATTAGGAAGCATTTCTTTCCAGAACAGGTTGTTAGGGGTTGGAATGGGCTGCCCAGGGGAGTGGTGGAGTCCCCATCCCTGGAGGTGTTTAAGAGTCAGGCTGACATAGCGCTGAGGGATATGGTGTGGTTGGGAACTGTCAGTGTTAGGTTAACCGTTGGACTAGGTGATCTTCAATATCTTTTCCCACATAGATGATTCTGTGATTCTGTGATCATAATTTATTCTCAGTGTAGAGAAATATACACTTTCACAGAACCAGTATAATTTAGACATCTATATTAAGATTAGATGAATCTTACTTTGTTTTGCTCTGCTGCATAATCTGACAACATTTCTTTTCTTACTTTCGTGAGGATAGCAGGTCTCAGTCAATGCTGTCATTTGATATCCTTCATCCTGTAGAGCTTTTGTTTGTACTATCTCTGTTTTACCTATTTTATATGCAGAAGATAATAACTGAAAAACTTACGGCACTCCAAGTTTGTTTGACATGAGCATCCTTAGCATTCCTAGGCACATCTTTATTCTCTTACATGTGGCTGCATCAGTGATAATATATGTAAGGACTTAATGAGTGTCAGTCAAATGAACATCAAAATGAGTAAATCATAAATAATAACAATAGGAAGAATAGGATGTTCCTCTTCTAGTAAAGAAAAGATGCTGACTGATAAAATTGAGGAAGGGAGAAGTGAGGTCTACTTCATATACTTATAACTTTTCTCTATTATAATCTTGGACTAGTCTAAAAACAATCATTGTCCATTACTTAATAGAAAGAGAACACGTGTCTCAAACAAAACATGCATGTGACACTGTTCAGAAAGGCAGGGACTAGGAAAAATGTTACTTGTATCTTCCTTGCGGCATGTGGACACTACAGTGATAAAATAGTAAAGACTGTTTAGCTGATAGGTAGAAGGGAGGAAGGTTAAACTGTGCTTTAGTGTTAGCTTACAGGGGCCAAAAAGGTGAGGACTGGATCTCCTCACAACCTAAGTATGTTATTAGCAGACTGTGATTTGGTTAACATAAATAGGCTCATGAGAATTTGACATTTAGATCCATTATCCTTAAAAACATATTCTGAGACTGTCTTAACATTTGAATAGTCTGATATCCTAACAAGGATATTATTGTAAGAATGATAAATATGGTTTGGTTTTTGTTTGGTGGGTTGTTTTTTGTTTGTTTGGGTTTTAGTAGAGAGCTTATGGTCAAAAGAAGAAGCTATAAAGAAGAAACGACTACATGGTCTGAAAGCTAAATGAAAAGACATAGTGCTTTCCAATGATAACAAAAAAAAATCAATAATAGGATACTAGTTGTCTTTACATTGTCTTGTATAGTTAGGCAAGATTTCTGGAAAGGAAAATTAATTTGAACTGAAACTAGACAAAACATGTATGTAGCTTAAAAATCTATAAGAGAAAAAAAAAAAAAGAAAAAAATGCAACAGCACTGAGTCAGTCTCTGCTGACTCTCACTTTTTAAAAAAATCTTCATAGTGATATTATTTAATTATTTTTCAGTAGTGCCTGTCTTGTTCTGCTGGATAAACAATTTATCGTTATAAAAGGCAAAATATGAATGTAGTTACACAGCTAAGCTAGAAGATTACATTTACTTAATAAAAATAAGTAGTAATAACCTATTTTGTTGTAGTGCTGTATATACAAAGTACAATTGCCATTTCAAAATTGCACATTTTTTTTCCTTCAGCATTATTTGTTAAGACAAATTACTCTGAATAAATGTTAGCATATGTTCAATGTCAAAAATCATCCAAATATTATTATATACTTTTTTCCTGTAAAGAAGAGAAAAGCTTATAATCCATATGGTAAAGGGTGAACTGGTTACAGATCTTACTGTAACATGTCTCTTAAGCATTCATTTATTTAAACTGCAAGAAGCAAATGAAGCTGAACTTCCTTCCTCGATGTTGATTGTGTTTGCTGACCTCTGCCAGGGCCAGAAGTACTGCTGTGTGATGCTGTCACTTCCTTCACAGTTGTAACTTGGCGCTGTGGCTATTGTCTGTTCAGCAGGAATCCCTTGATTTGGTGGAAGATCAGAAGGCATCGCCTGCGCCTGGCATATTTATAAACTGACATATGTTCCTGTGATTCTGAGTCTTGAATGTCCAGGGTAATAGAATGAAAAATAACAGACCTTATACATGGCTACATATATAATTTTTTTTAATATTATTTTTAATAGCCCACTATTTTAAGTATATCCTTTGATTCATTCGTATCACTTTGTTCAATATCTTGTTCAAACGTGATTTAAATGCTGTTAAATATTGCAACATATGGAGTGCACTAAGTATTTTTGCCAATCCTAACCACTTCATATGCAATAAAATTGACAATTCCTATATAAAAGTGATGTTTTATTAATTACAGTTTTCTTACCTTACTTTCAAGCATCATTTTGCTTTTGTTACAAGATAAACTAATGTTAAGGATCCAAGTATAATGTATCTACATTCTATTTACAGGTATCTGTAGCTACTGATTACTAAGATAAAAACTTTATTTGCTTTTTACCAGTACTCATCATGGATCTATTTTTATTTAGCAGCAATCTGAATCCACGATTCAAAACAAGAATTGAGGTGTTTATACTTCAAAATGTTTGCATAACTTTGTAAGCATTTTATCTGTTCTCAGTGTTATGAATACTTCTCAGTAAGTAAAAGTATTATTTAAAACTTAAATTATTCTCAACCAAATAGATTCCTATATAAATAAAGATAATTGAGCTTCATATTACTTTATAGGCCTTAGCAAGGTGGGGTCTTTAGAGTACATCAAACACCCATATTGAAGTTATAAGAGGGGAAAAGGTAGGCATGATGGACATAAGAAAACACAAGAAAAGGAAGGATTATTTGAGTGTCCCGAACCCGAAGTTATTCATTTGATATCGTAGGATTCTGAGTGAGTCTTAAATGGAAGATGGGTTTTTTTGTTTGTTTTTGTGTTTTTTGTTTTTGTTTTTGTTGTTGTTGTTGTTGTTGTTTGGTTGGGTTGTTTTTTTTTGCCACTGCAGAAATATTAAAACCTTCCTTTAGCTAAGTCGAGAGAATGTCCAGAGAGAATATTGACAATCAACATCCTCAAAAGGCTTTAAAAATATTTATGTGGAGCTGAAAACAGCTCTCATACTTCAAGAAGTTAGCATTGATTTCTCTAAGTTCACTTACAATTTTAGGTTTTAATCAGAGCAGTTTGCACTTCAAGAGGGCAAATTATTGCCAGAATCCTCCAGAGGAAAAAACAAACAAACCCAAACCAAATACCCTCAGGTATTTTATGTTACCAGAGTTTAAATCCATAGGCAAAAAAAAGAGATACTGACTAGATATCCAACAGTTTCAGTGATTTGCTGAACTCATGCAGTTGACTTAACTGGAGCTTAGTCTTATTTCAAATTAATGCAGACACAAAATTCCCCTCATTCATTAAGACAATTGACTTAGTATCTATACTTAGTGGTCAGCGCTTGGCTGACTTCATTTGCTTGTAGTTGAATCTAGGCTATTAATAAACTGACAAAGCTTAAGTTACTTGTGAACTTTCATGTCTAACTTAAGCACTGTGGGCTACACTGAGACACCCCCATTGTTTTTCATATATATATATATATATATATATATATATATAACATAATTATACATACACATATATATTAATTCACATATTCATTTCAGTATTCGTATATTTATCATAATATATATGACACAGCCTGAACAAAGTATAAATGGCCCAGGTAAAAATTCAGCCATGACAATTCAAGACAAACGTGACATGGTAAAAATACAATAGTTGTGATTGAAGCTTGAAAAACTGCGAAAAACTGCATTTTAATTATATTTATTGTCTCAGTTTTGTTCTGATTTGCACGAACTTTCTTAAGTCTGTTGTCTACAGTGATTCTAAATCCTTAAAAAGGTGTAAATCAAACCAGAATTTGACCCTTAAAACATTTACTGCATGTTTTTTGTTCCTTTAGTGTAGTTCTATCCTTTGCAGTCTGTTAAGACACAAAATACATAAGAAAGGACAATGTACTACACTTTTACTTATCTATCACCCTTCAGAATGTAATTTCTTAAAAGTACCAACAAATTAAAGTTACACTTAGATTCTGAATTGGCATTTAGTAAGAGCACTGCATTCACTATTGTCTTTCAATTTCCTTTTGTTACATCTCATAATATCTTTGCACGATAAATATTAAATATAACTCTTATTACTACCATCATGTATCATCATAAAAAAAAAAAATAAAAAAATCTCTGCAACACTCTAAATAGGTTAGGCATTACTTTTATTAGTAATAGGCGCTTGCACCTCTAAAAGTCAGTACGGGGCAAAATTGCAAGATTAAATCTCTCATAGGGTTTTTTTTTTTTTTTTTTTTTTTTTTTTTTCTTTTGTGTTGGAAATTGCAGTTACTTGTTAGATGTAATATCATGATGACAATATGATAGTAGGGAACAGTACATCACTGTACTGTTGTCTTATGAGCACTTTCCTCATCAAAAGTTTGATAATGTGTCCAGAAAAAAATCATCACTAAATATTCATGAGTCTATATACTTTCAACTTTACATCAGATCACATTGTCTGAAATGTTACAGTAACCAGTAAGGTAACCACCTACCTATTTTAACTTTTGCTTTGAAAAATCAAGGCTTGCCGAAAATATATACCGTACTTTAAATTGTAGAATTGCTTTTTCCATAACTTTCCTCTTTCTGAATTCAAACTGCCCAAGATCAGTCTGTCTATGAGACTCCTTGAGCAGTCTGATCTCCACCCCCCCTTCATAAATAGAAAAGGGATTTGAAAAATGCATTTCTATTCAAATGAATCCACTTCTACATAAGAAAACAAATGCTGCAATGTGATCCCTTTCAGGCAAACGGCTCAGGAAAGCAACTGAAAGCTTTTTCTTACTTCACCGGTATGCTTTATTGCAGAAGTAAAACACTTCAGGGAGGTATTAAATATGCATGCTATTCTTTTTTCTAATTTTAGTGTGAGAATTACCCTCAGAACTGTGTTTATACAGTATGCAGAATATAGCAGATCTGTGGCAGAGTTAAGAAACCCGTGAGGAGGTATCAAAGTTTATGCATCTTACTTCAAATTAAATCTCTGTATCAGCAGGGTGTTTTCCTCTTATCTTTTATAGAGGAAAGAAGATGGGTTGAGAAATGTGTTAGGTGCCTTGTGCTTCATTATCATTTTTTATCCTTTACTTTCTAAAACTAAAGAGACCCGTTAAAACTGTTCATGATAAGCTCTAAAATGTTATTTGCCCTCATTTTTTTTACAGTTCTGTGAGGTACTTTAGTTTTTCTGGGAGTCCTGACTTGGATACTTTTTACGTATCTGCATCAACAAAAGGAATTATGCTTTACATAACCATTTTTGTGAAATTCTAAGCTTTCATTTTGAAAATAAAAGGTTCAATCTGAAGTAAAATTTTGCAAGAACTTTATGTTTCATTAGGACTTGATAATTTTGGTGACGTTAATTTGCAAGTCATTGCCCAGATTCCTTTTTCAAATGATATATTGACTATTTATTTTTTTACTTAAAGTCAAAAAATAGAAGCAATATAATATTAAAAAAATAATAATCTAAGAATGACACTTAATTATTTACTTAATTCAGAGAAGTATATAAGCATCTGCTTCAAACTGATTACTTAATTTGAGTACCATTAAAGTCAGTGGGAGTTAAGCACCTGCTTAAAATTAAATAATTATCAATATGCCTAGAAACAATGTCTACAAACACATACTTGCAGGAATGTATCCGTAATTTGCTCATTTGATGACGCTGCAGGACTGTGATCAAATGGGAGCCAGTGAATGCCTTGCAACACCGCCCCTAATTAAGGTCACTGAATTAGGTTGTAGGATACTACTGATCAAGCTTTTCTTTCTAGTTATGGATAACCTGTAGAAAATAGATATTTCACTTCTCAGTTAAGTGCTCTGAATTTTTAGGTTTTGTGTTGGGTCTGTATGTGTCAGGGTTTTAGCAGAGGAGTCAGAGCTGAAAAGGTGGCTCCTGTGAGAAGCTTCTAGAAACTCCCCTGGCTTCAAGTTGGACCTGCCTCTGGCCAAGGCTGAGCCAATTAGTGACAGTGGCTGCACCTCTGTGATAACGTATTATGAAGGGGTAACCTGAGAGGAGGAGGAGTTGTGAAGAAAATACCTCTGCAAACACCAAGGTCAGTGGAAGAAAGGAGGAGGTGAAGGTGCACCAGAGCAGAGACCCCCTGCAGCCCATGGTGAGAGGTCAGGCAGTGCCCCTGCAGCCCATGGAGGTCCACGGTGAAGCAGATGCCCACCTGCAGCCTGTGGAAGACTCCACACCAGCACAGGTGGCTGCACCTGAAGAAGACTATGACTGTGAGGGCAACTGGTGCTGGAGCAGTTTGTTGCTGAGAGGACTGCAGGCCACAGGAAGGACCCGCACTGGAGCAGTTCATGAAGTGCTGCAGCCCGTAGGCAGGCCTCACATCAGAGAAAGTTCATGGAGGACTCTCTCCCATGAGAGGCATCCCATGCTGGAGAAGGGGCAGAGTGTGAGGAGTCCTCCCCCTGAGGAGGAAGGAACAGCAGAAACAACAGGGGATGAACTAACTGCAACTGCTGTCCCCTGCTCCCTTACGCCACTGGGTGGGAGGAGGTATAGAAATTGGGAGCAAAGCTGAGCCCTGGAAGAAGGGAGTGGTGGGACGAAGCTGTTTTTAAGATGTGATTGTATTTCTCACTGTCCTACTCTGTTAAATTAAGTGCTGTTGGTGATGGTGTTCAAAACAAATTGATGTTCTTTTTCTTCTCCAATCAAGTGGTTTTTGCTCATGACCATAACTGATGAGTCATCCCTCCCTGTCCTTGTCTTGATTACTGAGCCTTTTGTTATATTTTGTCTTCTCCATCCCTGAGGGTGGAAGAGTAAGCAAGTGGCTGTGTGGTGCTCAGTAACCCTCTGGACTTAAACCAGGACAGGTTTTTTTTTGTTTTGTTTTGTTTTGTTTTTTTTGTCATACTGCGACAAGATGTACCTGCATGAATCAGAATGAATCTGAGTGCCTCATTTCAGTTGAAGGTTCTGCTAACATCTGCGTAGATAAAAGCTAAATGATGTATTATCTAATGGTCATGTCTCTTGAAGGCCTGATCTAAACTCTTCTAAAATCATTGGAAGGCTTCCCACTGACTTCAGTTACCACAGGAGTCTGCTTTTACAGCTTTCACTTAGACAATGCTCCCAGGAGATTCAGTGGGAGTTGTACATGGCCAAGACCTAGATAAAACAAAAGTGACTTGAGCAACAGACTTATTAGAGCAATTGAATATATTTCCCATTTGTTACATTAACATATAGTCTTTTAGAAGGTGAGATTACACATAAATGTGTTTTATCCAAACTGACAGCAAATCCATTTGAAAAAAAATAAAAATCTCTTCCATTATGTCTCTTTATGGTGGTGTGTACAATCACATGAAGTTGGAATATATGACTGACTCAGTATGAAACAGCATAATCAAATCTGGCAGCATCATACAAATATATTAGTAATACAAATACAACATATTTTTAGTGTATCTGCTGTTATAAATTCACTGCTGAATACAGGATTCCCAATGTCTTCTGCAGTATCTGGATAGTCTGTACTCCTTCTGTTCTCGATTATCTACCAGGTTCTGTCTCTCCGTCATTCTGTTTAGCCTTTTCTGCTGGGATTCTCAGGCTTCCAGAACCACCTTCATTTTACACTTTTTGCCAGAAAAATGAGATCTGCATTCAAATCCCTGTTATGTTGGAGAGGATATGTTTTCCAATTCCTGGGTGAATGCTGTAGTTATTGTGTTAAGGGCTAGCATGATATAACATGTTCATTTTGGTTGACTTTTTTTGCGTGTTATGTGACTGAATTTTTTTGCTGGTTTTGAGCTTCAGGTGTATTCCATAAACTATATCTTTATTTGAAAACTAAAACTGGTGAAAAAAACAATTGCTTCTTTGAAAAATACCACTAACATTTCACAAATGTGAACATTTTAACTGAATCACTGAAAATAATTCTATTTCTCTGTAGAAATGACAGTCAAATAATCTGGTTTCATAACCAGTAATTGGAACAGTGGAACTAATAGTTTGGGACTGGCAGTGGTCTACATATCTTCCCTTTTCCATATTATTGAATTCAGTCTGGCCTAGAGCTGTGTTAAGTCAACGTTTTTATTGTGGAAGGACTATTCAATGGTAGATACAGAAATAATCTGTGGTCTCAGCCAAAATGAAAATAAAATTCTCATAATAAACAAGAAAAAAGATACTAATTGTCACTGTTTGGCATTACTGATTGGCAGGCTTAAACAGAGAAAAAAGGTCATGAAGAATGGATTCTATTCTCCACACCTTTGAAAGATATAGAGCCAAACAAAGCACATCCATCAGCATAGTTCCTTTAGCTCTAATTACATTCCCGTTATAGAAAAGGCATTTGCTATGTTGAGATGAATAATGCTTAGGTTTATGAGATTAAATGTAGTAGGATACTGGTCACAGATATGTCCCTCCATCACAACACTGTTAAAAGGGAACAAAGACTTCTTTTTAATGCTATTTTAAAAGTATAAATATAAAAGTATAATTTATAAATGATATATCTATAAAATATAAACTTATATTAATATATATATATATATTACATGTGCTTTATACACATTTATATATGGGATATATGTTTACATATTTCTACATATTTCTATATATTTGCATGCACACATATGTGTGAGATTCCAATGGTAAAAGCAGTTAGGCTTCTGGTTTTAACCCAATACTTGAAAAAATAGGTTTATTAGTTTGTAAATAGGTTTATTTGGGTGTAGGTATGAGGGAGACACATAAAAAAATTCTCTGATTTTGCGAACTTCTGAAGTAGAAATTTTAACTCAATAGGTACAAATTAGCTCTGCTTCTATTCTGGAAGGATATATATATATACACATATAAATATTTTCCTTTAGGAATCAAAAATATGTAAAATCTTATTTTTCCTTTCTGCAAGGAACTTGAACTTCTGGAGGTGTGGGATGCCTTGTTATGGAATTAAAAGCTGGGATAGTAGCTAAGATATTAACATCTATTAAATTATATGCAAGGCTGAAAAAGAGAGTGGTCTAATAAGGTCCTTTTTGTTAGATGATCAATCACCTTTATTTTCAACAGGAGATTGAAAACAGCATCTCAGAAGTTGAAGTGCTACTGTAGCAATACTCATGTAATTTCTAGTAGTTTTCTCCCTTTTCTGTATTTTTTTGATTATTAGCTTTTAAAATGTATGGCTTTTTTTTTTTTTTTTTTAAATTACTTGGAGTTTACAGATAAAGTCTTCCCTCAACTTGTGTAGGTTAGAGGCATTAGAATACATCAAGTCTGATTTATCTGCTTCTGTTCAGGAGTTGCTGTTTTTAACTCTAAGACATATCCCTCTCATTTTGTAGGCAAATGTAAATTTTTCAGGAGATAATGTAACATTCTTAATATGTCAGCTTGACTGATGTCTCATTGTGAAGTTTTGTTCATTGATTCAAAACCTATCTCACACAACTAAATATATAGTGATAAAATTCAAGTCTGCAATCTGGCCATCTCTTCACCAGAAATGCATTGATAAATTGAAAAGAATGAAGCAACTAAAGTGTTCAGGGAATTAAACTGATTTGGCTTAAGATAGCAGAGATGAAAAGAATGTAAGTGTTCACAGATTTGCTAAGAGACAGCAAAAAGGCTTCATGATAATGCCCTGGCTATTGCTCAAAGATGTACATACCAAAGATAGAACTGGAAAGGATCACAGGAAAATGTATATGTGGTAGGAAAACAATACAATTAAAGTAAAGCAGTCAATTTCCAGGCTTGAGACTGATGTATTAAACTGTAATTGTGGTGGGAAAAGGCTTTATCAGTAGGATTATTTAAGTCAAACTGGACAAAGCATAAAATACATGGGATAAGTCCGTGCAGACAAGAAAGACAGGAAAAAAAAACAAAAACACAACTATTTAAAAAGCAAACACTTCTGATCTTTTTATTTCATGACATATACACTAGAGATGGAGTAAGAATGAAGCCAAACCCAAGTATATGTTAAGGTTGAATCAGGAAAGAAATATAGGGTGCTCAGATTGTCTTGCAATTGCAAATAAGAGGACAAGATTGTTCATGTAATGGAGTTCAACTGACAAAAACCCCCATTAATTGGAATTTAGTCACCTATAACCCTCTTTAGTTCTACACAGCATCTTAGTCTGTCTACTTTCTAGCACTGCTTTACCCTGAAATTCATTACTTACTTTTCTTCTTAGCCTGAATGTTCATTTGCCAGTGACAGTTAATTTGTCATGCCTGCTCAGAAGTGCCTGTTTTGAGGGAACAGGTACTTCTCTTCACGCTGGAACTTGGATGTGACTCATATGCATGATCCAAGCCCACTGAGAAACCCCAAAACATAAATGTGATTTGCCACTGTCAAGTTTGTGTATAAATGTCATGTCTCATTTGATAGCTGTGATGTAGCTTAAACATGAAGTAGGAATTTGTAAGCTTGTTTTTTTGACCCTGTCAGATAGAAAGGCTTTGAACTTGCATCTCCTAGGACACTGCTGTGACAACCAGTCTGTGGAGTATCCTCAGTAGGAGTTCTTACATTTTTTGAGGCTAGATCACTGTGCAGTCATGGATGAAAGTGTAATGGAGTTAGGAGGAATGCAAACTAATCTTATACAGCAGTTAAGGCTCACATGTAGGGATGGGACTATCTGTAGAGAGACTACAAAAACCATGGTAGGCTCAGATGCTATTTTCAACTTCTGCTGTGTTTTGGGTTTTCTATTAGACAGAAAAATCCCTACTTGATTAAGTCTTATCCTCTGAAGGTGATGAGAAGAAGTGAGTCAGGTAGGTGAGCATGGTGTGTATGTCTAGCATTACTCAGAAATTAGAATCTGAATCTTCACTTCCTCTGTAAGGAATTTGATTTCTCTTCTTCTTGCAGGCATCTAAATTTTTGCTGAAATAGTGTTAAATTTGTGTACCTAAAATAGTAGGTCTGTGTTCTGTCTACAGGTGTATTTCATTAACTAAAGGAACTGAGGTAAATAAATATGCACACATATTGATTCATGAATGTGTATTACCACATGACATGTAAATTGAATAAAATGAATAAAATGGGAAAAATTACTAACTCTGGTTCATGTTACAGTATGATGGAATATCCCATATGAAATTTGGTTATATTCAGTCAAAAACAAATAAATTCACCCCTTTGAAATAGGGAAGAAGAACTTTGCCTGTGTTAAAAAAATAATAGTACCTTACAAATAAAAAGAGGAGATTAAAAAATATGGGATAACAGGTATAGTAGAGAAATAGAATAGGAAAATATAGAATGAAATATCTGTGAAAATCAAGTTTTTAAAGATCCTTTTGTAAATTTGTTAATCTATTTGTAATCTCATTCTGATCCTTCTTAATCAGTAAAGATTATGATAACATATTGGCTTAGTTATGCTAACATTGGCTTCAGTAGGTAAGGAAAGTACTGGTACGTTGTATGTGTTTAAAGGGAAGACACGTTCTATTTAGCACACGTTTGAAAAAAGCTGTATATATGCAGAGAAGAGTC
Source organism: Athene cunicularia (assembly GCF_003259725.1). Taxonomy (NCBI): domain Eukaryota; kingdom Metazoa; phylum Chordata; class Aves; order Strigiformes; family Strigidae; genus Athene; species Athene cunicularia. The sequence continues at coordinate 38,886,793 of NW_020799091.1, read as the reverse complement.
TAGTCTTTGGGGAAAGAAGCAGTCATATTTCATATGGCTAGGAGATAACAAAATCCCTTGATCCATTTAAGAAATGGTTTGGACAGAGAATTAGCTCATTCTATTTAACATCTGGCCTATTATATGTCATTTATTGAATTTCAGAGACTACAAGCCTGGAATCTGTAGGAGCCCTTAGTTACATGTTGAATGCCAACACTTTCCTACCATAGTTTTTACTCCTAAAGTCTTTTGAATATACTGGATAGCGTCTTCTGGGATTTTTTGTAACTTCTTGTAGCAAAATAAACAAACAGTTTCCTTATCAGCACTACTTTTATTTCCTGTTCTGCAATAGCGAAATTTAAACTAAACAAGCAAATAAATTAACAGAAAACTGATTTGATTCTGGTCAACCTAACTGTATGAGAAAAGTTCCACTCTAGTTTCTATCAGTATGACCATTCCTTCAGCCTTGCTAAACAGTGTTTACATGGGTTGTTGTTGATTCCCAAATTTTAGGCATCTCTAATACCAGCAGTGGCCTGTCTTATAAATTCATCTATTCACGCTAATCTGTAGGGTTTTTAGCTCTCTGTATTGGGTTAATGTGGCAAGGTTTTGGTAACAGGGGATGGGCTACAAGGGTGGCTTCTGTGAGAAGACACTAGAAGCTGGCTCTCATGTAGGACAGAGACAGTTCCAGCTGGCTCCAAGATGGATGTTCTTCTGGCTAAAGTTGAGCCAATCAGTGATGTTGGTAGCATCTCTGTGATAACATATTTAAGAAAGGGTAAAAACATCTACGTAGCAGCAGCTTGGAGAGAGGATTGAGAATATGTAAGAAACAGCCCTGCATACACTAAAATCAGTGAAGAAGGAGATGGAGGAGGTGTTCCAGGTGTGAAGAAGCAACTTCCCTGCAGCTGGTGGTGAAGACCATGGTGAAGCAGATTGTATCCCTGCAGCCCATGGAGGACCATAGTGAAACATGTATTTTCACTGCAGTCTGAGAAGGACCTCATACTGGAGCAGTTGGATTGTGCCCTGTAGGAAGCTGCAGCCCATGGACAGCCCATGCTGGAGCAGATTTTCTGGCAGGACCTGTGACCCCATGGGGGACCCACACTGGAGCAGTCTGTTCCTGAAGGACAGCACTCTGTGGAAAGGACTTGTGCTGGAGCAGTTCATGATGAACTGCATCACATGGGAAGGACCCATGTTGAAGAAATTAATGAAGTACTGTCTCCTGTGGGTGGGAATCCATGCTGGAACAGAGGAAGAGTGTGAAGAGGAAGAAGAAGCAGATATGAAGCATTACAAACTGACCACAACCCCTATTCTCCATCCCCTTGTGTTGCTCCACAGGAGGAGGTAGAAGAATTGAGAATGAAGCTGAGCCTGGGAATAAGGGAGGAATGGGGTGATTTGTTCTTATTTCTCATTATCCTATTCTGTTTAATTGAAAATAAATTAATTTCCCTAAGTGGAGTCTGTTTTGTCCATGATGATAATTGGCAGGCAATCTCCCAGTCCTTACCCTGACCCATGAACTTTTCGTCATAGTTTTTCCCTCTGTCTTGTTGATGGAGGTGGAATGATAGTGCAGCTTGGTGGGCACCTGGTGGCAAGCCGAGGTCAACCCACTACATTGTCTCAAAAAGGGTCAGTCAGTAAAAGGGTCAGTAATGACTTACCTAGGATCAAACATGTCCACCATGTGTCTATCTTGTTCAGACATGTCCACAGATGATATTCTAGTCAAACACAGTGATGTCTTTCTTCATAGAATCTGATCCCAAACTAGCATTGCATACAGAATTTTGTAGGTTTAGAGATTAAATCTTAGCTACAGGTATAAAGACTTTTGTTGTTTTTTTTTGTTCTCCACCCCTCCTCCCAGTTCTATTATTGGTGCTTTCTGTGTGGCCTACAGGAATGGAAGACAAAGCCCAGAGTCAAAGACTTACATGGGCATAAATGTGTGCACAAAAGGACTGGAATGAAAAGCAGAGGTGAAAATTCTTCTTGTATGGCTTTTCTACATGGTGAAACTTGGTTCCTATTGCTTGGTACCTATTACAAACATTTGCCCATGTCTGATAGATTGGAAATAAGTCCTTTCCAAGCACTAAGTCTGAAACATGAAATCCTGAAGACCACTCTGACCAGAAGTCCTTTCCCTTGAAGAAAGAACTAAAAATTTTTGGCTATTTAAGTGAAGTCATGGTATAAATAGGTATCAGACATAATAATAATCACAAATACTTTGAGCAGAAACAAAGATGGCAAAAAAAAAAAAAAAAATCACGTTAACATAGCTTCCTGTGTATTCTTTGTTCTTGAAGTTATATAACAGCCCAAACTGTAGCTCACAGAACATCACTCCTCTGAACTGCAGTGCCTCTTGACCTTGAATCCTTCTTTATATATCTGTCATATTAGATTAAGTATCATAAGCTTCTCACCAGGATAAATTCTTTATAAAGAAAACCTAACCTGTTTTGGAAAACAGATGTGAGATTTTTGAGGTGAGAATGACCAAAATAAATAGAATTATGTATTATTGACAGTGAATATTAATTGATTACTTGAGAAACGAAAAGTTGAACAATACTTTTGGAAGGGATTGCGTCATTTCAGCTTCCTACATCTATATTTAGACCCTTTTAATTTAGCAGTCAGCACCTGGTTGCTGCTACTAGTTCATAAAGGCTTCTACAAATCTGGAAGGTCATGTCAGTGACACAGTTTTGACTGGCCCCAAGCTGCTGATTATTTTGTAGGCTCTGTTTAATTCTCTCTTGTTTTCAAGAAAGCCATGTGTGCCTGCAAACAACGTGTAATGTTTGTTATTTCTGGATGAATGCACTTAATTATCTCTAAAAATCATTTAATCAACAGATGTCTCCTCCTCCTTCCTTTGTACTAATCGTTCCCCACATTTGCGAAACTTTTTTTTTTTTTTTCCCTGAGTCCTTGTGTTCCCTTTCTTCTTATCTCTGAAGGATTTCTCCTCCAAGCAAAGCTCGCTCTCAAACCCAGAAATGTGTAGATGCTTAAAGCACACCATAAAAACTTTGCAAATATTCCCTGGTGCATGTTTGAATACATCCATGAGATCTGTCCAGACAGCTTAAAGGAAAAAAAAGATAAAAAACCTGAAAAGGTAAAACCAGAGAATTTTAGTAATTGATGCAGTGTGTTCTAACAACTAACACTTCAAAATACCCTATAGTACTATTAACACTACATTATGGGTTAGAGATCAAAAATATTCAGGGTTCACAAATCAGGAGGTATGCAAAGGGGAAGTTACCCTTGTAAGGTTAACACCACAATTAATAGTGGTTATATTTTATAGTAAATCTTAATAACTATATGGGTAAAAAATTTAGAATCATATTTCAAAGTGGAAAGAGAAATAGGAAATACTGCCTTTGCAAAATGAGTGTTAACATTGTGGAATCAACACCGTATTTTTTTACACAATCATAACTTTTAAATGCTGATAATGCAATATCTTATATTTTAATCTATTGCTTTTACAGTACCTGTGAAAAGAATAGAAGTACTAATAATGAAAAGCACATACTCTGTTTATATAGTGTGAAGAAAAACCCCACATTATCAGATAATAAAATTTCTGCTTTTGGAACCATGGGGATCTTACATGACCACTTAGGTCATAAGAAATCGAGGTAAATAGTTACCTAGGACTGCTTAGAAGGACATAATTCTCCAATGTGAGAGAATTATTTTCATGCTTTTGGACAAATATAAAGCCAAAATGATGATCAAGTATGAAAGACAAAACAATGACACAGTTTTCAACACTACATTTATGTCTAGAATCTATTTACTCACAGAAATGCCCCATAGGCTTGTTGACATAGTCTCTTAAAGAAATACAAAAATACTGTTACAGAAATAACAGTCTTTGAAGAAAATCCTAACATGTGTTTTTCAGCACTATGACCAAGAAAGTTGCTCTATACTTTTTTCTATAGTATGTAATTTATTATTTTCTATGAATTCATGTAGCAACCATATCCACTCAAATCAATGAGAATTTCAGACAGCTTGTTATCATAATTTTTGTAGTTTTATTTATCCTGGATCACACATCCTAGTCTATATTACAGAAAACCCCCTACTTTTCCATACCTTTTTATTTTAGTATTAGTACTACTTATCACTGTATATTTATTATTACCCATCATGCCTAAAAACATTTGCCATGGATCAACATTTTACTGGTTTTCATATGGTACTAACATATATCAAGACAATTGTCCTTTCTCTACACAGCTGACATTGTGAAAATGGAATAGGTGGATATAATGGTTATTACAAAGTATCGTAAAATACAAGTATTTATACTCCAGTATAAATGTCTCTATGGAGTTAGTCTCCCATTACAGTCAATGAAAAGAAATAGATTCTCTTAAATTGCAGACCTAAATTTAGAGATCTAAACCAAACAAAAGTTATTGGAACATATGCATGGCTATTTCCCTTCATTAAGTAGAAAAAGATGGCAGAGAGAGCAGCTCAGACAGAGACTTCTGCAGTGTTGACGGTAAATTACATGAAATAAATTCAAATTGTGGGAAGAATGAAACTATGTCTTTGAAGACACTGTGGATGTTTCTACAACCAAAAAGACCTAATGAGGGAAGGGGAAAAGAGCATAATTTATCATTATTACATGGCTTAAATATTTTAATATTTTATATCATGGTTTTGGTAGAAAATATCTCTACCATAAACTAACTAGTAAATTCAGACCTGGCTTACACTGTATAATTTCCTAATACAGACATTTTGGATCAGATGGCAGATACCATGATGCAGATGCAAGAAAAGAATAATGTTGGAAAGGACATACTGGTTCCTGAAGCACGCAAGGAAGAATCCAAAGAAGATAAATAAGGAGAAAAGATGTATGCACATTGTGAATTTATGATTTATCTGGAGCAAAATGTTGGTTTGATTAATATTACTTGGGGAAATTGTGCAAATTTGCTAACAGAAAGAAGTCCGTCTTGTCATACGGTTTCTGCACACATGGATTCTGCTGATATAGCTATGGTTGTATTGCTATTATGGCAATAGACAAGCTGTATAATATTCAAGCCTCCCAGTACTTAAAGTGAGCTACAGGAAAGGTAGTGTCAAGGAATGTAGTGATAGGACAAGTGGTAATGGTTTTAAACTGAAAGAAGGTAGATTTAGATTAGATATAAGGAAGAAATTCTTTACTGTGAGAGTGATGAGACA
>NW_020799091.1:38837741-38881481 GCF_003259725.1 Athene cunicularia | reverse complement strand
GGGGGAGGGGAGGGGAGGGGAGGCAAATCTAATTTGCATGGGCCTCAAGTTTCCTAAACATGAACCCTGTTAAGTCAGTTTGAAAGACAGTCTTGTGCATCAGTGTGACGTAGTGATCTTCAAGACATACAAAAAACCAGATTGCAGTGACTGAGTCTTTATCTGGTAACACACTTTGTAACAAAAATGTTACCTGTGACAGTTTAAATTATTCTGTAGTAATAACACTTCTGTACATTTACCTAACTATTGAGACATTGGACAAAGACTTGATTATACAAGTTTTTTAGTCCTTTTAATAGATCCTAGGGAGCCATCACACAGAGGAAACTCTACTTACTGAACTTCAGAGCAGTTATCCTTAATTACTAAAGATTGAGAACTTTAGGGTTAGATTCTTGATATCACCTGTCATATTTTCACCATCTAAGTATTATGTGTACACAATCTCATCTAATCTTTTTTTTTTTCCACAGTCAACAGAGAAATAATGACATCTTTATAGAGTGCAGATCATCAGGATGGGAAGAAAGGTAGGATCTATACAGAGCACAAACCTGTCATCTTTTCATAGTCTCTTAAGTAAGTACTACTTTTTTGTAGTGAGCTTAGCAGTTTCTCCCAATGTGGGAAGGGTTTGGGGCTTCCCTCAACAGCTTTACATGCTGATTGCAGGTCTTGTTCTTCAGGTACTTGTCCTGAAGGTAAGATCACTAGCTGTCCTGAGTAAACATTTTTCTGTCTCTTCTTGTTGAAATTGAATAACAAAATAGAAGAAATTAGGGAGAAAACTGAGGAAATAAAAGTCTAACTTTTTGGTTTGCTGATATAAACATGGTTACAGAAGGAAGAGAATCTGGGATCAGATTATTGCACCATGGCTTGCTTATGACTTTTCCATCAGTCACAAACATGTACTAATATGACTCTGGTCACTGTGAAAACTGGAGTGTCTTTTGGTTTAGGAATGCTTTTTAGGGGTCTAACATTTGTATCAATAAAGTCAGCCTTCTAAGAGAAAAAGCAGACTGTTTTTTTAATTTAAAGGAGAGGTTTGTACATATTAATTTGGTCATAGTGTCCTTAGGGAATAAATTTTTGGTGCTTGAACCTAGATGGATTTGAAGTATATTGTTAAGAGAAGCTAGAAGCAGTCACCTCCTCCATTTGCCCTTGGGTAGGACCCTCCTGTGCAGTTGATGAAGCCAGCAGTTGGTGCCTGGGGACTAGGGGTCTCTGCCCAGGCCGAGGGACATGGTTGCTGCTTTGCCCTTCGCACTAATGAAGTTGCTGCAGTACCAAGACTGAGTGTGTATCACAGAGATATGGATACACACAAGGACATGGACATGGCCACAGCTGTGGCTACACAGCTGGCCACAGACAAGGTACTGCCCCCAGCAGCGCCCACACTCAGGACTCGCACAGGACACGGGCACAGACAGCCACATCCCCTCCTCCTCTGGGGCTGGCAGAGGCAGGAGGTCACTAGTGCAGCGCACGCACTGCACTCTCCAGGTTCACAGGCACAGGCACATTCATGGATCCTCTGAGCACTGTCATGGCCCCTCTGTCCACACAGTATCCTTGTCGGGATCCTGGCTACCCTTACTTGCTCCACAGGTCCCTGACTCCCTGGCTGGTCCCGCTTGGAGTCTGACAGCAAATCCACATGCACACCCAGTTTGGAGAAGGTACAGACACTCACCCCCAGGTGCTGGCACCCAACATATGGGCTGTGACCTATAGTCCTGCTCCAGCACTGAACTACTCATTCACCCTGGTCCTCCCACCAATAGTTGTTTTTCAGGACATGCACTGCTCCCTTCCCAGTGGCTGGAGGTTAAAGACCCCACTGGGCTCCTGCAGCTGATGCCAAGACTGCACTGTCTTCAGTACTTGACACACAGACCAGGGGCATCAACAGCCCTGGTCTGAATCCAGGAGCTGGCACGCAGTCCCCTAACACCAGTCCCCCCAGTAGCTGGCACTGAGTCCTTGCAGCACTGGCACTCATGGGAGAGAGAGTGAGATAACACAGAGACATCATTAAGAAAGGATTTAGAAAAATACAGAATGTGTGATCAGGCACAGGGCTCAGCCAGACAGATGTACTGATGGGCCTTGCTTTGCACCCAATTGGCTCCTTTTATACCTTTTTCTGTCTTTTGATGCTTTATTCCTCCCTTATCCCCCTCTCCTACACCAGCTGACACAGTCTCACTGATACACACACTCGCACTCCAAATATCCCAGACCCTCAAGTCTGCAACCTTATCAGCTGCAAAGTCATGGTTTGCCTACAGTTTCTTGATAGCCTATCAGTTAATGTGACTCATCAGGTTTGTTTCCTGTCTTTGTCTCCATTATGTTTGTCTGCCAGATTGTGCCTCTGTACATTGTTTATGGGTTCCCTACTTTCCCTAACAAACCATTTGATAATAGTCTTGTTCAGAAAAATCATAACGAAAGAAACATTTTCACAACCCCACATACCCTTTGTCAATTAATGTGACTGCCCAGATTTGGTTCTCCTATGGCACCTCCTATCACTTGTCAGTGAGTTCTGTGCTCTCTATGTTCTTGTTTATGGCTTCCTACTACTCTTGCACTGAAAACGTTGTTGCTTAGACACCACCCTTAAAAGAGCAGACACTCCTTCCACACACATTTACCAACATAACTGTTATTCAGTGGAATACAACAACGCTGGTATATGGATAATGGTGTGAGGCCATCTTCTGTTTATAAGAAGATGATAGCCAGAAACTGTGATGCTTGCCTAGAGACAGAAGAAAAAAACAAACAAACCAAAACAAAACAAACCAAACAAACAAACAAACAAACAAAATAAAACCACCTAAAACCCATAGGGTCTCATAGGAAAGATACAGAGAGACATTTTACCAAGGCCTGTAGTGACAGGACAAGGAGCAATGGTTTTAAACTGAAAGGGGATAGATTTAGATTAGATATAAGGAAGAAATTTTTTGCTGTGAGAGTGGTGGGTCACTGGAACAGGCTACCCAGAGAAGTTGTGAATGTCCTGTCATGGGAAGTGTTCAAGCTCAGCTTGGATGGGGCTTTGAGAAACCTGCTCTAGTGAAAGTTGTTCCTGCTTCTGGAAGTGGGGGTTGGACTAGATGGTCCCTAAAAGATCCTTTCAGAACAAACCATTCTGTGAATCTGTGATTCTAGGAGTTGAGTATTCCAACTGGAACAATAACATGTAAAGAGCCAACAAATACATGAAGAGACTTTACACCAGAAATTTCAAGTAGACTTTCAAAATAGTTTATTTAATTAATTATATATGAAGAGATATTAACTGCATAAAATAAGTTCTGAAGGTAACAACATCTAGTTTACACTCTACTTTGTGAAAACTTTTATTGCTGTATATACTGTTAGCAGTTGTGGATTTACAGTGCTAGGAACCCTTTGTTTCTGGTTCATCCTTGTTTCCAATATCCAGAATTTATGCCATATAATTATTATAGCATTCTGATTTTATGGAATTTTAGTAATCTCTGAACATTAGTTTTAGCTTTCCTTTGCTAGGGCTCTACCACTTTGATCCTATTAGAACTGTGTCTGTTCACATTATGTAAGGACAGTAATTGTGGAAATGTCTTTGTTATATTAGTTCATATTCACCTTGTACTTACTCCACAAAGGTACAAATAATTACAGCTGCTTAAAACTGATGGAGAATCAAGCCCAACTGGTTTCATTTACACCTATATGATGCAGGTGAATATACTACACAGAGTGCAAGGTAATGAAATAGAACAGAAAATGCTGGTTCAGCTTTCAGAGAATGCATAATAAAATACTTTCTTCTCTATTTCCATACCTTTCCTAGTTGTATATATAAAGAGGAATGGAAGAAGGAATTTTATTTGGAGTTTCCTGTATTATAAAAGTAGGGGAAAAAATTATAATCTCCTATGTCAGGCATATGAGATATAAATGAAAGCGCAATAGGTCTAATTCAGATTCAGATTGTGTACTGCCTTGAAAGAACTTTTGTCCTCATACTGATTCTTTTGTGCTCATTTTTGGAACTGAGAGCATTATCTCCAGTTGTGCAACAGAAATAATTTGTTCCAGGATCCTTAGCCAGTAGTGTTGCAGAAACAAGACAAACTACAAAACAATTCTCCCAACATGTTTGTCAGAACAGTGTGATAGATGCCCAAGTGCAATAGTAGCAACAAAGCACTGATGATATTACTAAGGCGTGATTTAATTAAGTTGTTGTTAATGAAGTAAATACAACATCAGACTCCCAGGCCTGTCCTAGTGTGTTGAGGGACATTAGAGTTACATAGCAAACATTGGAAACAAGGACATGCTTCAGGCATAATGAAAAAATCTTGGGGAAAAAAAAAAAAAAAAGCCAAACAAATGTGGAAACAAGAAACAAAACACATAACAGATAATGCTGTAAAAGATATTAGATCAAAAGCTATTTTTATTTCTTTTTATGTAAATAAAGGTTCTAAGGAAATTTTCTAAAATAGAAATGACTGGATTGAGGATTCTATACCAAGAAGACATTAGCAATAATAAATAAAAAATATTGTCAATGAAACTAAACTAAACTAAAGCTTTCATTTCCTGTGAAAGGAAAAATTGGTCTGTAGTTACAAACAACTAGTATAATTAGGAAGGACTGAATAGATTTACTTTCTTGACCATTACCAAACTAGGTTATTTTTCTCTGCTGGTAGACCTACTCAAAGGAAAAAGGCATTCCAGACATTGTATTTGCTGCCCTTTTAAACCTTTAAATCATAAATCCAGATATATGAGAGAGATAGGGAAAAGTTAATTTATTAGCACTTAATTATTTCTTCTGTGAATTGTGGTGCAAAACAGCACTTAACAGAGATACTAATGAGAATTTTACTTAAGTATATGTTGCTCTTTGAAGGACTAAGAACGGTTTATTGGAAGAAAAAGTCCATTGTATTTTCAAATATATTTCTCATCTTCCAGGCTTATCTAAGTATAAAAACTGTAGTGGTTCTTCCTGAAACATTTGCAGCAGGTACAGGTATGAGTCTCTCTTCTGTGACAGTGATGCTATGGACTGACACATTCCTGCTCGTGTTATCTAGGTAGAAAATCCAGCATAAGCATGCCTCTCTATGCCTGCCTCTGCTTGCTTTCATGGGTAGGGAGGCTGTGACAGAATATCTGCCATCATTTTGGCATACTTCCTCTTTGCCTGAAGGAAATGAGAATCAGAACAACTGGCTTCAGAAGTCATATATTTTTTAAATAGGTTGTTACCTTATACATTAAAGCATTTGATTGCATGGAAACATATCACATAATAATTCTGTGATTTGTGTCCTTCATCCTACATTGAGATGGAAGTGGTTTGTCATCAATGAACAGTATAAACTTGTCACATATCAAGCAATTCTAAATTCCAGCTTGTAGTCTAAAATTTTTAATGACAGATTTTAATTTTTTTTTTAAAAAAAATCTGTATATATTTTTAGCCATAGTTTGCCTTCGTCTTCTGCTTTAAAGTTGTATAGTTTTATCAATGTGGATAGAAACAACAACCAAGAAAAGCTCTGCTGAGGAACTGCTGGCAGTCAGTCTCTCTGGAAGTGCAGCCCACTTATTAATTGCTATGAGGCATTGAGAGTGGAACTGGATGGTTATAGAAATGTGGAAAAGAAAAGATGTGGCTGAAAAAGGTAGTCTCAACAGAAGTATGGGAAATGAGAGGAAGAAAAGCAAACAGAAGCTAGAAGAAACCACTGTGGCTTTTTTTTCTGTTTGTTGCTTGTTTTCTTTTCCCCCAGAGAGTACAACAGGTTGATCAATGCAAACACAGTTAAATATGTACCTGGTATTTTCTTAATGTTATTTTTAATCTCTACATGTATTTCCTTTTTCTCCTATTTTTCTCCCCTCCCTCTCCTCCCCAGCTGTATTTTTACAAGTTGATTTTTGGGATAACTTCTCTCTTCTGATGTATAGAAAAAAATGCCATGTAGCATGTTTCACAAAATAATAAGTATACTGTGTTGATAAAGTACTGAATGGAATCTTGTATTTTATGGTATTGCTTTAACAAGTAGATCTATGAGCCCTGTAACTAACAGAAAGAAGTGTCCTATACGTCTGGAACACCAATCAAAGCATTTCCCCAGACCAATACATTTATAATATTGCATTCATGGTATTTTGGGTTCCGACCTTATTGAAGAGGGACACACCGATGGACAGCTGGACATATAAGCATATCTATACACAAATTACACAAGCTGCATTATGATTTGGTAAGTCTTAGTATCCTATTCCTTCTCAATATTCCTTCAGATGCTTCTGAAGAAAAAAAAAAAAATCAGATTCTCTGGTACAGCAGCCTGTAAAAAATGCTGAGAAAATGATGAAACATTTTCAAGTTGTACAATTTGGATATTAAACTGTTAAACTATTAAGTTTCATGAAAAAAATAAATTTGAAAGTATACCTTTAAATTTTTTTTTTTTTTTTTTTTTTTTTTTTTTTTTTTTGTGTATGTATAATATGTTTTACCAAAAACACTTATCAGGGAAAGGTCTTATCCTGGAAATAGTATCATCCTAAAACTATTAGTCTTTGTAATGTCTTTAAAAAGTCTGATATGTGAAATCATAATGAATAATACTTCTAAGCACAACATTGTCATTTATAACCACATTGTTTTACATGCCACTTTGTGGCTGTTTGCATTAATTTTTAGAACATTTACAAGTCTTATGCTTTCTATAACTTATTTAATCTCTCAACATTGAATTCTTAGATTACTACTTTCTGAAGAACTGCAGTGACTTTTCATCTGATACATCATATAGTAACTCCAGATAAAAGGGTAATGTTGCACTTAGATTTCTTTATAGCTCCTATCTTCAGTAGAAAGTCTGAAACTGGTTCATGGAGATCTCTGCAGGATGATTTCAGTTTTCCCTTTGAGGAATTTCAAAGATGTTTTCCTTCAAATAGGAAATGTCTGTACTTCTGTGAGAGTTTTACCATGAGAGCAACGTTCTATCGTCACACATAACAGAGGACACTATAATATGCTTACACGTGAGATACTCTATTACTGCTATTGACGTTAATCCTTTGGTATTTTTAGATAGCACTTTAAATATTTGTCTGAAGGTCTTGCTCATATTTCTTTTTACTCAGTGCTTCCAAGTAGATCTTCAAGTTCTGCATTAGTCTGTAATAGACCTAAAAGGACATTTTAGACATAAAAAATAGGAATTCATGTGTTTTATTTGTGCCAGATTTTTGTTCAGTCATTCAGTTTATAACTACTTCTTTCCAAATATGTAGAACTACAAAAGAGGTAAACTAACACTTGCCTAGACAAATTCTGAAGATCAAGCTTTCATGTGGTCTGCATCAAATTGAACCTACTTTCTTTATCAACTTTTGAAACATATAAGTGATTACGTCACTGGCAGTTTCAAGTACATTTACAAATCATTTTGCATCCTGGTAAATAACATATATGCATTTCTAATAAAAGACAATATTGTTTGTACTGACTTGATAGTCCTCAGGATGCTCAGAAATCTTCTGACATAGTCTTGGCTGATCTAGCTCTATCGTAGCAATTTCCTAGGGGTAAGAGAATCCCTGGCTCCCTTCTTAACAGCATAGACCTAGTCTATCAGAGAGGCTGCAAGGAATTGAGAGGAATCTGTTTGACATACAGGGAAGATAGTATCTGAACCTTAAGGTAGGATACAGATGGTGAGGGGAGAAAGGCAAGACTGTGTTTAGCTCAGAATTGAAGAAGAGGCATTCTGACTTGTTAGATAAGAAGGATTGTAAGGGACAAGTTACTCAGAGGGTAATGGGATGAAATCAGAGTGGAAAGGATAGTGGCAGCATACAAGTGGATATTCCTTACATAAGAGGAAGAAGAGTTCAATGAAGGTATGAAATAGGATCCCAGGTTTGTTTATTCTATGAAATTTCTTATAACAGGCTATATTAATGCAGTAGGATGATAAACTTCATATAGAGGGATTGTTTTTTTTAAGGATGTGATGGTGCAATTCCTTCCATCAACCTCCTGGGCTACTTAGTGATTAGTGCAATTCCTCCCCTCCTTCCTAGGCCATGTACCAACCTGGGGAGGTAAGTACTGCCAATGGCAGTAAACAGAGCATTAAGGTGACCCTTTCATGAGCCTGGCTGTGTCCTCCCTATCACTTGGGAAAGGTTATAACAGTCCATTACCTCCTAACCGCCTGGTACACTTGTACCTGGATTGTGGTGAAGGAGAATAATAACAGAATTACACATCCATCAAGTTCTTGACAACTGGTGAAAGACATCAGAAAACTTCATTGTTTGATCTGGGCCGAAGTTAAAAGTACCCAACAAAGGTCAGTTATCTCGTACCCTATAAACACTGATCCCAAGTGAGCCACTTCCAGCAATTCCACACCAAAGAGGGCCTGTGACCAGCATCTCCCCTAGTTTGGGATGCTTCTCAGGTATTGAATCCTTGAGGTGCCATCCACTGATAGAGCTGATGGAAGGCCAGGGTGAAGTCAAACCTCTCAAGTCTCAATAGCTTGTTGAAGTCTGTCAGTGCATTGTGAGTATTTACACTAAACTCAAGAAGAAGGAAATTTTAACACTGAGCTAGCTTCACTTTCTCCCACACTTTCTCTCTGTTTACCAATGTGGATGGGTATACACAGTTATTTTCAAGAGTGTGGCTGCATACTTATTCCACTGGATCCAAATATTTTTGTCTGTCTGTTTGTATGTCTTGAGTTTGTGAATGTGCATGCGTATGCGTATATTGATTTAAGATACAGTATAGTTAGTTAGTGTGAATCTTGTAATCTTCGAATCCGTAGTTGTCACTATTTTAATTATAACATGTTTTACTTAATTATTTTGTAAACTTTTAAATTGGTTACTGTTTAAATGATGTTAGTCATTAATAAATCTTGATTTTCTGCTAAGTCATTACCGTGTTAATACTTTCATCCACAACAAAGCATAAAGTTTGTTTTTTGATAACTGTATAAAATGATGAAGTGGGATACTGAAGTGGTATGTGATGCATTTGTTCATGTACAACTTCAGTAACAGTGATATAAAACTTGATCAAATCAGGCTTGGAAACAGGTGCATATAACTCTAATTTGTAGAACACTCACAGAATCACACAAACATCTATGTTGGAAAAGAGATTGAAGATCACCTAGTCCAACGGTTAACCTAACACTGACAGTTCCCAACTACACCAGATCCCTCAGTGCTGTGTCAACCCGCCAGGAATGGGGACTCCACCACTGCCCTTGGCAGCCCATTCCAACGCCTAACAACCTGTTATGTAAAGAAATACTTCCTAATATCCAGTCTAAACCTTCCCTGGCACAATTTAAAGCCATTCCCTCTTTCTCGTCCTATTGCTTGTTACTTGGTTAAAGAGACTCATCCCCAGCTCTCTGCACCCTCCTTTCAGGGAGCTGTAGAGGGCGATGAGGTCTCCCCTCAGCCTCCTCTTCTCCAGACTAAACACCCCCAGTTCCCTCAGCCGCTCCCCGTACGACCTGTGCTCCAGACCCTGCACCAGCTCCGTTGCCCTTCTCTGGACACGCTCGAGTCATTCAATGTCCTTTTTGTAGTGAGGGGCCCAAAACTGAACACAGGAATCGAGGGGCGGCCTCACCAGTGCCGAGGACAGGGGTAAGATCCCTTCCCTGTCCCTGCTGGCCACGCTATTGCTGACACAAGCCAGGATGCCATTGGCCTTCTTGGCCCCCTGGGCACACTGCTGGCTCCTGTTCAGCCGGCTGTCAATCAACACCCCCAGGTCCCTCTGTGACTGGCAGCTCTCCAGCCACTCCTCCCCAAGCCTGTAGCGCTGCTGGGGGTTGTTGTGGCCCAAGGGCAGCCCCCGGCATTTGGCCTTATGGAAACTCCTCCAGTTGGCCTCAGCCCATGGCTCCAGCCTGTCCAGGTCTTTCTGCAGAGCCTCCCTACCCTCGAGCACATCAACACTCCCACCCAACTTGGGGTCACCTGCAAACTGACTGAGGGTGCACTCGATCCCCTCGTCTAGATCATCAATAAAGATGTTAAACAGGAATGTCTTTCCTGGAAATTTCTCACCTTCCTGGAGACTACTCAGACAATTCTAAAGTAACCAGTCCTAGGACACATACAGCATCTGCTAACCACTAGTTCAAAACTATCTTTGATACAATAATACAGAAATAAAGATGGAGCTGACAAAGGGTGAAACAGAAGCTGAGACTTGCATATGCTCTGATAAAAGCCTACTTTAGAGTCAAAAGTATTTACATTTACAGAGAACTTAATTAAGCAAGATAGCATCTTTAATTTTTGATGTTCAATGTTCCTTCAAAGATTTTAATACATGATGTTGCATACATCAGCAGACCAAATTGATATAAAAGTCTGACCATATAGATGGGAACAATTACAAAATTTCTATTCCTCAAGATAAGAACAGTAATGGCACTTTTACTGCTTACTGTATGGGTAATACAGGGTAGATACTAAGAGAAAAGAGGTGGAATGGAAAAAATATTTCATAACTTCATGATTTAAATTAATCTTCAGGTGTAAGCTAGTTATCTAGATCCCTGTTATATTCTATGGTGCAAAGCATACTCTTAAAACCAGTCTTTTAGTAATAGGTTTATCATCCTCCTGGTTTAATACTTTCCAATCTGAAAAGAGAAGGAAAAAACAACAACAACAACAACAACAAAACAAACAGAAAACCAACCAAAGAAACAACAAAAAAGAAAAAAAAAAAACTAAAAAAAACTAACCCCAGATGAATCATTTTCTGAAGGTGTTTATTTCTGTCCTAGTGTAGATGGAGTCTGGATGAGAGCTTGTTATGACAGAGTAAACACTGATGCAGATAAACTTTTTGGATTAATTCCACCTGTGCTTGTACACTGAAAAGATTATATAATTTTGAGTAATCATATATTCTATAAGATAATTCTTCTAAACAGAAAAACAATACGAATGCTGGGAGAGGAGCAGATGTCTCCTCCATGTCAACAGATATACTAAAGGGTGATTTCACCAGTGATTTATTGGCATACAGAAGAGTTTCACCTGTTAAAAGTTCATTCACTAGATCAGATCATTCAGTGAGGCTGATGTGGAGAAGGACACATCAGCCGGTGTGCTTTTTTTGGTGTGGTACATATAGAAACTTCAATATTTACCAAACATAGGACATTTACAGTGGTATGTCTTTACCTAGCTTGGAGAAAGGAATGAGAGACATAAGAGTTATCTGATGCCAACTTATTCCATATTTAATCACAAAGTAAACCTAAACAAGAAAAGAATGTACTGGATCTGACTGGAACAGAATGGAGTTAATTTTCTTCATCACAGCCTTTATGGTGCTGTGTTTTGGGTTTGTGGCTAGAACTGTGTTGACAACACACCAGTGTTTTGCCTCTGGTCGAACAATACTTGCACAGCATCAAGTTCTTTTTTCTTTTCCCACTCTGCCCCACAAGCAAGTAGGCTGCCTGCCGATGGGATAGTGTAGTGAATAAATTACCTCTTTGCTTTGCTTGCATACTCAGCTGTCCTGGTTCAGCTAGGATAGGGTTAAGTTTCCCTAGCAGAGAGAGAGGGGGAAGACATCTCCAGCTGGGTTATTCATACCATGCTGACGTCAGGTCCAGGGGCAGGAAACTTTCATTTTACTTTCTCTTTGGCTTTTTGGTGGCGGGACCCACGTGTCAGTTTTGTTCTGTGACCATTTTGTGGTATTTCTCTGTACATCGTTTGTCTTGTTCACTGTTATTGCTGTTTATTGTTATCATTGCTACTGTTGTTCAGATTGTTTTATCACACTGTTGTATTAAATTTCTTCTTATTTTAACCCGGGGTTTGTGCCTCACTGCCAACCTGACTGGCTGAGGGTGCGGGAGGGGCAACGGCAACGTGCTCTCCGGTCCCAGCAGGGCTTAAGCCACAACATCAGCTTTTGCTTCCCGTATTAGTCTCTGTCTCAATCCATAAGTCTTCTCACCTTCCACTTTCTCCCCATCCTGCAGGACAGCCGAGTGAGCAAGCAGCTGTGTAGGTGCTTAGCTGCTGGCCAGAATCAACCCATCACAGATGTAGATATAAAAAAGCAGACAATAAAACAGATTAAATATTTATTCAGTGTGAGACTTCTTTACTTGAATGATTGCTTTCATAAGCATATGTTTTTATTGTTCTTGATGATATTGCAGATGTGCTAGCTTTCAGTATATTTTATAAATAAGAACCTGTATCTAGCTGAAACTGAGTTAAGCATTGACTGGACGAGGAGAAGATAGCAGTGTAAAACTAGCAAAGGAGAGAAGCAAACAAGCACAAATACTTCCTAATGTAAACTCTTCTATACCAAACAAGGTAGAACAGTACTTGCTGTCAATAAATCCTAAGGGAGAGGCAAGAAAGAGATGCTACCTAAGAAAAACTGCTAAAAACCTGGGAGGAAAACATGACACCAGTTTTCTCCTATAACATTTTAAAACAGGAGTTTTAAGCAGAGTTTTATAGTGAATGAGGGAGTTAAGTTTTAGTAGTTAGAAATTCCTAAGTGTTTTCTAATACACTCTTTAGGCATATTAGTTTGTACCAATCACTTTCATGAACACAGTATACCAAAAAAATCGTTTCAGCCTAGTACTTTGTCACTGTTTTACCATGATCGGTCACAAAATAAACTTCTTATATATTTTTCCTCCTTTTCCTTTAATCAATGCTAATAATTATTTTAATGTTATTTTAAAGTAACATTAACCATAAAATTAAAGTAATAAAGCCAACCGTGGAAAAATGAAACTTCAAAACGTGGATGTGTGCAGTCACTGAGCCAGGACAACAGTGTTGTGTAGATACTTATGCATGTGTTCTTTCATTCTACTTAGAATTTACAGCTCCATATGGCTAAGTTAGTTTTCAGATGTTAATAGACTGAGGAAGTTCTCACAGGAAAAGTTACTTCACTCTTTTTTTCAGTCTTTGCATCTTTGAAGTTTCAATCTCAGATATTCTTCTCTAAATTCCCTTCCAGTAAATTTACCAGTATGTGTATATGGAATGTAATCATATTACTTTCACCCATACATCCTTTCTTTGTGACAAAATCATGGTAGGTATCTACAGATTTTTTTTACCATCTACTCCAGTCTCTGCAATCATTCTTTCCATTATCTGGGAAAGCACATCTCTGGTGGTATGGAGGAACATCACTTCTGTAGCTGGGACACAGCAATTTTTAGGAGCCTTATTTTTTTCCTTGAATCAGACTTTTATTTTTTACTTTGACTTAGAAGATGAATATAGGCTTCTGAAAACATAAATTCTAATCTGACTCACTTCTACCCATTGCTCATTATTTTCAACTCCAAAAGGTGCCATGATCTGCGAACACAAAGCTTATCTATTGTTGCAGTTCTATTCAACCAAATACAAGAAGCTCATAAAGTGTAGTACACAGAACAATTCTGTGTTCTTAATAATTCAGTATTTATTAAGACAAAGACCTTAATTTTTATTCAAGTCATTTTATTACTGAAAAATATTACTGATGGTCTATTTTAGATAAGAACAATCAAAACTGAGTTAAAAGACTCTTCAGACATCCAATCTTCAGCGAATTATATGTTATCTAAAGTATATGGTGGACACAGTCCACAATCTGTATCCTGAATTCTTTTTCTGCATCTCAGTGTCTGTTTCAGAGTGGGATGTAAATCTCCATTTTACAGTTTTAAATACCTTACCTATTTTCTAGATATAATTTGAAGAATCCCTGTTGTCCAGGAAAGACAGAAGAAGCCATTTTTTTACTATATCAGAGAGTGCTGAGAGCAGCATGGAAAATAGTATTGTGAAATACTCTTTTACTTTCATCTGTTCCCTCTTGAGATGATCAACAAGAACTCATTAATCAGCAAGAACTTTCCACATTATGCAGTAGAAGTGTTGCTCCAATAGACTATGTTGAGGTTTTAACAGGACTTTCATCTAAAAAGAAAAAAGAAACTTGAAAGATCAATAGCATACGCTCTTATTTTATTCAGTGCAACCATGTTATTTTGCAAGGTTTATGTGATATACAGTTACAAACTTTGTGTGCTTTAATAATGAGAGCATGCTTTTATAGTTTTGCTGAAGGAATAAAAATATATTTCATGGGTATGGCCAAAATACCATAGCCAGATGGTGCATGCTTCACTACAATGTCATTACTAAACATTTATGTAAAAGCTGTGAGAATTTTAAACAAATGTGGTTGTAGCATACAGCGGAGCTGAAGTCCGTCATATCAAAAGATGGGTCAGTAAGATGATGCTAGGTTCCCATTTTTGTTTAAATGAGAGCTTGAATTCAAGGCCAGATCAAGGAAAGTGTTTTGGAAACTGCTGTCACAACATCTTAACCTCAGTGTTTGGAAATGTCTAAAAATAATTTCTCTTGTCCTGAAGCTATCAACATCCTGAATTAAAATATTATTATGGATATTCACACTCTGATTTTTACCTTTGTGGAAACAAAAGCTGAAGAGAGACTCCAGTTATCTTTGGACCTAATCTCAAATCGAAAATCTATTAAAGAAATCAAACTAGAATTTTATTTTGTATTTTAAGTATTTTTATTGGAATTTTTATTTCAGTTTTCTCTTTTAGTATGAAGTTAACTGGTTCAACAACAGAGTAGAACTAATCATTTTATATCTGACTTAGAGACTGCTGAGTTTTTGAATGCATTTTCCTCCAAAACCACAACTCTAAAAATATAATATTTTGTGATTTCAATTTAAAGAAAATCTTGTGTATGTTCTTAAAACTCTGTTATGACTCCTCAAATATGGCAGAATTTATCTGGTATATCCATACATGACTAGGACTGATCAAAATACTTGAAATATACATTTAAAGATCTATATGTTTAAACTACAGCTATATTAGCTTGCTCAAACGAAATACTGATATAACTAGTCAATACACTGCAGTAAAAACTTCTGTGCCACAGAAACTGCAAAAACATGTGGTTTTAAGCAGTGAGTTTATTAGTAGTGCAGATACAGTAATTTTCTCTTAATCTAAGTCTGTTTACCAGTGCTGTGCAATCTCTTCCAGGATCCTTATTGGGAACTGGTGATTTCTCTCTCTAACATTGATCTATTATATAAAAAGACATAAAGATTCAAGGATTTTCACTTACTGAGGTGGACACTTCAAGAAGCCATTCAGAAGTCTTTACAAGTACAGACTCTGATGAGAACTTTTCATTCTTGGATATGAGCTCTAACTGTATCGTCCAAGACAAACTTCTGAAAACTACGCCGTAGACAAACACAAATTATGGAGTTATAATCAAGACTAACTGCATGAAATATCATACAGAAGGTTAGACTAGGTATTCTAATGATCTTTTCTGGCCTGATAATCAGTGTATAGGTGAACCTTCTCTGTGGTTTGAATTTAATTCCCCATTACAAACTTACACCCTGAAAAAGTACTAGAAAAACTTTGATAGCAGAAAAACATACATATCTTCCTAATTTTTAAGAAAACCTTTACAACAATCTTTTTTGTTACATGGCAGTTAAGATTATTCGTATGTTTCTAGCTAAATGATTCTACGCTTTTTACCTATTTTAAAGGCAGATACTCCTTTTTTTTTCCTCCCAAGGGCATTTCATATCCATTTTCAAAATTAGGTTGGTGGTTTTTGCAAATGCATGAGTCTAAGCTCTTTAATGATGCTGGAATTTGTAGTGTGATCTTTGAAAGGGGAAAATTAACAGTAGGATATGATGAATTTTACTTAGTAATTATGCTGTGTGCTTTGACAGACAGATTTAGGTGAACAGACTGGGATTCAACTCAGGTAATAGTAGCAGGTAGCTATATGATTCAGAATTAGTTACTCAGATCCCATAATTCAGTTAGAAAATGCCAGTAATATATAGGAATTATACATGGAAGCTAGAAAGTTAAAATGTGTGGGTTTTTTTATAAACTTCTGTGATTCTGATACATTCGGTGGGCATTTCAGGTTTGTAGCTTATTGTGATCTTTGGTATTTATGCTTTCTTATATCCAGGTTGCCAGCCATATTTGAACAGCAGAACAATCTGCCTGTGAAAATGCAGTAGATAGATAGCTCTGCTATGTACCTACTTAAATGTAATGGACATTGATTTCTTACATGAGAATCTCGGTGTTTTTTATAATACATGTAAGATGGCATGTCGATTCTGTAGTTACTTAAAGCCTTGTGCCAAAACTACAGACCATCCTGAATGGATTGCTGGCTCAATACCTTGTCAAAACTGTACTTAAAGCAGGAAAATTTAACGGATTGAGACCTTATCCGTACAACCCCAGGAGTCCAAGACAAGGAGAAAGTAATTCTTAATGATAACTATTCTCTCTTAACTTATTCAGCAAAACCAATAAACCAAGTCTTCAGTGCCTACAGAAATAAAAAACTGAATGCTATCAGGGTTACCTATTTTTCTCTCTCTCTTTTTTTTTTTTTTTCCTTTCTTTTGTTATAAACAAAGTTGGGCTCCAAGAAGAAATTTCTCATCTTTTTGAAACATTTGTTATCCCATTAAGTAAAAAAAAAACCATGTGTGAGGGGAAGGACTGGAGCAATCTGAATGGAAGAAATAGATGTTAGACTGAGTCCAAATGGGGAAAAATCTCAAATTATTGCATGATATAGTAACCCAATAATCCTGTTTATAAATATATTTGTCTACAGTTTAGACAGCTGACACTGTAAGACCAAATGCATCTGAGTTTCTTAATACAATCCATATATCAAACTACAAACCATTGGATTTCTAAGAGTAAGTCACAGACCTACTTTATTTCTTTCTCTTAGGAAACTAGTTTATTTTAGTCTGGAAGCAAGTATGCTTTATTTTCAAGATCTTTCTTTTTACGTTTTGCTGTTGACATAATGGTGACGTGAAAACTAATGTAAGGATGTTGTGGATGGCTCCAAAGCCAGTGCTTACTTCTCTGTGGGGAAAAAGTCCTCAGCCTTTTTCAACAATCCTTTTATTCTCTATTCTCCAAATAGGGTATTATGATAACTACTAAAGTCAGTGATGCCATCTGTCCTATCATTCTGAAATGTTTACAACTTGTAATATAAAAATAGTTTACGAGAAAGATATTTTTAAAATATAATGTTTAGTTGGTTTTTTGTTGTTGTTTTGTTGTTGTTTGTTTTTTTTATTTTAAAAGACAAATATTTGTGATTATGTCTTTGGTTATTTACATTTATAAAGCTTTGATCTTGTAATTCCAATTAACTGAAAATCCATTTCTGAAGCATCTTTTGTGTTCTGCTACAGCAATATGAGTGCATGACAAAGGTGCAAGGAACAAGTCAAACCTCTGTACAGGTTGGAGTTCAAAGAGGTGGTGTATATTTCAAGTCACACTAAAAGTGTTGATTGCTGCAGACCTTTGTATTGAGAATTTTGGAGGTGCAATCTTTCCCCCTAATCTGTAGTCATTAGGTCAGATTTTCCTTCCATCATCAGAATTTCCAATCACACTAATAAAAGAGGTGGGTGCAAGGAGACAAAGTCATAATTCGTAACCCTTACCTTAGCTTTTCCTGAGGCAATGACAATGTGCAGGATTTATCAGTCACTAACTTTTGACAGTGATTCCTACTGAACTGCTTATCATGGAAGGATACCTGAAAGACAGAAGCTTCCATTCTTTCTACCTAGTGATTACTTCTGATGAAGATTCCTAAATTAGGGGCCACACCTGCCCATTCCAGACAGCCTATGAATTCCCAAACATCAAACATCAAGGCAATTCCAATCTGGAGATTTATAATATTAAACTAATAAATTATTATTATTATTATTATTAATAGTAATAATAATAACAACAATAATAATAATAATAAAGATAGTACATAGCTTGGTGTTATTGCAATGTTTTGTACATAAAAGATACATATAATTTTCAGAACATTTTTTGTGATATGTAGCTTCATTTCTGGTTACAGAACACCAATTCCATTCCCAAAACTTTTTCATTACTTTGCATTACAATACACCAGGTGTATTCTTATAACTCAAACTTAATCTTGGCAATTTATGGCATATTTCCAACATCATCCTGTACATACACTGACAGTACTCAGTCTAGCTCTCTGTGCCACTAGAGTAAATATCTCAAATGCATAAAATGTAAATGTATTTTAAAATGAATACTGCAGATGTGGATGCCTTTTGTGAATTAAATGTAATAGGCATTGACATCATTAAATTTGAAAGTTCCTTTGGCGTAGGTTTTTTTATAATATGTCAATGCAGATTAAGAATAATGTGTTTTGTAAATGGAATCTACCGAAATCAGTGCTATATTGCCAGAATAATGCATGCAAAATACAACTAATTAAGAAAAAGTTATGTAAATTTACGATAGCTATTTTATTAATATTAAAATTAATCTGCACACATTTTCATCAGAATATACAACACATTCTAAGGTTAAGCCACAAAGCTTTTTAGATGCCTATGTTCACTCTTTGGTTGATACTGCCATCCTTAATGCCACCACTGTTGTATGGACTGGTCAGCATCTAAAACCTCCATTACCAGGTGGCTATCTACCATATCCATATTTGTGACTATCAGATGTCAGGCATGCTTGCTGGTGTGATTCAAATTACACCAAGCTCCCAATTCATATGCTTTAAATTGTGAAACATCCTCCTACCATTTGGATATTCTCTTAAAAGAAATATTGAAATTCTAGGTGATGCATACATAGTTTAGACAGATTCCAATTATAAGTTGCCACATCCAAAACTTTAAAATGCTGGAGCATTACTCTGTTTTAAGATTAAAGTCATACTTATCTCAAGACATGCTAAAAGAAATTAAAGTATTTATTACAAAATCCAAAACATATGAAGTACAGCTAAGTGGCAGATACAATAGAAATAAATTTTAAAATACACATACTTTAATGAAAGTAAGATCCTATTCCAAATCTTTCTCTTCCTTTCTCTGTACACAACTGATGGATTCTGGATGCTTACCCAAATCCATTATGTAAAACCCCCGGGGTTGCAATTACAGACTTTTGGTAAATCAGTCTTCCTTCGCTACTTCATCTCTTTCTTGAGGTTCTGTTGATATTTTCCTCTTTTAAAGAATTGCCTTTTACTTTTTTAGTACCTTTGATATCACCTCAGGTTGTGTACTGTCCTAAACACTTTAGAAATTCTAAGAACCTTTGTTAGACTGTCATGTCTTAAACTTGACTCATCTATTAGGAACTCATTATCCATTGAAAGAGAAATACATTTTTCTCTGGAGAAGCAGTGAACTACTCTCATTGTAAAGTCTTTCTGTATACAGAATTCTGTTGGACCATGTGAATTGACGAGCATACTTGAATTAAATGTGGAAATGGAATTAGTATATACTACTAATGTTAACTCTTGATGGAGTGTAGACAAAAAAGCTATGTCTATATTTAAAAATAAAATACAGTCAGGAACCAATTCCTGACTCAGAGCTCATGTGGAAATGACTGGCTTTTACCAACAATGATTAGAGCATATTGTCTCAGAGCTAAGACAAACATTAACACTTAATTAAGTCTGGGTGTCCTTTGGATCTCAGCTGAAGCCCACACATTCATAAAACATTATTTTGCACATGTTTTTTATTTCATGTAAAATATTTATAATAAAGTAATAATAATACTGTTCAACAGAGTGGTATTTTTATGGTATGAAACAAATTATATGCTGCATGCAAAATCTACTGAGATAATTTTGGAAGAGTGTGTTGCACTAAAGGAGCCAAACCCTGTTCCAACCATACTTCCCCTTGAAAAATGATTGCTTGCAGTTGGTATACCCTGATCAGAGCTTTGGCTGTGTTCCTGGGAGCTCTTGTTGACAGGAGCAAAATTGTGCTCAGCAATTAAGCTAACATTGGCTGAGTACTGTAGATTATCGGTGTTCCACCATGACTTTCTCAAAAGTATAGATGTAGCCTATAACAGTCAATATTTTTTGCTTTATGAGTTTGCAGAGATCAAGCTTTAAGGGATATCTCATAGAGGTGATTTTTAAATAAAGATGCTCCACCTATCTTAGCAGATGAACATGACTCCTTAGACAACAACATCTTCAGAACAAATTTATGTCAGATGCAGTTTCCATGCAGATAGACAAGTTGTTTCTCTGTAGTGACTATCTTTAAGAATATGTGAGTGTTTAAACATTTCACTCTCTGGAGTCATTTACTGGGGAAAAAAAAAAAAAAAAATCCTCAGTTGAGTGTGTTAGTCATTAACCACTCCACTGAGTGTTGTGTAGTAAATGTCTCTCATTGACTTCTCTTTGAAGTATGGCACTTCAAAAACATAATTAAATACTGAGTAGATCATCTGTGTTTCAGGGTTGTCTTTTTCCTCATTTTAGGTTACTATGATACCCACTGAACAGTAAAACAAAAGTGGAAATCAGTTCATGTAATCCCATCTGCACTGGAACATATATGTCTAAGTCTGTGTAGACTTGTAGTCATCTGAAGGACATCTAACCTATGTTAAAAAAGATTAGACTGAATCATCTTCTGGTTGTCAAGCCTTAATATGTGTATTGTGAAAAGAGGTTAGCGGCTGAATAAGATGGTTCCTATTTAACATCTTTGTTAGATACATGGGCACTGGGATTGAGTGTTCCATCAGCAAGTTCACCAATGACACCAAGCTGTGTGGTGCGGTCAACAAACTAGAGGGAAGGGATGCCATCCAGAGGGACCTTGACAGGCTTGAGAGGTGAGCTCATGTGAGCTTCATGAAGTTCAAATACAAGGTCCTGCACATGGGTCAGGGAAATCCCAAGCAGAAATACGGGCTGGGTGATGAGTGGATTGAGAGCAGCCCTGCAGAGAAGGACTTGGGGGTGTTATTGAATGGAAAACTGACTATGAGCCAGCAATGTGTGCTCACAGCCAGAAAAACCAACTGTATCCTCGGCTGCATCAAGAAAATTGTGGCCAGCAGGTTGAGGGAGATGATTCTCTCCCTCTACTCCACTCTTGTAAGACTTCCCCTGGAGTACTTTGATCAGCTCTGGGGCCCCCAGGATAAGAAAGACATAAACCTGCTTGATTGGGTCCAGAGGAGGGCCATGAAGATGATCAGGGTGCTGGAACACCTCTCCTAGGAAGACAGGATGAGAGAGTTGGGATTGTTCAGCCTAGAGAAGGGAAGGCTCTGAGGAGACCTTATAGGGCCTTCCAGTACGTAGAGAGGAAAGATGGGGAGGGATTAATTTCCATGAAATGTAGTAATAGGATGAGGGGTAATGGTTTTAAACTGGAAGAGGGTAGATTTAGATTAGATAGAGGAAGAAATTATTTGCTGTGAGGGTGTGGAGGCACTGGAACAGGTTGCCCAGAGAAGTTGTGGGTACGCCCTCTCTGGAAATGTTCAAGGCCAGGTTGGGTGGGGCTTTGAACCTGCTCTAGTGGAAGGTGTCCCTGGCTGTGGCAGGGGGGTTGGAAGTAGATGATCTTCAAGGTCCCTTGGAACCCAAACCATTCTATGATGTCCTGGATTTCATTTTGCAGATCCACAAATGCATATATCTCTAGCTTAACTTTATTGAAAATGTATAAATTTACTTTAGTGGCCTGGGTTGCCACGCTGCTAAATTAAGTGCACTAGATTTCATTCTCAATGTCTTGACTCTAATGCTGTTTGGAATCAAAATCTAGAAGTGGTCTCCCTTGCTTTCTGCAAAATAACCATGAGGTGACCCTTAATACTGAATTAAAATGTGCTAACCTATTCACAATCATCTTTAAATAACAAAATGGTACAAAGAAGCAATTAACATAAATTAAAACATAAATTTTAAACAGACATCCCTTAAAAAAATTCTAATCAGACACCTACTGACTCAAGATCTAATCCTGCTGCCACTGAAGTCAGCTCATATATTATTTTAATTTCTTCCAGTTAGCTTGCTAGTTTCTAATTCTTATAAAAGCATATATCACTGCAGCATCTAAGTGTCACTGAGGAAATAGTAACTACTCTAACAACTGGCCAGTGATCCAATTTTTTGCTCTCTACTTCTCTTAAGGCAGTTAGAGCTAGGAATATATTTCTATTTATTGTGTTTTAAACCACATCTTTATTTTTCTCGTCTTCTGTTTTAACTCCTCTTTCATTCCTCAGTGCTATCTACAGTGATATTTTGAGAATTTTATGTTAATGGAAAGAGTGTTGCATCTAGACTTATTTTAGTCTGGTCAGATAAAGCTTTGGTCCTGTTACTGAGAAAGAGCTGCACCACAATTTTACTTCCCCGCTATTGTCAGACTGACAGATCCTGCAGAAAACAGTTGTAAATGCAAGTCATCGTTATGAGGATGGACATACTGTATGAGATATCCTAGGCATTAGAAATAAAGAAAGATTGATTTTGAAGGTGGCTGATACGGCATGACTGTTTCGGGACTCATCATATCAAGCAGTGTTCTGGGACAAGGAGGTGGTGATTTTTTTTTTAAAATTATATACATAAGGAGACTCCCACATTCTGAATTGGCTTAATTTTTGATTGTTATGGTGCTGATACCACGGAGTCAAATATTTAAAAAATTCCAGGAGAATGCCAAAATGTGATGATCTATCACTACTATGATGGGATGGAAGTGTATCTTCCGTTAGCCACTACTGAAAGAAGTTATTAATTCTCAGTAAAGACTCATCTGGCAGTCATGTCTGAAAGAAAATAGGAGATGAAAGAAAACAGGTTCCTCACATGAAATCCACAAATTTAGGACATTTTATTAACAAATTAAATAGGATGTAACTGGTGGAAGATAACGCCAGAGACATATACCAAAGAAGCTGCAAAGGGTAAGAGAAGGATACAAATAAAAAATGTTTTCAGGTTAGATTAAAGAGACTAAAGCAAATAGGCTTCTCAACCACCATAAATACATAAATTTTGTATGTACTAATTAAGACCAGTGACACCTTGAGTCTCCTGTTTATGTACACTGCACTATCCACAGCACAATTTAGATTCTCACAGCTGTTACTGAAAGTCAGTCTTAGCCCTTTACTTTAATTAATCTATGCTCATTATCAGGATGGCAGTCTTTCTGTGAAAAGAAAGTCAAAGGAGAAGATGTATTGTTAACGATGTTTTTAGAGCAATTTGAAGGAAACTGAGACATTAAATATTTTCTACCCCTAGTGAAGTTCTTTGATCTGTAACAATAACAATGACATCTCTAAATACAACCTTGAAAGAAATACTTGAGGGCTTGCAAATCTGGTGCATAACAGAAAATGTCATTCACAGTAACCAGCTGCTTTCTCACTTCTTAATAAATTAAGGGGTTTTACCTAGAATATATGGTTTTATGATGATCTAAATATTCTTTTAAGATTATGAAAAAATACCTCTTGTTAGAAAAGAAATATGTAACTACAGCAACTTATTAAAAAAAAAAAAAAAAAAAAAAAAAAGGTGTGGTTTACATCAGTGCATTCTATTGAAGAAAGCCTGCACAACCTACTTGTGACATAGGGTCTGCAGATGTGTCTCCCTTTTCTCCATCTTCCTCTCTCTATGTATATTGTGTAGCTATATAAGTCATATAGCATGAAAACATACTGTGTTTAACTCTATTTTCCTACAATGAAAATATGTGCTTTACTATTATCAAAAAGATAACTATATAACTGAAAACTACATGAAATCATAATTAAAAGTAAAAATATAAGATATAACCATGGGGAAACTTGTAACAGGAATATTTAGTAATCATAAACACATATATTAAAACTCCCAATAATTAATTCTAGGTGTCATACTATCAAATAAATTAAAAATATGCAAATCTGTGGATATCCCCCAGTGAAGTGACAAAGGATGATTAAATCTCTGCAATAACCAAATAGTTCTGAAAAAAGATATCAATATATTTACATTATCTGCCAGTTCAGAAAGGACAATGAAAAGAAAAGAAGAGGGCACAAAGAACTGCAGAACTCCACGATGACAGGATGTAGCGGGTATGTTTTGCCATACGTTTTTGTTAATCAGGCAAGCAAACAAAGCCCTCTTCAGCTCATTTATTTCCTATTAACAGAACAATGAATACAAGCTTTAAGAAAGTAATTTTCTTCCCAAATATATCAATGGTATGTACCTGCCACCCCTTTGTGTAAAGTATTTCTAATTCTTTCTTTTAGTAATCACATGATAAGAGTTTAAAAATGGACTAGAATATGATCAAAATCTGCTCTGTTTCAAGTCTTAAATTGTTATGGTGGAAGAGCTTAATGTTGCTCTCTATAGGATTCTTTTGAATTGGATAAAGTGATATGTTGAATGTCTTGGTATACTTAATATGTCATTTGATTTGGAAAGATGGGCATTGAAATTGTAACAAAACTAGTCGATAATAATCTTCAAAAGCAGGTAGCAATGTATGTTACTGTGTAATAGTTTGAAAACAAAGCCAAAGTGGATACATAACAAGTAATATTTCTAAGAATGGGAATTATTGATGCATATCAATCTGTTCTATACTAATAATAGCTATATTAGGCATCATTATGAAATGTGTATAAACCATCAGAGAAGAGGGGAAAAAGTAATTTTAATTAATACTGCTATTATGAATTATCCTGTAAATATGCTATCTTCAGCATTTCACATACATAAAAAAAAAAAAAAAAAAAAAAAAAAAAAAAAAAAAAAAAAAAAAAAAAAAAAAAAGATAACTGAGTTATGGAAATGTTTCCATAAAAGATAAAATTCTAAAAAATTAGTGGAAAGGCCATCATCACTGAATTCTGATGGTGGACACATCAGGTTATCTGCCCACTGTCAGGTCATTAAAGTGACCAGATTTTAAATTGCCACCCAACGTTCGAAGTCTCCAACATTCATCACATTTTCAAAGTAACTTGGATTAATAGTACATAGTTTAAAGAGTAATGCATAATTCAAATGCTCCTGCTGACTTGGTGACTGCTCAGATCGCAGATTTAATGGTTTTTTATAGTTGAGGACATAAATAGTGGTGCATCTCAGTAAATATAATTTTGTCATTAGTAGTAGAAGGCCGTAGACTTTGTCCTGACCTGACTCTGCAAGGTCTCAGCACTTGTCTGAACTTGTCCTGTCCTGGCTGGTTTTAGCTCATCAGTACAGCCAGCAGACTTCAGAGAGCAATTAATCTCACCCTAAAGTAGACATTTACATTTGACCAGCCAATTCTTGGTTGCTTTAATTATATTATTACAGATTTCCCCCATGTACTGTAGATGTGTCCCACTGCTCCCTTTCTGATCTGGCAGCCTGCCTGTGCCAATCTGTCCTTGTGACAGTGTAACATAGCCGGTGTTGGGAGACACAGACCATCTAAATCCTTTCTAGGTAGACCTTGATGTTTCCTGATAATAGAATAGAGAGAAATTGTAGGTAGCATGAATTTAGGCTGAGCTCAATCTACCTAAAAAGTCAATAGAGTTAAACGTAAAGCCAGGTCTGGCAAATCTTCTCGACTTTTAGGCTGTTAGGATTTGCCAGTTCAGGTAAGTGCAGATATGATCAGAAGGAGTAAGAACACTTGCCTTTAGCACAGAGCTCTAATAGATCTTTAAAAATCTCTGATATATGCTAGACATTTGCTATTTAACATACGTCTTTCCACACAGTTTTGTGCTCTACAAATGTTTATGTTCTGCAAAACACAAAATAATATTTTGTAATATTTCATGCCTGTAAATTCAAGTTCATTACCCAATGAGGAGAAAGAACAGATAAAACCAAGAGAATCTACAATAACTCAAAAAACCTCCACAAAATATAAGAACCAATACACATTCTTTAGGTGGATACAAACTTAATAGACATATTTAGAAAGTTATGTGCAGATTTTATATATACAAGTAACGGTGCTGGATATACCAATGATAGTACTGGATATGCAGGTATTTACTTGTTATGCTTGTTAACACTGTCTATTTTATATAGTCTTGAGCTCACTTAAAATTAAGAACCAGATGTTAATACAGAAGTCAGTTATACAGATGTACCTATTATTCATAAAATTAATGAACTTAAGTTTAAACAGTTAAGAAATACAGACATGGAATAAAACCATTAAACATTTACAAAGGCATAGTTTTAGTGAATAAGAAGGGTCTCCAGACCCATAAATCTATGGGTCAGATCCTATAATTTGTCAAAGCTCCACTGAAATAAATGGAATAACATTTTTCACTGAATGAAAATGTGTTTCTAAATATTTTTTTTTCTGTTATCATATTTGTTTCTTGTTGTATCAATGTTATCTACAATTTTCTGTTTTGTTTCCAATTATATAGAATTGTTTTGTATGTGGTCTGAATTTTATTTAACTATTCACCATAGAATACCTTTCAATAACAACTATGTTTTTAAGTCTTTGCAATGAGTTTTAGCTATGTGATTCACATTAAAGTCAATGGGAAATGCACTACTAAAATTCTTGTTTGGCACTTTGAAAATTTATTAGTAAGAAATTAAATAAAAAAGTTCAGGGGCTACAAAAAGAGTCTTTGTTGTTAAACTCACTCAGTATTAAGTGGCTCAGCTTGCTGAGCTGTAACCGGCATGCTTCACTGGACACTAGTTTCATAATTGGCACTTCTGATTACCTCTAAAACCATCATTCACCAGTTCATGGGTTTTAGGATTATACAGAATGAACCTAAATGTGCACAGTTATTTTTAAATTAGGAAGAAAAATTCCAAGAAAGAGAAGGATACATAGTTGAAAACACCTTAAAATAAAATTAAAAAAAAAAAAAAAAAAGCTCCATTCATATTCTGGGCATTGCTTTTAATCTCCATTCAGAAACAGGTCTGAGGTTACTTTGCAGCATGAAATGTATTTTTGTTTAGTTGTCTGGAATCTAAGGAATGAAAAATATAGAAAAATGAAAAATTTTTAAAAAATCCCAAATATACAATCATGGCAAAGAAAGTACTCAACAAAGGATGTTCTCCATTTTATAAGACATGAAGTCAAAAGAATGCAAAGCCTGAAGTCATTACAAGAGTCAAGTTAGAAGCATTAGACTACAAAACACTCATACATTATTAAGTATCTCATCTGTGGCATCTGAGTACTTCTTAATTCTCTTTTCCACTGAAATAAAAAAATTATTTGTTAATCATTAAATGGAAAAATAATTCTAAAAAAAACACCCCCAAAAACAAAAAAAACCAAACATCTGTGAATACAGGACGTTTTGAGAAAATAAAATCTCAGATTTTGAACAAAGACTTTGCTATTTTGGAGTAATCTCTACAGGATGTTAGTACTTCAGGTGTCTACCTTGTTTATACCACATGCTTAGGGTCTTAATTTTGGTATAATATATTAAAAGGTGTTTGGAGGTTGGATATGTAAGGAAGAAATGTGAAGAGACAGAAGGGAGGAGGCAGGCATGTGCAGTAGCCTGCACATTTACAGCATGAGGGAGAGATATTGGAGTGAGTCTTAGACAACACAAATTCTTTACTTTGAGACATTACCATATACACACACTCTTCTCAGGATTTACATTCATCTTGTGGGTTGTAGTAAATAGATTTTATGGCCACCTGTCTGTTTGGCACTCATGAGAAATCACACTTCTGTTTGGGGCGTAAAAGAAGGACTGCACCAGCTGAGTTTCAGTTTTTCTTCATCATCACTTGGCCCACCATCAAATGTCTTGATGCTTTATTGATATCTTATTCTGCTAGTCTGCATTTTAAGTGAGGTAATTTTGACAATATATTAGTGGTGATTTACTTAACAATGTAGCTGAACAATGAAACAATTTATTTTTGCAAGATAACACTGGGTCCACAAGAGTGTCAGAGCCCTGAGGGCACTCGCAAGATTCACTGTCCCTGCCCACACTCCTGAAGCTCCCCTGACCCTGCCAAGGGCCCAGGACCCCATTTCAGCCCCCCAGGGCTGTCGGCCCCTGCCCCAACAATGCCACAGCAGGGCCATTCTCCAGCTCCCCACATCCCTGCCCTGCCCAGCCATGGGCCCTGCTGAGACAGACCTACCTGTGGACCCACAGCCTGGCCTGGCCTTAGTTTTTCCCCGTCCCCAGGGAGGTGCCCTATTCCCAGGGCTGGGGATGCTCCTGGCCCTCCCTGGCTGTCCTACTCGTGTCAACCCAGTCCACAGAGAACAGCTGGCCAGTGCAGCATCCTGGCAATAGTCACCTTAAATTGCCCAGGTTCACGTATGGATTGTCCTGGGATACTATCTAGCAATGAACCACCCAGAGTTTTGTCATTTTTCATTTAATTTAAGAACTTACTGTTGCATGGATCACCCTCTGGGTGCACCTATGATTCTGAAAGGCTCTTAGCCAAAGTGGGTCAGTTATTAAGATATAGTCAGAAAATTATTTTTCTCGTTTCATTTCAAACACTTATGGACATGGCAACTGTGTAGGACCTATAGCTGGGATCCTATTGATGGGACCTTAAATGGGATCTCAGTATCTGTATATCACACACTTACAGAACACCTATAGCTCCTGAGGTGCTGAAGTGCATCAAAATGAACAAAAATTACCAAGAAATTAAGTGAAAATCAAGAGGAGTTTCCAATGGCACATATTTCCAGTAATAGGTCTCTCTCCCTCTCTCTCACTGGTTTTCCCCCGAGACTTCAAGCTTGCAATCAGTTCCAAATAAAAATCATGTGCCACATGGTGACAACAACTCAACAAAGTGAAATCCTAGTAATTGCCATTGGTTTGACTTCATTTACTGATTGCTCAGTGGTACCAAACTCTGTGGAATCTTCTTTGAACACAATATATTCTTGTTTGGTAGTTCTGAAGAAAATGAGAGAGGGTATTCCACCTTTTCTGTTCTGTGTGATTCAGGGGATGCTGTGTGGTATAGAATCCATGCAGCAAGTGGTGAAGGCATCTATTTCTGTACTTTAAGCATCTCACATAAAACAGACAATAAAAGAGCCTCATCTATATCTGTGAGATAATGTGAATAAACTCAATAGGCTATACTTACTAAAAATATATCCTTAGAAATATAATGCAATATCCTAAGGTAATTACATAAATGTGAGTCACCTAATACAATTATAACTTTATAACATGCTGTTTCAGAGGCAAAAAAATCTTCATGCATGATTAAATAACAAACTTTGTCTGAGCATACTGAGGATTTTTAAATTGCATCACTCCCTTTATTTGAATTTCTTCTTCAGATGTAAGATGAGCTTTATATAGCATTATTTTCAGTTTTTAATTTTCTAGGTAGTGTTAACATTCTCTCTCAAGGAAGAGATGAAACATAACTGAGACCACTAATGCATATAAATCTCTTACCTTCTTCTTCAAAGACAAGGAAAAATACACTTTTAGGTTTAGTTATGTAGCTTTCACCAACATAATTCCTTATTATTCATGACATCTTGTCCATTATAGCATGAGATTCCTCAGAAGATAGAAATTATGATCCAGAAGTAGAGTCTAGCTAATTATCTATTGTCTGAGAAGTCGAGTTGGTGTAATGGATGAAATATCAGTTACAACAATTGGTGGTGCCGTCTGACTGAAGAAATGCATCTTTGGAATTGCTGTACCAGAAATCTCAGAAATCTTCTGTCTTCCTTACCTGTCTTCTCTATATGAGAAGGAAAACTTGTTTGCAGCAGAATTTTATATATATATATATATATATATACACACACATATAAAACATTTAAATGCCTAAAAGTAATTATGGAACATTACATTAACATTACTTCTGTAAAATATACAAGCTATTATCTTATTATAGTTTTCTTAATATTGTTTTCATAGAGCAATTAGTGATTTTGTAAGAGCTTAGGAGGCTGTTGTGATTTGAGGCCAGAGGGCAACTGAGCACCATGCAGCTGCTCACACACTCCTCCCCCCTCACGACTCAGAAAAAGAAAATAAAGTAAAAGGCTTGGGAATCAAGATAGAGAGAGGGATGGTTCACCTGTTACCATCAGGGGCAAAAGACAGACTCATTAGTGGAAGAAAAAGAACATGACTTTAATTCAAACACTAACAACATTTATTAGACAGAGTGGGACAGTGAGAAGCATTACCACATTTTAAAATCACCTCCCACCACCTCTCCCATCTTCCAGGGCTCAGCTCTGTTTTCAGTTCCTCTACCTCCTGCCCCCCAACAGCTCAGGGAACAGGGCATGGGGGGGTGCTGTCAGTCCTGCCACCTCTTTCTCCTTAGGGGGAGAGGATTCTTTGCATCCTTCCCCTGCTCCAGCATGGTTCCCTTCTTGCAGGAGAAAGTCCTCCATGAACTTTCTGTGATGTGAGTCCTTCCAATGGGCTGCAGCCATTTCCATGTTGCTCTGGTGTGGGTCATGCACAGACTGCAGGTCAACATCTGCTCGAGAGGTGACCTTCATGGTGGCAGGGGTGGCAGCTTGCTGTCTCACCATGGGATACAGGGTGGGGGTCTCTGCTCTGGTGCACCTCCACCCCTTCTTCTTCCTTTCCTCCACTAAACTCCGTGTTTGGATAGGTTTTCTCCTCATAACTCCCACGTTCCCCTTCTTAATTATGTTATCTCAGAGGTACAGGTGCCATCACTAATTGGCTTGGCCATGCCACACAGGTGGGTCTGATTTGGAGCTACGGGAGCTTTCAGAAACTTCTCATAGGAGGCCACCACTGTTGCCCCCTTCCCCACTATCAAAAACCCAACACAAAAACCCAGCACAGAGCCACTATATTAAAGTACCTTACTGGGAGTAGGAATGCATTATTTAAACAAGATTCATTTTAGTTCATTTTTTAAACATCTATTATTAATTTTTGTGGGTTTTTGTTTGCTTGTTTAAAATACACAAAATACTTGAACTGCATAGTAGTGTTAACAAAAGGGCAACATAATATAAATGCTTTAGCGCCTAAGAGTGACTGCTTAGTAACTTTTTCAGTCTTAGGGCTGCTAAAAACATTCTTAGAATTAGCAAGTAACAATCAGGGAAATTTAGACACCTGGGATTCCACAAGGAGAAGCTTTGACAATTGTACTGGGCTCTTCTAGGACAACAGGAAAGAAAACAGGAAGGACAAACATGCCAGTCTAGAAAGTGAAGGAACAGATGAAAATAAACCATGTACATGGAAGTTAGACATGGACAATGAAACCAAAAGAATTAGATAGGGGAAAAATGCCAGAGTCAGAGCATTCATGTAAAAAGATGGAAGATATTTTAAAAACGCAATTATTAAATTTGAGAAACAAGACCTGAAGAAAAAGGGAGATATCCTACATTAAATGGGAATAGATTCTACTGTAAGAGATTTGGGCTTGATTTCTGCTTCAGATAAAGTACAGTGAGAAATGTATATAGCATAGAGGCTGGATTTGGCCCTTTTTCTTTACCATTTTAAGATGCTTGAAAATAAAGAGAGGTCAGAATAAAAGAAGATAGCTGGAGGATTGTAGGCATGGTCTCTTTTCTCTCAAGTCTGTTTTTACTTTCTTTAATCCATTTTGAGCTGTGCTTCATTTGCTGTCTCTAGAAATGTTACAAGCTGGCATTCTCACAGGAAACTGAACCCTGGTATCAGAGCTGGAAAGGAAAATGAGTACTTAGGTACTAATCAAAGGTATAGAAATGGCTGTAGTTTTCTGATGGAATGGTGCCAAAGAATATTTGAACTGAATCAGGTTTTTGTGTGCCTGTCCTGCATTGTATCATGGTAGAGGCCAAAACTGGCCACCAGTTTTTATGAAAATATTATTTACAAATAATTTGAACACTGCAAGTATTACTATTCACACAGGGAACAAACAAACAAACAAAAAACCAAACAAACTCATCAGCAAAATAAAAGTATTTCATATGAAAGTCTTATTTGTTTTGAATGTTCAAGGGAGTCGTATTTGTGAGCTTCTGTAGGTTTAGACCTCTGGTCAATTCACAAGTTGGAGAGTACACATGAGAAATTGTCTCCTTTTCCCTAAAAGAAAAGCTGTGATTAACTGTAAAACATGCAGTCTGAACAGTGAATAATAGCATGAAGATTCAGCATAATGGCAACCAAATATCAGTATCTAGAATAAATAAAAACATGTATTTCAATCTAATCAAAAGCTAAACTTTTTCCCAGAAAATTTAGAATGACATGATTTCTTAGTTCTGTTCTAGAGGCAACATTGTTTAGGGAAAACCATCTATACACCATATAATCATCTAATACTCTTTAGAGTGTTCTCTTATGGCAGAAAGTTCCTCAAGAAAGATTGCTTTTGTTCAGCTTTTATTGTACTCCTACAAGTTAGAAAAAATGAAGCCCATGAAGAAATGAATTGACATCTTCAGGAAATAAGCTAGCTTATACATAGGAGTATTAAAGTGATAATAAAACAGGTACACAGTACAATGAACCTCCAAGGACAGAAAAAAGAAACGGAAATGAAAACTTGTATGAAGAGATAAGGAGGGCAAGTTAGGTTAACAAGATTGTGCTTATGGATGATTTGATTTCAACCTATTTCAACCTCCCTGGTATTAATTGAGAAATCTCTGAGGCATGCTGTAGAATGGAGACAGAATTGAAAGATTT
Source organism: Athene cunicularia (assembly GCF_003259725.1). Classification (NCBI taxonomy): domain Eukaryota; kingdom Metazoa; phylum Chordata; class Aves; order Strigiformes; family Strigidae; genus Athene; species Athene cunicularia. Next base: position 38,848,713 of record NW_020799091.1, on the reverse strand, counting down.
AGGATTTAGTAAATGATCGCTTTCCTAAACCACTGTGTTAACAGCCCAACATGGGATATTTTTTGCCTAATCTGGATTGAATTTTAGCCAGTGACTAAGGCAAAAGTGGTAAATTATCGAAATAATAGAAGACAACTAAGTTACATGTCCACAGTCCACTTATTTTCCTGCATTATTAAGATAGTGTTATTGCATACAGAAAAAGCAGGTACCTAAAGAAATTGTAAAAATGGGATAAGAAAACAATGGTAAAGAATGCTGTAAATAGTGAAGTGAGGATTAGTAGGTGCTATGACCAAAGACACAGTAAATTGTAATATAATCTGCGTTGCCTGTTAATATTTTGAAACAAAATATTATTGTGGCAATCTAATGCACCTATAAACTGTTGATTTAAAAGGGCTGTGACATATATACAATTCTCAAATGTGTTTGATATACATTAAGTCTTAAATGGTGTAGACAGTGTCATCTCTAGTTACTGTTTGCAGTCTACCATGCACAATAGTACAAGGAGGCATAAATGGAATTGAAAGGAAGGGAGACTGGACTATTGATATCTACAAAATATGGCTGGACCTGTTGTGTTCCTTACACCGGTCTATAGTGGTATACAAATCACCCTCTTGCAATATAAATATCATGGTCCATGCACCTAAGTCATTATCTTTAACTGCCACATAGTATTGTAAAAAGAGAAATTAAAGTCCTTACTCTGAAGCTTTAGAACTGTTTTATGATCTTGCTGAAAAGTAGTAAGAGAAAAGACTACAGAATCTTTAAAATCTTTATTGAGTCATGTTGACTGAAGAAAGCAAGATCTGCAAAATAATGAGCATTCATGTAAAAAGAGGCAATTGTCTCTTAGGAAACCAATGATTACTAATGTTTTCTTTGTATTTGCTAAAGTTGTACAGAGGTTTTGTTATTCAAGAGACATAGCTCCTTCCTGAAGCCCAAATTAATGACTTATTTGAGATACAATTTTATACATGAAGATTTGTTGTTTTCTAGTATGGCATTAAGAGTCATGAGATCTCTAGAGTCCTTTTCCTGATATTTCATTCTATATGTCTTAAAAAGGCTGAGTTAAAATATTTGCAAGATTAAAAAGAAAAAGGAGTCGCTTCGAACAATGACTAATGATCACAGAAAGACTTTAATATGGTAACTAAACCCTGCTATTGCTATGGGATAGTAGCATATATTTGGTGCAGCTATGAGATGATTAGGGAAAAAAAAAAAAAAAAAAAAAAAAAGGCAAAGCATTTTCATCATAGGTACAAATGGCCTGAAAAAAAGAATCTTTAATTCTACTATATGCAAATATATTTCCAAAAGAAGGATGGTCATACTGTCAAAGTGCTCTGATCTTTAATGACAGACACTGCTTAAATAACTTAATGGTTCTATGCTTTATTTCTCTAACTACAATATGCGATAATATTGTTTTTCTATACTTTACCTACTTTGTCTTTGTAAAAGATAAATTCTTCTGATTGAGATATTTCTTGCCTCATAACCATATATGTAGTGGTAACACAGTGGAAGCCTGAATTTGGTAAGCATCTCTGAATATTACTTTATCTAAAAACAATACAAAACATGTATTTTAGAAAGTCAGGTATCTAGAACATCATCCCAAACACTTTGATGTTAAATAATTTATACTTAATATAATACAGTGAAATAGTCTTTAAAACAGGGACTAGAACTTATTGTCAAGCAGCAGCAAGAGATGGAGGACTGCTCTTCAAAGACAAACCAGAAGGTGAGGGTCATTTCAGAGTAGGAAGAAGCAGTGACCTCTCTGATGAGGGCATAGTCCCAAAGTAACTGAGAGGTTATTACTGAATTTAAGGTTACAAGTTTCCTGAAACTTAAGCCTACAATATGGAAGAGTGTGTTGAATTTAATGATTTAGAAACCAGATTAAGTGAGTAAAGAAACAGGATTTGGAAACTAGATAGATTAAAACAAAATGGGGTCATCATTTTGGCACTCATGCTCATACGGGGCCAGTTATTGCCTAGAGCTCCAGTAGATTCTTTGCAGAATTTGTAACACCAAATTCTTTTTCATCTCTCACTATTGTAACTGTCTTAATACTAGAGCACCTTAATAGAGAAGATTTTCAGGAGTATTTTAATGTGCGTTTCAATAAGAAATAAGTTGATTTAGCATTAGTTTAACCTTGTGTTTTTCGGTGAACAATCTTCTAGGAACTATAATACATACAAGATGGACTAACTTCTCAGAACTGGAGATAGAGGAACAAAGTTCAATCTAGAACAACATCCCCCTCCAATAATAATAATAATAATGATAATAATGATAATAATGATAAAAATGATAATAATAATAATAATAATAATAATAATAATAATAATAATAATAATAATAAAACCCCACAGCAACCAGTAGCAACAAACTAGAAGAGACATTTTTCACTGTCAGAGGCAGTATATTGTTCTAGAAAGACCAATGGAAGTCACCTAGGTTTAGGTACAGTGTGGTCTCACATCCCAAGGGAGTATTCTAACCATAAGCATGTAAGGCAACATTTCAAAGTATTTGAAAGCCAAATTTTCTTGTAAATCCTGCTAATACCTTTGTAGCTCTGGTCTGTTCTTACTCTGGTGAATACAAATTATTCAGCCTTAAAAGGAATGTCAAAACCAGGCTGAGCCAACCCAGTCTCTAACTGATTGGAAATGTATTTGTGCTGACAATGCAATTTAAATGTATGAAAAGGAATTAATCTTTTAAATAACATGTAGGACCTGCTATTGATAGGTAATAAATTTAAAAAAGGATTGACCATTGATACAGAAAGTATTTTTGGTATTGCTGTCTTGTTCTACTAGGTAGACATTTGCTTAATGAGAAAATTGCTGACACATTAAAAAACCCATCTCATCCCATGTATCCATTATGAAGTGGATTCTAGAAGATTTTTTACTACAAAACAATACAGAAACAAATGTTAATGATGTGGTCTGACATGATTTGCTTCAAAATATTGTTTTCAAATACATTTCTTTTTCAGTACTACAAACTAAATAAAAGTAGGAAATACAATCAGGTAATAGAAAACATTTTTTCCAGTAACACAAGTATTACATCTACATTCCTTATTCTTGTAACTTCATGGAATGTTACTTTCCATCTCTTTCTTTATGTCTCTGAATATTTTCATTTTATTAAATTACACAAAATATTACACTTCATGTCATACATTTTATTACCTTGTTTTAATAGAAAAACTATGTGACATTTAATGATTTTATCTTTATAAGACACATTTATTTTCCCTGTATATATGTGAAGATTTAAAAAAATATTAAAAAGAGAGAAATCAATCTGATGATTCACAATAAATTTTAGCCATGTTGAATAAATGTTAAAGCCCATGAGATAAAAAAAAATTCTAAATCAATACTTCTTGTGTATTGGGGCAATTAACATTTCTGATATAGAAACAAATGCTTATATCTGTGTTAAATATAATAAAATTATCTGTTGTTATTATTCACTAATTTTCTAACCATTTCCCCCTAAGAATTATTTAGTAATCTTAAGATTTTGTAAAAAACTCATGATAATAAGCAATTATATGGTACTTCTTTAGCTTAAACTTCTAGATTAATCACAGAAAGGTTTTGCACATAACCTTATTGCCAAGAATACACTTTAATGTAACAGGTTTATCCTCAATTAGCTTTTCTAATTTGTTTTTGTACTATTGTGCATGTTTTGGTTTAGCACAAAGATAGTGTATTCTCTTTACAGATATATTAATCTAAAAATGTTCTGCTGAACTTTAGTGAATAATTAATTTGATAAAATTATCTTTTTCTGATTGATGTCTTTTGTATGCACAGATTGGCTTTTGATGATCAAGATGACAAGATAATACAATATCATTATGCAAACCCCTTAACCAACAGGTAGATCCTATACTGCACACTGAAAAAATGTATTTTCTGAAGTTTTATCTTATTGTTTGTAGATGTTATCTAAACCCTATTCAATATATTTTCTCACAAATAATTTGCATGTTTGAACGGTTCCATGCCTTTGGGTTGAGAGAGAAAAAAAAGTCTTAACTACAAATTCCAGTCTTCTGTACATTTATTTGACATTATCAAAATGTATCATAGAGGCAATACGTCATGTTATGTCAGAGTATGAAATGACAAGCTCTGTATAAACATATGAAAAGCAAATCTTTCATCTGGTATTAGTGAAATTAAGTAACAAAGGGATAAATGTCTTCATTTACAAAGAAACTAGTTACTGTAACTAAAGATGAGTGAAACCTTTTCAAGAAAATCTTTTAAATGACTGTATACTTATAAAGTAACATGGGACATTTAGAATGGGAAAGTTCTTTGCAACAAAATAGATGGTGTCACTATTTAAGGAGTTGCTTTTTCTTTGATAATTGTAGGCTCCTTCATGTTGACTGAGCATTCCCATTTGACTAGGTGGCACAAAGGAAAGGGGATTTCTGGTGTGTTTGGAGCACAGAGGAAAGATTTCCAGTGGCAGGGTATATTTTACCAAATAGCACATCAATATGAGAATATACTTATCACTGCAAGTTGATCACAGTTGAATTCTCGAGAGAAGACTGATAGTTGTGAATAAACTTTTCCAGCTGTCCTCTGGAGACAGATATTGTCTGTAGCAATTGTAGAGAAATGTGGAGAAAGAAATGAAACATTACAATACAGAAAGCAGTGGTATATGACCTGTGGCCTCGTAGAGATTGGAGTAAGAATATCTAGCCAGGTGAATACACAAAGAAAACACACCCTATTTGAACACAGATTCGTATGGACTATGGTAGTACAAAACAGATAAAACAAAGAAATAGACATTATGGAAAATTATATTTTATTTGTTAATATTGTATACGAGTGTATGCTGTTCTTAGTAATAAAAACAATTAGGGTGGTATTTGTTGCTTCAACATATCTCTCAGATGTGTAAGTCTTAGCTCATTGGCTTTGCTGCAGTTATAAACAATGCCAAGATATAATAGCTATCAGAGCATAAGTTACCTCAGCGCTCTCAAGTACTTATTGTAAGGTACAATGATAAATTGTTTTATGGATGTTTCTTCACACGGGGATTGAGTGCACCATCAGCAAGTCTGATGAAAAACTGTGTGGTGCAGTTGACACGCTGGAGGAGGGAAGGGATGTGCCATCCAGAGGGAACTTGGCAAGCTTGAGAGGTGGGCCCATGCAAACCTCCTGAAGTTCAACAAGGCAAAGTGCAAGGCTCTGCACATGGCACAAATAGAGGCTGGACAATGAGTGGATTGAGAGCAGCCCAGTGGAGAAGGACTTGGGGATATTACTGGATGGAAAACTGACTATGAGCCAGCAATGTTGCACTTGCGGCCCAGAAAGCCAACAGTATCCTGATCTGCATCAAGCGAAGTGTGACCAGAAGGTTGAGGGAGGTGTACTCTTACTCTTGTAAGACCTCCCCTGGAGTACTGTGTTCAGCTCTGGGGCCCCCAGTGTAAGAAACATGTGGACCTACTCGAGCAGGACCAGAGGAGGGCCATGAAGAGAATCAGGGTCTAGAGCACCTTCCTTATGAGGACAGGCTGAGAGAGTTGGGCTTGTTTATGTGGAGAAGGGAAGAGTCTGGGGAAACCTTAGAGCAGCTTTACAGTATTTAAAGGGTGATTACAGAAAAGATAGTGAAGAACTCTTTTTCAGAGTGTAGTGACAATATGAGGGGTAATGGTTTTAAACTGAAAGAGGGTAGATTAGATTAGACACAAGGAAGAAGTTCTACACTATGAGGGTGGTGAGAACAGTCTGGCAGGAGAAATTCTGACTGCCTCCTCCCTGGAGTGTTCAAGGCCAGGTTGAATGAGGCTTTGAGCAACCTGCTGGAGTGGAAGGTGTCCCTGGCTTGGCAGGGGGGTTGGAACTACATGATCTTTAAGGTACCTTTGAACCCAAACCATTCTGTGATTCTATGATTCTACTTTTCGCATTGCCCTGCCAATGAACGGGCTGGGGATGCGCAAAAGTTAGGAGGGGACACAAGTGGGACAGCTCACCCCAAGTGATATCCCATACGATTTGATGGCATGCTCAGCAATGAGATCTGTGGGAAAGAGGTGGGAGGACATTCAGTTTTATGATGTATGTATTTACAATTAACTGTTATGCATGATGGAGCCCTGCTTTCCTGGAGATGTTTGAATGTCTGCCTGATGATGGGAAGTAGTGAAGGATTTCCTTGGTTTTCTGTGCTTGCACACATGGCTTTGCTTCACTTATTAAACCATCCTTGACCAGTGGGTTTTTTTTTTTGCTTTTGCTCTTCCAATTCTTTTTCTGATCCCACTGCAGGGAACTGAGTGACTGGCTGTGTGGGTCTTAGCTGCACATTTAAGCCACAACCATACCTAAAATGTGTAACTTATTTTTCATTTCTGTGGTAGAGATCCTTTCAAAGGCTGGTTTACTTGTTGCAAATGTGTTTTCAGCTACATATTTAGTATTGCTTTATTATTATCTGCATAAACCATAGGGATAAGGTGACTTAAGTATTCTGTGAAAATATTCAGCCTTTTTACAGAATTACTCCTAGAGAACTCCTTGTCAGAAAAAAACCCCAGTCTGATTAAATTCCATCTCTAACTTTGCATCCCTCTATAAAAAAGCTATATATTCACTACAGGAATTTATTCCAGTCCTTCAGATGTGCACCGAAGCACACATGCATCCACATGCGCGCACACACACACACAAAAATTATAGCTCTATAAAATGAATTTTTGAAACAAGTTGGAAGTTTTATTGGAATGGCTGAACTATTTGCTTACCAAGGAAAATTTCCACAGGTAGTTTCAGATCTGGTACTAAAGTATCAATTCCATTAACAACATAAGAGCATTCACTGAGGGAAAAATGTAGTGCTTAGTCACTTGAAATTCGGTGCAAATGAATGATCATTGTGATCAAATATGTTCAAAGGTCAATGTGAGCTCTAAACAATATTCTAAGACTTTGACACAGTTTGATCAATCTCATCTAAAACACTCCATCTGAGCCAATTATCTTCTCTTTAGGTGCTGGCTTGACTTATTTTCAGCAATGGTTTTGCACTGCTGCATTATTATTCGCTTGAGATTTTTATCCAGAGAGCCTCAGATATTCAACACAGTAACTAAAAAAACCCAACTATATGAACAATTTGATCTTTCTTTATGAGGATAGTGTGTCAAATGAGCTTTCCAGAAGTATTGTGTGACTGAGAGACAAAGTTTAAATAATACCGAGTTTATTTAGTGTCGTAGCACTATTTACTAAATGCAAATTTTACACCAAACAGCAGCAAAAAGAAAACTTGGTTGACAAATACTGAATGTTGATAACTTCACCTATAAAGGGTATAAAATGTTATCCACAGAAAGAAGGAAAGGTCTGCAAGTCCTCTTAAAGCTATGAAAAAAATAGAAAATTAAGGGAATTTTATTTTTTTTTTTCTTTAGAAGTGTTATTCCTGGATTGAGCAGAAAGTAGAGCAACTGAAAATCTCAGTGAAGAGTCTATCATGACATTAATTTTGTAGATCAAAGAGCCAAATTTACAGCTTTTTTAATTCTATTAACAAATACTAGTTCAGGTAAATTTTGTATATGAAATTCTGTTTTTCTGATTGTCTTAAGAAGTTCCTGGTTATAAATATTGATATTAAATTTGTTTGCTGACCGTTTACTGTTATGTTGCAGTCAGAAGAAGATACCAATATTGTCTTTTAGACCATGGTGCTTTTTCATCCTTTTCATTTTATATGCTACTAATCTTCAATAAATATTTATTCCTGTGCAGGCAGATGAAGCCATATCGGTAGGTCTCAATCTTAAACTGACATAGTGGCACATACTTTAAATGCTGTGTGAACTTAGGGCTGAAATTGTGAACAAGAATAGTTTTCTGTGTTGCCTGCTAGTATACTGTAATTTGAATTGATATCAGGTGATGTTCCCAATTTGGCAGTAAAGAAAGGTTACATAGTGTAACAGTAAAACTGATTTCTTATTCTGATTTGAGGACTTAAACTATAACATAAAAGAGTTAGGGTCAAGTTTTCTCCCTAGGCTTTCCTGGTACACTCACACTTCTCCCTTGCATATTCTCAGTACATATGATAACTACTTATTTTCTAAAGATATATTCAATTTCCATGATACATCTTTAGGTTTAACATTAGCTGCTAACAGAATAGGAAGCTTTAAGGCAAACAATGCCAAACTGTTAAAATATTGACACTGTAATTTCCAATTTTATATTTCAAACTAGAGTAAGCTTTACATGTTATCCTCTACTCTATATTTGAAGTTTCCATATTATGGAATTAAGGTGCTTAATTCCATATTATGAATTTAAACAAGGATACTCTTTGCATATTATGCATTTAAAAATAATTAAAAAAATTAAACTCTTAAAGAAAACATTTCTTAAATAGAGGAGGACAATGGAGTTAAAAGTTCTATGTCTGAAAACTACTAACTAAATTTAATAGCTGTTCAAAATAAAATCAACACTTTGGATCTTGTCATGAAACCAAGATGAAACCTTTCCTGAAACCAGGATGACTTTATTTCTTTTTCAGAAGCCTCTATAGGAAATGAAGAGGAAATACATTATCCCCTAGGGGCCAAGTCATTTGCCTGCAGCACTATCAGAAATATTCAAGTCATATTAAAGATGAATAAGCAGGAAATCATTATCATCATCAGTAGTAGAGTATCACGCCTTTGTGTATTTTGGACAAAGAATGAAATAATGGGCAAATTTAGGATCTGGATTAATCTTAATAAAAAATATAATGACAGTAATTTTTCAAAATGTATTTTCTAAATGTGTTTAATAAAACATACTTTTAAAAAATATGTCCTGTCTTAGCTCCCTCTTTATGTTGGCTTAGATGGCTTATCATATAAGTTTACAGAATTGTCAAAATAAAGTAAAAATCCTCTTCTAACAGAGAAGAGATTTTACAGCTGCACTGATTAGGTCTTTAAATTACCTATTATCCATACCAGAAACATATTGGCATTTCTAAGTGTCTAAATCACAATGGGTTGTTTTTGTTTTTGGGGTTTTTTTTTTGTTTTTTTTTTTTATTATTTATACACAATGCCTGTGTGATTGTCAGCAATCAGGAATTTTTACAGGTCCTACACAGACTTATAAGAGAGAATAGATCTTTTCTGAATGTCTCACTGTCTTTTCCATCTGCTGCCTGGTCCTCTAGAATGTAAATCAAAAGAGCAGATGTGTAATTTGGGAATGTCACTAGCAGCACTAAATATTAAGTAAGTTTTGTTTTGGCACAGTTTATGTAAAAAATTACAGTCTTCCTGGCCTCTGCTTGTCATTTGCCAATTATATGGTTTCTCCTTGTACAAACAGACATTTTATCATATACGTGCTGCTTAAAGTGAGCCAAATGGTAGATTCTGGAAATCAAATGTATAGAAAGCAAAATTTCCTGGCTAAGTATATAATTAGTATAACCTGAGAGGACATAGAGAAGGAAAGCCAGAACCTATAAGGTTCCTTATCTGCTTGACTATCAAGGCAAGAAGAGCCATTGGAAACTGCTGCAGGAAGCAGAGACACTGCTTCCATCTTCTGATGTTGACTTTTACCCAAGAATCAGAAAAATTAGCTTGGAACAAAAAGACCTTTTTAAGAAACCATCACTTTCTGTGAGAAATGAGAATTTTTCTTTGCCCCAAACACACTAGGTTTTTGGAAGAGGAGGAGCTTGGATTACAACACTTCCAAGATATAAGAAAATTTCCCTCCAGGACTGTAAATATTACAGAGCAGAGGTGAAATTAAGGAAGAAAACTTTGAAGTGGTAGATAGATACAAAGAACAGATAAATGTGTAGAACTGACTGGAAGGCTGAATGTGAGAAAACAAAATCACAGGACAATTGTACTGATTTTGTAAATCTGTGGAAATTACAAGATAAAGACTGAGATTCTTATTGAGAAGTTGGTGTGAAGGTAGAACTTCAACCATTTTTCATGTCTTCAAGAACTGCAGATACATATTATTTCCTTAGTATAGTTGCAAACTAAATTTGCCTTAAATGTGATCTTAACTGTTTTTCTGTTCGTGTGTGTGTTGCTAGCACCTTTCCAGACTTACTCCTTTCTCCTGGATAATACTGACACCAGTTCTACTTTGAAAACTTACAAGTACTTGTTCCAAAAATCTACAACAATTAATGTAGATAGAAGGTTTGAAAGAATATAAGTGAGATGGTACTTAAAGGAAACAGAAGGGGACAGGGGAGAGGGAGAATAAGAAAATATATTGCAATAAATAAAAACTTCTCATTTACATTCCTCTTTACAAATTTATGCAAACTATTTAAGATCATGTTATTAAATTGTTATTTTTGTCCTAAAAGCTAAATCAAATATAAACACTCATTCTTATTGTCAATAATTTCATTGAACGTAGCTTCTGTAGATGCTTGCCAAGTAGCTTTTCTGTAGATGGTCTTAATAAAGTATGAGTTGCAAAGCTTCAAAGATCTTCCGTGTCTGATAAATGCATATGACGTGAATGTTTGCCAAGCCTTAATAAACTTTGCGATTCACATTCTGGTAAGGGTAAATAAATTTCTACCTCCACTTCTTTGAGAGTGCATACAGAAAGAAGGTGGAGAAGTAATCAGGAATCTGAGGTGGAGATAGGAATGATGGCACAGCAGAGATGTTGAAGTGTTCAGAGTTGTAGCTGGATAAAAGTATCAGCCTGGACCTCAGTGCTTAGCATAATTAATTGTGTGAAAGGAAGATCCAGAGGTGAAGGGAGCAAAAGGTGAGTCAAGACTATGCCAACAGAGGCAGAGAACACTACAAAACATGAGACGATGAAAAGGGAAGGGAAGGGAAGGGAAGGGA
>NW_020799091.1:38831159-38837691 GCF_003259725.1 Athene cunicularia | reverse complement strand
AAAGAAAAGAAAAGAAAAGAAAAGAAAAGAAAAGAAAAGAAAAGAAAAGAAAAGAAAAGAAAAGAAAAGAAAAGAAAAGAAAAGAAAAGAAAAGAAAAGAAAAGAAAAGAAAAGAAAAGAAAAGAAAAGAAAAGAAAAGAAAAGAAAAGAAAAGAAAAGAAAAGAAAAGAAAAGAAAAGAAAAGAAAAGAAAAGAAAAGAAAAGAAAAGAAAAGAAAAGAAAAGAAAAGAAAAGAAAAGAAAAGAAAAGAAAAGAAAAGAAAAGAAAAGAAAAGAAAAGAAAAGAAAAGAAAAGAAAAGAAAAGAAAAGAAAAGAAAAGAAAAGAAAAGAAAAGAAAAGAAAAGAAAAGAAAAGAAAAGAAAAGAAAAGAAAAGAAAAGAAAAGAAAAGAAAAGAAAAGAAAAGAAAAGAAAAGAAAAGAAAAGAAAAGAAAAGAAAAGAAAAGAAAAGAAAAGAAAAGAAAAGAAAAGAAAAGAAAAGAAAAGAAAAGAAAAGAAAAGAAAAGAAAAGAAAAGAAAAGAAAAGAAAAGAAAAGAAAAGAAAAGAAAAGAAAAGAAAAGAAAAGAAAAGAAAAGAAAAGAAAAGAAAAGAAAAGAAAAGAAAAGAAAAGAAAAGAAAAGAAAAGAAAAGAAAAGAAAAGAAAAGAAAAGAAAAGAAAAGAAAAGAAAAGAAAAGAAAAGAAAAGAAAAGAAAAGAAAAGAAAAGAAAAGAAAAGAAAAGAAAAGAAAAGAAAAGAAAAGAAAAGAAAAGAAAAGAAAAGAAAAGAAAAGAAAAGAAAAGAAAAGAAAAGAAAAGAAAAGAAAAGAAAAGAAAAGAAAAGAAAAGAAAAGAAAAGAAAAGAAAAGAAAAGAAAAGAAAAGAAAAGAAAAGAAAAGAAAAGAAAAGAAAAGAAAAGAAAAGAAAAGAAAAGAAAAGAAAAGAAAAGAAAAGAAAAGAAAAGAAAAGAAAAGAAAAGAAAAGAAAAGAAAAGAAAAGAAAAGAAAAGAAAAGAAAAGAAAAGAAAAGAAAAGAAAAGAAAAGAAAAGAAAAGAAAAGAAAAGAAAAGAAAAGAAAAGAAAAGAAAAGAAAAGAAAAGAAAAGAAAAGAAAAGAAAAAGAAGGAGAGGCATTTCAATTGCTATGACTGCCTAAGGTGGCAACACTATGGGTTGCTGCAGATGCTTGTTGAATGGTAGAGTTCTAGTGTTGAGATGATTTGGAAACCCATGACTATCACTTCCTTTACCATCTATTATTATCAAGACATCAGACAGATGGGGTGCAAATTAGCTGGAATCTTCATTACATGCTCTGTTTCTTGTTCGTATCATCAGCCATTTAGCCATTTAGCTTCTCTTCTTAGTGTCATTTTTCTTTCCCAACTCAATGGTATTTACTTGTAAAATGACATTTACTTATAAAGTGACACTCTTTTTCACCCTCAAGTGACATTTCTATGGCACACTGTGCAAATGTTTGGCAAAGATTTGCTGGATCGATTTGAAGATACAAAGGAAAAACACACAACAGATGTTGATTTTCTTGTTGCTGTGACTATTGTTTTGAAAGACTGACACAGAATTTTCAGTTTTTTCTGTCTTCTTGGCAGCAATGTTAAAAAGCTTGCCCAACTGCAACACACATACTTTCATTAAACTGTCTCTGCAGACTCACAGACTCAGAGAAAAGACCTTGAAGATCATCTAGTCCGACCATTAACCCAACACTGACCATTCTCAATTACACCGTATCCCTCAGTCTTATGACTCCTGATGAGGGAGTATGATGGTTTTAAGCCCTGCTGGGACCAGAGACCACGTTGCTGTTGCCCCTCCCCTCCCCTCAGCTGGTCAGGCTGGAATTGAGGCACAAACCCTGGGTTAAAATAAGAAGAAATTTAATACAACAGTGTGGTAAAAAACAATCTGAACAACAACAGTAGCAATGATAACAACAATAAACAGCAATAACAGTGAACAAGACAAAAGATATACAGAGAAATAATGCAATGAACACAGACAGCCCCGGGCTTCCTGTGACGAAAGCCACAAAAGGAAAAGTTCCCGCGCTGACATCAGCATGGTATGAATAACCCGGCTGGAGATCCCTTCCCCCTCTCTGCTGGGGAAACTTAACCCTATCCTGGCTGAACCAGGATAGGGAGCTGAATGTCATCTTTCATAAGATGAGCTGTTCTGAAGACAGCTAAAATACTACAGGATAGGCACACATCAGTCATGGAACTGGATGTACTAGCTAATATGTATTAAACTGACCTCACAAAATTATTTCCTCTAATATCATAGTGGTCAAACAGACTTTCCCCCAATAATTTCCTTTATTTAACTATTGCATTCGTTTTTAAGAAAAAATTAGATTTTGAGGGAAATCTTTGGCCTGGTGGAATGATCTCATTTTAAAGTTTCAGTTTTCCATTCCTCTGGAAATGAAAATTTTCTGAAGTGGATTAATGAAGAAATGCATTTATTACACCAGGTGACATGCAGGAACTGATTATTCCATGTTCATTTAGATTTGTGCAATTTTTTTTTTTTTATTCATTGCAGAAACAAGAAAGAATTAATTTGTTTTTGGCAAAAACTCAGGCATTAAAGACCCCGTGCTCTTGTCTAAATCTTTATTTCACTGAACTTGGCAGCACTATATCATAATCTTTAAAATCAATTTTAACGAAAACAGTGACAGAAAGTACCAAGTTTCCATGTTGGCTTAATAATTTTTAATAAAATTAAAGTGTCATGGGAATAAAAGTTGAGTGGATGTTTATGCTAAAAAAAGATAACACTCATCCAGAAATGAGAGGTTCCGTTTAATTATCTAAGCATAGCCATCTAGAGTCATTTTATATGCCTGAAAGTGTCTGGGACACCTCTACAGGATTTACAGTTTACAGCACAGACCCTTGTGGGATACCCAAAGGCTTCTAAAATAGCAACTGGATGCTAAAGGGAATACTCTGTGGCATTTCAAATGTCACTAGATTCTTTAAGTCCAAGATACCTGATTGTCTTCTTGCTTGTTTTTTTTTTTTTTTTTTTTTTGGTGAGAGTGAAATTCATTGCCCAGTGTTCTGTTTCAGATCAAATATGGGATCAGTTTTCACAGCATTGAGAGGTTTTTTCCTGTTTTCCTAGTTTCTTTTTTGTAATGAAGAGTTTTTAATCAGATCCTTTAAAGTATGCAAAAATCACTACTTAGGCAAAAAACTGCTCCTCATAAAGGGTAAGCAAACTAGAAGCTAAACTGTATGGGCAGACTTAGTCAGGTCCCAGACTCACTCCACCTAATTATATTCAGTTAGTGCCTTCCATCAGAGGTTAACTGATCCACAGTTTTGAGTCTAGCCCTAATTTGTGTTGGGACTCTAGTGTCTCATGTGACATAGAAGTGAGAGTCATGGTAATGCTCAGCCTAAAGAAATGCAGTTAAAAATGTCCAGAGTAAAAATTATTAAGATCTACATTGTCTCTTGAAAGAAATGCAGTCTTAAGTTGAAAAGGAGCTTTCAGTAAGTATAATTCTTACTTAGAGCTTATATAGATGTAATGAATCTAGATTTTACAGTTCTTAAAGCACTCCTCTCATACGTCCTTAAGCAGAACTTCCATTCAACAAGTAAGCTGTTACATGTGGCTTGTTTAATTTTCCTAATTATAGGCAGGTATGGCTCTTCTATCAGACATAACAATAATTTCATTGGAGAAAATACAGCCTCTTAGATGTGAGGCCAAGAAGTCCTGACTATTATGGAATTATGGCCATCCACCATAAGCTGGTGGTCAGAAGTGGCTCTTAAATGAGAGCACAAGTGATATGAATGGACATATTCACTCATTTAAAAGATACTGATATAAATTCTGCAATAATTTCCAGGTGTTTCCCCTAGCTGACCAGTATCATGTCAGTGTGCTCTGAGCTGGGTTTCAGACAGATTTCTCTCATTCTTAGACTAGTTTACATTAAGGTCTCTCATGAAGACTATAAAGATGTAGAGAAATTATGCATAAAGAACATTAGGAGAGCCAAGGCACAGATAGGGATCAACTTAGATACAGCTGTTAAGAATAACAAAAAATGTTTGTATAAATTCATTAACAGCAAAAGGGGGATTAGGGAAAATCTCCCTCCTTTATTAGATGCTGAGGGAAACATCTGACCTCAGTGCCAGGGAAGGTCATGGAGCTGGTCATCTCAAGTGCCATTAAAAGTCATATAATGGACAACCAGAGAATCAGGCCCAGTCAGCATGGGTTTATGAAAGGCAGGTCCTGCCTGACAAACCTGATCGCCTTTTATGACCAAGGGCGACCTGCTTATTAGATGAGGGAAAGGCTGTGGATGTTGTCTACCTTGAATTCAGTAAGGCCTTTGACACCATATCCCACAGCATTCTCCTGGTGAAACTGGCTGCTCATAGCTTGGATGGGCACACACTTTGCTGGGTAAAAAACCTGGCTGAACGACCAGGCCCAGAGAGTTGTGGTGAACGGAGTTAAATCCAGTTGGTGGCCGGTCACGAGTGGTTTCCCCAGGGCTCGGTGTTGGGGCCACTCCTGTTTAACATCTTTATTGATGATCTAGACGAGGGGATCGAGTGCACCCTCAGTCAGTTTGCAGATGACCCCAAGTTGGGTGGGAGTGTTGATGTGCTCGAGAGTAGGGAGGCTCTGCAGAGAGACCTGGACAGGCTGGAGCCATGGGCTGAGGCCAACTGGAGGAGTTTCCATAAGGCCAAATGCCGGGGGCTGCCCTTGGGCCACAACAACCCCCAGCAGCGCTACAGGCTTGGGGAGGAGTGGCTGGAGAGCTGCCAGTCACAGAGGGACCTGGGGGGGTGATTGACAGCCGCCTGAACAGGAGCCAGCAGTGTGCCCAGGTGGCCGAGAAGGCCAATGGCATCCTGGCTTGTGTCAGCAATAGCGTGGCCAGCAGGGACAGGGAAGGGATCTGACCCCTGTCCTCGGCACTGGTGAGGCTGCCCCTCGATTCCTGTGTTCAGTTTTGGGCCCCTCACTACAAAAAGGACATTGAATGACCCGAGCGTGTCCAGAGAAGGGCAACGAAGCTGGTGCAGGGTCTGGAGCACAGGTCGTACAGGGAGTGGCTGAGGGAACTGGGGTGTTTAGTCTGGAGAAGAGGAGGCTGAGGGGAGACCTCATCGCCCTCTACAGCTCCCTGAAAGGAGGTTGCAGAGAGATGGGGATGAGACTCTTTAATCAATTAACAAGTGATAGGACAAGAGGTAATGGCTTTAAGTTGCACCGGGAAAGGTTTAGACTGGATATTATGAAGCATTTCTTTACAGAACATGTTGTTAGGCATTGGAATGGGCTGCCCAGGGCAGTGGTGGGGTCCCCATCCCTGGAGGTGTTCAAGAGTTGGGTTGACATTGTGCTGAGGGATATGGTGTAGTTGAGATCTGTCAATGTTAGTTTAATGGTTGGACTGGATGATCTTCAAGTTCTTTTCCAATCTAGATGATTCTGTGATTCTGTGAAATGACATTTCAGATACTGGATCGTATTATAAAATAACCTTTTATTCTGTTATTCTTGTTACCAGATCTTTATGAAATATATGTCTTCTCATGCAACTTTATGGAATATATGAAATATAGTAAATTCTTTAGTAATCTGATTCTTGGTTTATGGCTTAGTTAATTTTCCTGAAGTTAATTTTCCTGAATTTCTGACTCTGATTATGGGTATGTGATTTATTTTTTTCCCTTTACACACTGGGATTGTTTCTTCTTTATGGATATCATGAAGTGTGGTCTTTTCTTGTCGTAACCTCAAAAAGGTTCTGAAAGTGTCCTTTTTAATGATAGAAAATTAAAGAAAATTATGAAAGTGCAGCTAAAACCAATGCTCTGAATTGCTACAGTTCTGTGAGTATGATTCCATCTGAATTATTTTTTATGTTTTATATGAATTCATGTAATGTAAAGCAGAAGTGTACAAACAGTTTACATTATGAAAATGTTATATTTTGAAATTAAGCACAGCAGGCTGGACAGCGCTGAATAGATTTTATAAGGAATTGGTGCCCACACACTAACACACATTCACATTCCTATCAGTATCGAATAAATTACAGCTTATGTATTTTTTACCCTTTGTACTATATATATTTTAAATGAAAAATTTTAATATGTTAAGGCCACATGTAGATTATACATATCAGAGAGATTTCCTCTGAAGAGCTGTGTACATTATAATGATATTATTTTATTTAATTAGTTCTAATTTTAAGAAATATTATTTCATCTTACACCACCATTGAACTTCCCAAATGTGTTGTATGTATTTGTACAAGTAGCAATAATCTATACATTATCTTTCACAAAAACAGTTTAGCTAAAATGAAATTTAATTGCATTTTAAATCTACTGATGGGGATGAAAATATATAATATTAAATACTAAAGGGTGGCTGTTACAAACAATAATGGAATATAGAAATAGTACACCATAGCTTCTGATAAAGCAGGAAATAATAGAGTAATCCAAAGCAATTAAAAAAAAAAAAAAAAAAA
>NW_020799091.1:38797730-38831109 GCF_003259725.1 Athene cunicularia | reverse complement strand
TTTTTTTTTTTTTTTTTTTTTTTTTCCAATCAGTTTCCTCTCAATTCTCTGAGCACTGTTTAGGGCTGCTAACAGTGAATGTTAAGATACTAGCGTTAACAGCAGTCTGTTAACTGTTGTTTATTTAGTTATGCCTTGGAGTGAAATATTTCTCCTGAGACTAGAGTTTGAAAGAACTCATTTCCTAGATAATTTCCTACAAGGGTGTATATTTTATTTTATTTCATTTTATTAATCTAATAGAAACTAGATCTAGGTTCTAATGACCTTGAGTTAGATAACATGCAGTCAAAGACACAGACCAAGATAACAATACTACTTATATAAGACATTGTCAGCTATAGACAACCATTGCCAAACAATTTCTGGTCAGTACTCAGAGTCACATGATCAAATTCTGGCCTTTTCTGTTAGACAGAGATTGATTTAGTAGTCAAACAGTGTACACTGCACTTATTTTTCTAATTTAAGTCCAAGCTGACCCTTTGTTTCTGTGAGGTGGAAGGAATGGCCTTGCTTCACCTTAATCCTTTCAAACTGATATCTGAGAACTCCTCAGACACTCAGGTAATTGGTGGGGATATGGTGTGAATTCATAATAAACAAATGTCTTTGAAGGTCCTGAGGGAAGACAAAAGAAAAGAGGAAGAAATAAAAGTCAGATGAGACATTACCTCAGTGAAAAATTGATACGTATATGAATCATTGGAAAGTAACACCAAAGTTGCTTTTCCATGTCAGATAATGAACAAACACTTGGCACTCAAGATTTCTTTGGAATTCCCTTTGCAGGTTTTCTTTCCCCCTCTCAATCATTACGTATTTTTCTGCTTATTGCATTTTGGTTCTGGATCCCAATACACTCCAGCTGAGCCAAATGGCCCAGATTCTTGAAGCATTTGGAAACAAGGTAAGAAAAAAAGACTTGACACAACCATTGCAACAGTTAAATATTAGGTGCTTGTTTGTAGAAGAGAACTATTTGGAAGGCTGTTTTAGAAAATCTGGACACCATCACTTCCTATTCCTGCAGCATTTTTGAAAGGGACAACTCTGAGTGCTGTACTTCTCATGCCTCCCTGTTACAGGATAACATAATTAGATAATCAGATTTTTAATTCCAAATTGAGTACTGTTTGGGACACATGCTTCTGGGCATTTAAAGCAGCTTTGTGCTCTAGAACCAAATATTCTTCAGGAGGAGTTGTAACATGCTTAAACTTGTACATGCTAGGACTTAGGTGAATGCATACCGCTAGGACAGCACTTCAGAATCATTTACAGAGCCTGAAAAGTTGCTTATAAGCCTAAATTCAGAATTGCAATCTATAAACACTACATAAACCTCGCAGGCACCTGATATGACCTAGGTGACTAAGATTTCTGTCAAAACCTTACCTGCAGGCTGAAATTTGAACTTACTGTGGATTCTTAGTGTAGTCTTCAACTTTAGTGTTTTAATTACTTCAACCAAAGACTGTTTAATTTTAAAAAATAAATAACCTTCCAAAACTCTCTTTATTCAGACAGCTGAGATGAATTTTACCTTATTGAACTAATTTCAGTCTCTCTCTGTATAACCAGTGATCTTTGCACACCCACTTAGTGGTTAGTCAGTCTTTCAGGAAGGAGCTCAGAGTTCTAGGTTTTCTTCTCCTACAAGATGCTTGGATGCCAAACTTTGAGCACCTTTGGTTGCTCAAAACCCCATCCAGTCTGACCTTGAACCGTTCCATGGATGAGACACCCACAATTTGTTCCAATGTCTCACCACCCTTAGTGTAAAGAATGTCTTCCTTATGTCCAATATAAATCTACTGTCTTTCATTTTAAAACCATTGCCACTTGTGATATCACTACAGGCCTGGTTAAAATTATGATAGAAAATGTGACCCTGGAACCTTCTCCCTTCCATTCAGCTGCAAAGGGGAAAAAAAAAATCTTATCTCATTAAGGTATTTTTCCTAAGTTTTGCCTCTTTTATCCAATGCTTCTCCAAGCGTACAACAAAGACAGCAGGTGATAACAAAGGCCAAACTGGAATACCAGTTTCTACCCTGTAGTGCTGTCTTCATTCACAATGGTCTGAAGTCATAGGAATTGGTGGTGGAGTCCCCATCCTTGGAGATGTTTAAGAGTCAGGCCAACATAGTGCTGAGGGATATGGTGTAGTTGGGAACTGTCAGTGTTAGGTTAATGGTTGGACCGGATGATCTTCAAGGTCTTTTCCAACCTAGATGGTTCTGTGATTCTGTGAATTGTCTGTTTAATGTAATTAATCTCATTTAGATAATAAATCAATAGCAAATACTTTGATTCTGATCACACTTCAGTCCACAAAACTTTAGTATAATTTCTGATGATATTTCAGAGATTAGTCATGTGCATTTTACTTTGACTAGAGTGCAATCTTGTTTCTCATATATATGCAGACAATCACATTGCTTGTACCAATGCATTCTCTTTTCTTCCTAATCTACTTATAATGTTTGCTATTATTATAATTAATATCATTATTCTTTATAATTTTCTTTGCTATTAATCATAATAATTTGTTATAGTTTTACCAAAAGCCTAGAAATCTCTTATGTGGTAATAACCTAGTTGTGTCAGTGCTGAATAACACAGAAGGAAAAAAGGTATAACTTTATAACCTAAAGAATTTGCAAGTTAGTGCAAAAGCAGTGCTTCAGGTGACAATTTAAATGCCTTAAGGTATCTAAAACCTCAACACAGAACTGAAAACCAGACATCAGCCTATGAAAATCATTCTGGATAAGCAGCTATGGACCAGACCAGCCTTAAGACATTGTAAATGGGATTAGACACATATTGCTGGATCACAAGGAACATGAAAGAAACAGCTGTATGTGTGCTATATACTATCTCTGTATTGAAGGACTAAAATATAAAGAGGATCAATGAGGGTTTTCCCTGATTAGGGATCGTGTTACTCAGACTATGTTAAGAGTCAGTGAGGAACAATTTAACTAATCTTCTTCCATTTTAATGATACATCTTCGGTAACTGTAGAAGATTTAAGACTCCCAAAACAAGGCTCCTTTGGAATGGAGTAGAATGATAAAGACCACCACCACCCAGTCCCTACAGTGATATGGTAGCAATAACATTTTATTTCTGAGAATTGTGAATTGCAAAATGTCTTTTTTTCTGAGAGTGGATGGAAAGTACATTTATGTCTATTCTATGCTCATTTAAATTTCAGGCATTTCTCAGCCTTGCCTACACTGTAATGCTGGTTTTGACCTATGCCTCTTTTTGTTTTCCTCAAGTGTGTGATATTGCATCCATACTTGTCACGCCAGATAATTAATGGATATTTTTTACTACAATTTCAAAAGGTAGCTTTAAAAGGAAGCCCCAAAGTATGCAAGATCTGACCGCAGTCTAGAGACAGACTTTCTCAGACCTTATAGAATTACTGGAGTTTGCCATGGTTCATCATATGAAAAGAATACTTATTGAACAGATCTCGTCTTAAAAAAAATATTCTGAATTTATTATCGTGTTTGCTGTGAATTTAACACCAAAATTTCTCTCAAATATATAACAGACATTCACAGAAACTAGGCAGTTTATATATACACAATGGCATTATACAAATAAACTTGTAAAATTAGGAACCCTTTATAAACAAGTTAGAAACAGAAACAAGAGTTAAATTTGAAACTATTAGTTTGACTGTACTGATCTACCAATTTTAATTTTACTTAGTGGGGTTAAAAACCACTAACACGGTGTCAGCTGTTCCAGATCTCAGAAATGCCAAGGCTAACATTTCTGAGGGTTAACAGCCTTCCTTAAAATAAATTCAGGATGAGCTTTTTAAAGACAATCCTCATCTCTAAGTCTGCCTGTCATATGCTAGGCACCTTAAACAGAATATTTGCATCTGAAGCTGATTTTCAGATTGTAATTCACTTGTTCATGATTTTCTTAAACTACATTTAAACTGTTTTATGGGAAGCATATAAAAAACCAGCATGCATTGCAACTACACCTGTGCATATCCAGAATGACACTGGAGTGAACCAGTGCTCACTTTGAATTCATTTCCACCTGAAGCAATCTTGGTTTTGGTGGTACACATGCTATATGATAGTTGCAGGTCTCCCCTACTCAACATCAGAGGATTGAAGGGACACTCACCATCTACTAAAGGGAATATCTCATGAAGGAATGCCCAGTCGGATCACCAGTCAGTGCTTACGAGGAACTGAAAAAGGCCACCTTCACACTGAGGGTGGATAGCTACTGCAGTTTATCATGAGACTCTCAAGCAGATGCAGAATAACACACCATACAACCAGTCAGCTAATATGGGACCACACTAGCTATACTTATCATCTATTATAAGAAAAGTTTCTTTTTTATTGCCTTGATTCTTTTTGTTGTCAGGTCAAGGTCTGCTTTCTTCTGCTTTCTTCTCCATTCTTTTGTCTTTGATCTTTATCCTTAATAGGCTGCTAGTTATCACAAAAAAAAAAAAAAAAAAACCAACAAAAAAACACCACAACAATTTAATTTGTCCAGTCAGCGGTCTTGTCATGCTTGCCTCTGTATTGATCCTTATTTCTCCTGTCTTATGGTTTTGACATCTGTCACCTCACCTGCTCTTTCTTCCTACTTTTTTATGATCTTTGAATGGGTTTATTTTGGTCTATATTAACACTGTGTTAGACTGAATGCAAAGCACACTGATTTTTCCAGAGACAGCTATTCTTCCCAGACCATTCTTTGGCCTCTTTCCAACAGGTTATTTTATGGTCCTCACAAAGACAAACTAGAAGCCTCAGTGGAAACCAGTCTGTCTCCCAGTGTGGAGAATAGTAAGAATGAGATTATAGGAGTTATAAGAGAGTGTCTGCATGTTATTTAGACATTCTAAGAAAAAAGTGATAGGATTGCTGGGCAGGAAGGTGGCCCATGAAAAAGCCTTCTGTTGTGAAGTGATCAGTGAAACTGAAAGAAGCTAAAATACTGAAGTATATATTCCAACAGTTTCTCATCTAGATTGGGATACTTCTTCAGATTCACAAATGTAGGCATCTAGAGTGTAGGGGCCCTTATACAAAGTGTGTGTCTAAGCTCCCATTATAGTCAGCCAATATAACCAGCAAAGCTTAAAGAGCAATTTCATCTGAATGCAGACACCAGAGGTTCCATTCAGTTGCTTTAATTAGGTTGTGTCCCATCATTTCAGAAGTCCTAGCTTATCTTGGAATGTCTTTAGTTGTTGGTTCAGAAGGGTGCAGCTCTCTTGCATATCCTGTGTCAAATATAATAGCCCTGTATGGCTATTGGTCTACCCTAGTACATCTCAGAAGGCACTCCATGCCCATGTTTAGGCATCTGGTTCAATCTATATGTCTAAATATTTTATATAGTTTAACTGTAATGTACTTAAATTACAAGAGCACAAGACAGGGTTCTGTGCAGCTGTCATTACTTAAGTAAAATTGGTACAGAGAGTGACTAGTCTGACTAGGGATCCTTTTGGTTAGCTAAGATTAGCTACATTCAAAAGGGGTTTATCATCTAGATTACTTAGTTGAGTACATAGAAGAAAAAAAATACTCCAACAGACTGAAGTACTTGATAAAGCACAGTGTCCTATAGTCAATATAATTACATACACAGCTAACATATGCTTAAGCATTTTACTGTTTGAAGAGCAAACAGAACCTTGCAAGAGAACTAATTGCCTTTAAGTAAGTTGCCTCCCATCTAAGACTGAGAATCAGTCTGTCTCTGTCACAGCTGTGACTGTTTATACCAAAACAACCATATATTTAGAGACAGAAAAGGACTGGTCAGAAAAAGAGGTATTTGGAACAAAATAATATGATTAGCAAATTTCTGTTTGAAGATTGTTTTATTTTTATTTTAATTTTATAAGAATGTTAGAATAGGGGTTGCCCCTGTCATGAAAAAGGGACATTTGTCTTAAAATTCACACATCTTTTTTCAATAAATGCATTATAAACAATAAAATAGACCAAATATTTTTATCTTTGAAAAATATTTTAAATGTCCATAGTTAACTGTGGGCTGCTTCTGCAAAGACAGCTACAACCAGTTAACAGATGATAAACTGCTTCTCATGGACAAATGTTGCTGAGATATATCACTTTCTTTATCATTTTCTCCTTCAGTTTGAATAGGATTCTACATGTAGTTAAGGATTACAGCTAAACTCTGAGTCATAATGGATGTATATTATGAGATTCTATGCATGTTTTGTTTCTGGTTTGGTTTATGTTTCTCCCCCAGCCACAGTTCAGATTTGGCTATAAGGCTTCATGAGATTTATATATTTTTTTCTTCTTCTTCTTTTTCTTTCCTTTTTTTTAAAAAACAAAAACAAAAACAAAACAACCACAAACACCCCAAAAAACAACCAAACTTCCTTCATTTCTAAATAATGTAAAGATCCTGGCATGTACCATCTTTGACAAGTCAGAATGATTATTTCTAGAGTACTGTCAGGTTAGATAAGCTTTCCATCCTGTGTTAAAGCCTTAGTTGGAGTGTTTAATTCTAACACAACCTTCCAGAGTTTGACAGCATGACAGTAGGAATCTACTGATACATAGAGGAAGTACATCTGGAAACTGAATGATTCATTGAACTTCTGGAATATGCTTTCCTCTGTAACTTTCAAAATTTATTAACATAATGCATGTGAAATGATAGTATAAGGTTTCATAACATTAAAACTTTTCCAGGTACATGTTATAGCTATATAAGTATGTACGTGTGTGTGTGTGTATATATATATATATATCTGTGTAGGTAGAGACATAGCACTGTGTAAGCATTAAAGTTATGTGCATTCCTTATAATAAAATTATTATTTTAAACAGGTTGAACAAAATGTTCTTATCATAAACGGGTTTTTTTGTTTGTTCCTTTTTAAAAAAAAAGTTATTTAATTAGTGGTTTTCTTTTTCTATTGATACTGGAGTTATATTTTACATACTTTTTTAGATTTATTTTAGTGTTTGTTAGCTGTTGAAGGTCAGGTTTTTTATGGTGTAGACATGGAAATGGAAGTGGCATATGCCTGTACTTATAAAAGAACATTTGACCGACCACAAGCTTACAGAAATTCATAGCAAAATTGTTGATTTACTTAACTCCACAGTTACGAATGACTGAAAAGAGGTGACCATGTCACAGTACTTTTTTAATACATTGCACCATTCTATGATCTAAATAATAAATTGATTCTTAAAAAAAAATAAATATTTGAGGCAACAGATGAAAAATTACTGAGATTTTGAAAACTGATTTGGAGCAAAAGACTGAAGATGAGGAATTTAAGCCTGAAAAGATAAACTGATTACACTCCATTAGGATCTAACGTAAAAAATTTCTAAGATAGACATTTTGCTATGTAATAAGGAAAAGGTTTCTAAGATCCATTAGTAAGAGGTAAACATAGATAAATTTACAATAGAGCTAAAGGCAATAGTTTAATAGTTACGAGTTTTAATCATGAAAACGATGTACCCTTGGAGTACAGGATTCTCTCTCACTTGACGTCTTTAACCCAAGGAGGCCATTTTTTTCACTGAAAATTCTGTGTCTCATTATGAAGCTACAAACTCGAGAGAGGAATTTTCAGGTGAAATTCTAAAGGGCTTGGTTGAACAAGAAGTCATAAAGCAGTCATAATAGATTAAGACAGTGATCCCTTCTGGTTAAAAAATCTATAAATGAGTACAAACTTCCATAATCTAACAGTGCTCGATTTGCTGCCTTTTTTGATTTTTTTTTTTTTTTTCCTGAACCTCTCCTTGGGAAAGGAAAATGGTCTTAACTTTCGATTTTACTGATGCCTTGGCAAGCACTCTCTGACATGTCATGACAGGGAGTGAATCATATGAAAAGAAAACAGGATTAAAAAACATGGAGACAAAAAGCAAACCAGCTAGAGCTTTCTAGATTTCCTGGAGTACAGTAACAAGTGAAACAGAAAATTTTATTTGTTTTGTGCTTGATTGTAGATTTCTGTTAAACATGACAAAAAACTAAAATGTATTTAGAATTTTTGTTTCCAGCTCACTGTACCTTTCTATTTGCCACAAATTTGATTGGGATGTTTTCTTTAGCTTGGTACAATGATGAATGCATATGATAACCCTGAAAGAACAAAATTTAATAGCATTGCCTATGCCTATTGCAATTCTTTATGCTTAGACCATTTGAAAATAAATCCTCCCTTCCATCTTCCATACCCACCTATCTATTGTACCTTTCTTAACCTTCACAAATTACTAGTTCCTTGATGGGCAGTTAGATATCCCTTGGCAAATTTCCATCTAGTGATGTGCAATAGCGAATTCTGTAGGTCTCTGATTTGTAATTTTAATCGATTGCTCTGTCAGACAGATGTTTCAACTAATGTGATTACTTTTATATAGGTAGAAGTGCCCTGTCTAGGAATATAGGACAGAATTTCTCACACTGAATGAAATTGGAATTCCAGAAGTTATGTTTTATATATAAAAGTGAATTTCTTGTAGTCTATAATTTCTTGCAGTTAAGGGCTGCATTATGAATGTTGCTGGTAAAATACTAGGTTAGATCTGGCAGTTATTTTGCAATTGCAACATTTCTGCTGGTCAATATCCAGATCAAGAGCAAAAAATCACAGGTGCATTTAAAATTTTTTAAATATTTTCTTCCTAGATCATCCAGTTTTCCCTGATCTTTTAAATATTTTGGCCCAGTATAAATTATGTTATTGTATTTTACATGCTACAAAACTTCTACTTAACTGGAGGATAATGTTGGTGTGTAATTTCAAAGAAATCCACATATTTTCTCATTCTCCTGTCATAGAATACAAATGGTGGTTATTTAAAGATATTTAAAAGAAATTTAGCATTATTTATATTGCAAACTACAGCATTTATTACATGGAAATGGTCTTAGTAGTTAGATAGATATTTTCCATTAAATTTACTATCCATTATTTATACTATTCACTAATAAATAGAGCTAATGAGTATGTCTTCTAGTAAATATCAATGATTTTATCTAATAGGAGATGTGAGGATTCTGCAAATTGTTTTCTGAAGTATCTAACTTCATTCTGGAGTAAGACACACATCTCTGATGTAGGTGCCTAAACACCTATGCAGAATACCAGGACAGACATGTACCTCAAAATGGAATATAGAAAACAACATTCACGAAAGAAAATATAGGTGAGAGCCATATCTATTCCTAAATTGCTGCCAACAAGACTGCCACTTGGAATTGACAATCTGGAATTGTTTTAGTGAAAGTAGACCAAACGGTAATTTTTTTATCTGAGAAAGACTGTAACATATATTAAATTCTGCTCCCTGGGAAGATGTCCTGACTTGTGCCTATAACAAGCATTGAAATAATCTCCTTTGGGTCCAATCTTGCTGTCTAATTTGCAGATTCTGAATGAGGCTTCAATCTATTCAGACTCTTAAATCTGAGATATACACAGTGGTGCAGATTTAATAGTGAGGTGAGCATCAGTGATAAAAAGTAAGTACTCATGTTGGTTAAGTGACTTTAAGTTGAAGTGATAGATGCTCAGGAGCAAACAAGTTTAGCCTATATCTGAATTCTGCTGAATTCCTTCTTCAGGGACTGGGCCTGCTTGTTGCCTGCAATGAATGTTATTCTTTCACCGGTTATGATTATTGTTGTCACTTTGTTTCTGAGAATTGGAGATTAGTTATAAAAACAAACAAAGAAACAAACAAACAAACAAACACAACAAACCAAACAACTATTAGTCTTCAATAAAAATAATAAATAAAGATAATAAAAATATATTCTAAATTACTAAATACATTAGAAAGTAATTGCATCTCATTAGGATATCACTAACCACAGTTAATTGGTTTGCCATTTTGCTCTCTGTATAATGAAAGTTTAGACTCCTTCTTGAACTCCCTTTGTTCTCTGTAACCATGATTTGGAATTTAAAATATTTTAAGATAACATACTTTTTTCATGGTGTATAAATACATAAGGGGAAAACCCTTAGACCTCAGTATTGTAATTCTGAGTGTAGTTTCTAATGAGTTTTTCAGGTTGACCCTTTTAAGCATATCTCATCTGTGACATTCAAATACTCTGGAAGGAGATGTTAAGATTATATAATTTCTACTTTTAGCATGTCTGGTTTATGCACATTGCTCATTTCTCTAAATAGAGGTAAGGAGGGCAAGAAGGAATTGGTGTCAGTAAAGTATTTGCTGCTCTTATCAGACACCTTCCCTGACCCCTTCCCCAGCTGTTTCTAAAGGGTGATTTTTCTAATTTCTCTCTGTGTCTCATATCCTGCATCTGGGTATGATTTCATGAGGATCTTGTCAGAGAAGGAGATTAGAAAGAATGGATAAGCTGAAATGATGAACAACAATGACCTTTCAGTAGTGATTGCCACACAGAGCAGGATTTAACCAGACATTGACAAGACTGTGCTTCAGGAAGTCCTGCAGGATATTTCAGCTCATGCTCACCAATGGCTATTGCTTTAGTTGTGAACACTAATTAGGTTAAGCAAATAGTAGAGAGGGTACAAGAAAAACATGACTGGAATGACTGTGGATAACTTCCCTTAAAAAAGCTAGATGAAAAACATATAAAGGAAATAGAAGGAAAAATATTCTGGAAACCACATATCAGGAAATAGAAGGAAAAATATTCTGGAAATATTTTTTTTTTTTTTTTTTTTTTTTTTTTTTTTTTTTTCCTAGTAAAGGTATGAGCATGAATGCATATACGTTGCACCATGTCAGTATAGTGCACACACTTTACCATCGATCTTAGAGACATAAGGTGCCTATATAGCTGGTATTTGGTAAATTCACTCACATCAAAGATTTAAGGTAGTCTTGATATGTTGAAAAAAATATTGAACTCACTGTGATCTATGTTCCTTCATGGCCCACACTGGCCAAGAGTTCGAGAATATCAACTGTCTTATCCATGAGAATACAATACCTTTTTCAGTCAAATATCTATACGTGTAACAAAGGTCAATAGAGTATCCTGCTGCTGCTATCTTTGTAATTTATTAAACAAAAATGGCATGAACTATGTATTCAAGGTGAGGAACACAAACATTGTGGTAAGAGATTACTTTTGCTGGTCTGTTCAGGGAGTAAAATCTATGCCTTAAAAGAAAAATTTACACTTTAACTGTATCAGTATGCAAGATTTGGCAATTCAGGTATGAATTACTAATTTCAACAATTCTTATATATTATTTGACATCAGATATTGAGGAAATAAGAGTAATTAATTCCTCAATTCTGGATTTTTGAAAGTTAAGAAATACAATGACTGGTAACATTAACACCCGTTCTAGGTCTAAGTTTTGTCTTGCACCCAGAAAGACAGCTCAAAAAACCAATGGCTTCATTTTCATTATTCTTCAGTAATGAAGAAAGAATCCATTGCATTTATTGAATTAATGTTTTTCAAAAACTTCAGTTATTTATGGAATTTGGGATGAGTCAGAAGGCTATCAATTCTGTTATTTAATAACTTAAATGATTAAAGATTCGTTATATCCTTGTTCAGGCAGAAGCAATAGTGCTGAAAGTCTGAAGATCCATTCTGTTAAACAGTAGGCAGCTCCTAGAAGATGTTTGAGAAATATCTTTATCTTTCACATTTGAAAAGATGCCATCTGGAGCTGTGTTCCCACTTTTTGCTGAGTAGCACTACCTTGGCCAAAAAACAAAGTAATTTGTTCTTTTTGGGGTAGCTTATTTATGTACTCTTGAGCTTCCCTTCACCAAGTAATTTTCAGTGCTAGTCAGTCTTCCAAGAATGGGGATTTACAGAGACAAATCTCCACAGAATTTGGAAGGATTTTGTGTGGAATGGTCTGGGTATATCACCTCTGCATAGCCAGTTAATCCACCATCTTTTCTTTTTGAGAGTTTTTGGTTGGTATTTCTTATATACTGATAGGAAAAATAAACTGAATGAGACTGAAGACATAGTCCCTTGTGGAAACTGGTATAATACAGTGAGATTTGAGATAGACCACACATGAAGCACAAGCAGTCACTGCTTTCCAGTTGTCTGTGCATGTGACATTGCTGAAATACATTAAAAAATGATATGGTTTTGCAGAGGCAACTTATTTTCAGACCAGTGGATAAAGTAGTATATGAATATCTAATCATAAAAGCACAACTTGGCAGCTCTAATTAGCATTCACTATTAAAGTGCAGTCCAAGATAAAGCACTAGAATATTTTTAATCTCAAAGGGCTTTGGGGTTTTATAGGGTCTATGTGGTTTTTATCTTATTTTCCTTAAATCAGGACATCCTCTTTTTAGTGACATACGATAAAGTTGAGAAATAAAAAAATCATTGCAGCAGTCCTGGCATTAGTAAAGTCGCATAGATTTGGAGATATGGAGTAGTAGATATTTTGAAAGCAAAAAAAGAGAATGTTTACTGTGTAAAAAAAAGAATGTTTGTGCCAGAAAAGATGTTTAGCCCACAGCTATTTCATAGCACTATTAGTATTCAAGATCTGAGAGGAATTGAATAGATCTTGCTTGCTTGTGAACTTTTGTTGTTATTTTTGCATGGAAAATATCAACAGAAAGAAAGTCTAAAATATCTTTCTACTTGAACATTCATGGCATTTCAGGAATAACACTAAGTGTAATTATTTACATACACTGTTGCAGATAAACACCTTTAAACTTAGTTTCCATCATCACTGATTTTTCAGTTGGCCTCTTTTTCTCTAAGTAACAGTGATGCAGTGAAATCCAGTGGAGCACAAGCTCTATTGATATCTATCTCAATTGATTAACTGTCTAGAAGATTTGATTTTCAGAATAGATACCCAAGAGAGCTCAAATTCATTAGTGGTTGTCCACATGTGATTAGGAACTGTGGGAGGGCTAACCCCCTATTTTAATTGATCCAATTTCATATTCCTTGTGGTCATTAAGTGTGTTAATGGTAACTTAGCACCTGCATTAAGAAACCAACTTAACAACATCCTATAAATGACTTTAAGTCAGCAGGTGCCAAATTTACAGGAAAAAAAATGACATGATTGCCGTTGTAATGTTACTGCAGCAGGGATGTGAAGTAATAAAATGTTGCAGTTGTTTAATCCATCACAATCAAGCAGTCATCATTTGATGATAACATGATTGTTATATTATTACTATCCTTTGTTACTGATTGCCCCTTCTTCACTCAAGGGTATCATTCCTGTTTTATGTTAATAACTACACTTCCATTTATACTAGTTTGTAAGGAAGTAAGACTTCCCACTTTCTTCACTATAATGAGATTTCAGGTAGCAGGCTGTTTTAGTTATAGGTTGTGCCAGAAAGGCTCACAGAGTTTTTATTCTTGTGCTGTATCTATATAGACATTTTGCTTGAGAAATCTTTCTGTAAATCATACACTCTAATAACATGATATTTCTAATGTTTTCTGATTCCAGCAAGACTGGCTCTACTTTAAATATAAATTTTGAATGCTACACAATGCAGATTTTTGGAGGGATTATACTGAATTTTTCATTGTTATGCTGTTTTTAATGAGGGATACAAGAGTTAAACATTCAGTTTAGAAAGACTGTCCAAAATTTTCTCCTTTCTTCCCCCAAAATATATGTGCAATATGACTGCTACCTAAATTTCAGGGCATGGCTAAGTTCCACAAATATGAATTCTTAGAATTATAGCTCTGCACATGCCAAAACCTGCACCGTTCTGAGAAGCCATATGTCTAAATCCTGTTGGCTTCCAGAAATTAACTGGAGAAAAGTCTATGCTCCCTAAAGGGTTCATCTGTGAAGTATTTTGAAAATGGTACATTTAGCATGCACCTATTGGATTAGGTTGTCATACAAAATGATGTTACTCTAGGCTTTGTTAACACACAACAGAGCAACTGGCAATAATTTTCTATAATATCTGAGCAATCAAAGAGCATTTTGAGAGAGAAGGGGAAAGAGGTTTGTTTTAAGCTATTACACTGGGTACCACATACAGTGAAAAGACAGAAGGAAATATGAGGATGAGAACTATTCCTTGGAACTGGTT
The DNA here is from genome assembly GCF_003259725.1 of Athene cunicularia. Taxonomy (NCBI): domain Eukaryota; kingdom Metazoa; phylum Chordata; class Aves; order Strigiformes; family Strigidae; genus Athene; species Athene cunicularia. The sequence continues at coordinate 38,816,992 of NW_020799091.1, read as the reverse complement.
ATCATTTGAAAAAATTAAAGTAGGAGAATGTGAAAGATATAGGTAAAGGAAAGAAAAGAATAGGGAAGGTGAGAGGAAAAGAAAGGGGTTTTGGTGGATGGATGGCAGAATAACAGAAAAACATCATCCTCTCAGAAAATGGATTAATTTTCTAATGTTATGGAAAATCAGCCTCACTGGCTTCTCGGCATAGCCATAATATACAAATACAGTAAGTATAAACCTTAAACTAAATGCTCTTCAGAAAAAAAAAAAAAAAAATTGAAACAAAGATGTACAAATATGGAAAAATATTTCTCCTTTCCATTGATAAGTTATTAACATTTTTAAATTTGCACAATGAACATATGTTGTGCCACTCACTGACCATAAAATTGCTAGACCCTAAATATATCCTAGATTGTTCCTTGAAACACTCGAACATCCAGGGGCAAAGAGGAGCCATCATAATGTACTGAGGGGTATTATAATAACAAGAAAACAAGCATATCTGAGAAAATAATTGGGATGACTGACTGCTATCTATTGTTGTTTCCTGAATTAATATGGAGCTGTACATGAATATGAATATAGATATGGATATGTATGTGGAGTTCCTTCTTTCCTAGAAAGCAGAAAGCACTTCTCTTGGCTGTGAAGACAAGTTGTTTTCTATTACCCTGCAGGAATGGTGGGGAAGAGGTTTGTTCCTACAGCTCGACTCCATGCTTACCTGAGAAGTGCCAGGTGAGACTCAGTGTTAACTGCCACTTCTTGAGAGAGACCAAGGCTGCCTCCCTCAGAGAGGAGGAAGTGAGCATTTTGGGTGTTGAGCTCAAGTCAGAAGCTGCTTGTTCTTTTACTTTACAGGAATGGTGTTTCCTGTGATTTATCCTTCATTTATTAATTTCTCAGGAGTCAGAACTATTTGAATTTGAGTCATATAAAATTTGAGTCTCATATAAATATGTACATGTATGTTTATACATATATGCTCGTGTAATAATATTAAAAGTTGTTTAATTAGTTCAGCTGAACTAAGAGGTTGTCATGACTCACACAATGGTGTGTAATCAGCAAGCTGCTCTGTCAAAGCCCAGAGTTCAAATTTAAAATGTAAAAGAAATATAGCACTCTTCATGCTTACGCTTGATGTCACATTATTTTTGTCTCGGGAACTGACAATATGAATATAGCTGGTTCACAAAGGTATAAAATATGATTGTATTAATATCACCTGACACAGCAGGTTTGTATAATCCTTATATTCCCATCTGTGTCACATCTTGATGCAAAACAAAAATGTTGCAAGACTTTCTTCAATTATGTAATTAAAGGAAAAAGTATTGGAGTCATCTGTAAAATCCCACTGTAAAGAAATTCTAAATGTTTTGTATTTTTGTATGCTTTTTGACAAAAATCCAAGAAATTGCAACCATAACTCTAGAGAAAAGTACAAGCAGCAATCTGAGGAGAAGAATAAGATTGTGAACTTTGGTAATAGTGATTAGGGCAGAAGGTGGGCATTTGGCTTCAGTCTAGTGATGGGAGAGGAAAGGGAATGATAAAGATATAGGTCTAAAAGCTTTCATAAGGCTGTAAGAGAGTGTCCTGGTTCAGCTAGGATAGAGTTAAGTTTCCCCAGCAGAGAGGGGGAAGGGATCTCCAGCCGGGTTATTCATACCACGCTGACATCAGGTCTGGTGCGGCAGCGCAGGAAGCTTTCCTTTGTGGCTTTGGTGATGGGGAGCATGGGGCTGTCTGTGTTCATTGCATTATTTCTCTGTATATCTTTTGTCTTGTTCACTGTTATAGCTGTTTACTGTTGTTATCATTGCTACTGTTGTTGTTCAGAATGCTTATTACACTTTTGTATTAAATTTCTTCTTATTTTAACCCGGGGTTTGTGACTCACTGCCAGCCTGACCGGCTGAGGGTGGGGTAGGGGCAACGGCAACGTGGTCTCCGGTCCTGACAGGGCCTAAACCACCACAGAGAGTAACTAAGCAAAACTCCCCCAAATGTTGTTTGTTTTGGTTGTTTTTTTTGTTTTTTTTTTTTTCTTCCTGGTCTCTTTTTCTGATTTTCTGATATTCTTTGTGCAAACTGACAGAGGTTAAAGTGGTAGAAATAATTAATAATTATCCTGCCCTAGCCTTTAGGAAAACTTAAATCTGTTAAAACATTTCATTAATATTTCCCTCCTTGTCTCTTTATTTCTTGAAGAATTTCCCACAGGGAAAAAAAAAATCATTAACTGACTAATGAATACCTGAGTCATAAATATAAATTATGAGGATTCTGTAGGCAACTATTAGGCACAAAGTGAATCACTTAATTCTTCATTAACTCCTTAGAGTGAATATTCTATTATCTTGCCAACTGTTGGCTTTATTAGTAAATTCAATATAATGCTTATACTTCTAATACAATATAAAAACATATAAAACCAGATACATAAATAAAAGGTTATGTAAATAGTTTTTACAGAATTACAGCCAAATTCTATTACTGTAAACTGGTTTTCCTCTAATGAAGTCAGTGATGAAATGCCTGTGTTATAGCAGTTGAGGGCTTGGCTCTTGTAATCATAGAGGCTGTATCTGTTTCGGGATCCTATCTGATACTGCATTTGCAGATTGCTACAAGCCTGGTGCATTGGTATCCTGCTGTGAACAATTCAGACTGGGATTTATTTTTTTTTTTTCAGTGCAGAATGGGAAATGTAGTCTAAACCGAGAGAGCCTGGAAATGCACAACTATAATTAGAGCTATACAATGGATTCATTCCCGATATAGTAACTTCAGCTGATTTAGAAAAACACATGCTGTTGACTTGTTCTCCCTTCAAAAAGTGACATTTTATTCTAAACAATGGAAAATTCTTGATGTGTGAAAATGGATGGACTATCTTACTTTATACTTTACTGTATATATATATTATAAATTTTCATAGGTTAACATATAAGTATCTACATGCTCAATATTTTATTAGAATATTTATGATGATGAACAGTGGAGAAAGCAGCAAACTGTCTTTACCTGGTCGCAGGACTCTGAACCAGCTGAAATGCTCCACAGGAAAGAAGAGTGCCCTGGAGCTCAAGGTAGGGCAAGCAGTGATTGAGAAATATGACATATGCATATGTGCATTTGTCAGCACAGATAAAGACACTAAAATTTAGGTGTTTTAATCTTCTACTCCTATAATTTGGCAAAACTTTACTCCTGACAGAGCAGCTTGTTTGCCTGGTTTCTAGGCTCAGACAGGATTTTGAAATAGGGTGGATTCCAGGTCCCCTGAAGGATTCAGTCTAACAGGCCTTTTAAGAACAAGCCTACCAGGAAGACCAAGCCCTTCACAACATGCAACTGTGATTTTTCCTTTTAGTATGTTCCAAAAGGAGTTGCTCGGTTTTTATGTGCTTACTACCTTGAGTCCTCACAGCAATTCTCAGAGCAACTACTTCTATACTATAATGCATAACAATATTTTGTCTTTGTACAACTTAATTTGTTTCACTGAAGTCATTATAGTAGAATCAGGTCTTGCATAGATTCTTAAGGAATGAGACAGCATTTTTTTCTGTTTGAAGAAGGTAATCATTCTTAATACCTAAGCATAAATACACGATTTATGTTATTGCTATGTGTGTATATGCTTTCATGATGACAATACTTTACATGATTACACGATGTTGCGAGACTGTGGCTTTTAAGTTACACTCATGATTATTTCTCTTCTTTATGAACATTTAAAATAAATTTTAGATGTACAGATAGAAATTTATATATCTGCCAGACATGCAATTTTTGTCTTCATTTGTTAAATAGTTAAGATTTCAGTAGTTTTCTGACACAGTACTCCTTCATATGTATGTTAAAGGTTTACATATTTCTTTTTCGTAGTTCATTTTGCTTTCCTTCTGTCTCTTTAAACTCATAGGAAAGAAACAGGAGTCAAGTGGTCTGTCTGTATTTTGCTTGAGTTAACTTGCTTTGTTAAAAACTTTATACTTAGGCAATGTTTGTAGCAATGATCAAAGGTTTAAAAATTGCTTACATTACTACAAAAACAGTTACACTATGAGTAAATATTTAAGTGTTGGGTGAAAATTCAGTAGGATGCTGGGCCAACATAGCACAGCAGGGCCAGCTACAGGGTAGATTAAGTTCCTCAGGACTTTATACAGTTTAGTCTTGAAAAATCTCACAATCTCTTTGGACAAACTACTCCATTGGTTGACTTCTTTCCTTACCTTGAAAAGTTTTTCTTTCTGGCAAATTTGATCCTTTCTTGGTTTATCTTGTGCTCATTGCATTTTATATTGTGCTTATGTGATGTATGGGTGTGTGTGTATGTTTGGAGTGGTTTCAAGCAATTATTTCACACATTTCTCTTAGAGTACTGTCAAACAGACAATAAAATTAGCAGACCTGAAATGTTGCACCAGTTTCCTGAGCAGGGCACGAAGCAGTAAGGAATTTCTTGTGCTGGCTTTGTCAAAAACAAAGCTGTAGTCTTCTAATAAATGCAGGTGCACAGAGACTTTTCAGAGTGCCTTCACACTGGTTGTTCCTAATGGCTGCCTTTAGGTATCTTTTTACCTTTTTCACACACATCCCCAAACCCCCCATCAGCTTCCATCAAAATGTCAGATATTAATTTTTTATTTTTTTAAAAAACTATTTGTATAAAGGATTTTGCATTCTCAAGTTATGTAGTTCCTGTTATCCTACTCTCTTATCTTTTAGGAATTTAATTCTTAAGGTATAGGAGAATCCTTTCTTTAAGCTTTCACATTCACAGTGGAATACAGAGATTAAAAAGCATAAACTACAAATATGGATCGCTGCCCTGAAAGTTAAAATGAAATCCTAGATTCCACAGTCCCTCTAGACTTGCTATGTCGAAAACTGAGATTTTAATAAGGTTCATGTTATACCAAGTAACCTCCACTTCTACAAGTGTAGCTGTGCAATGTCATCTGATTGTGCTCTGTACTGTAGTGGTCTGCTTACCTGAGAGGTTTTTTTTTTTGTTTGTTTTTTTTTGTTTTTTTTTATTGCAATGTATTTCCACCTTTTCTGTCTTCTTATAAAAGTACTTCAAATTTTCTGGGTCATCTAATTGAAGTGAAAGGCATTTCTTTGCACTTCAAAATACCTTTCAGTGAATTTGTCAGGTACTGGTAATAGAAGAACCACCTTTCAGTTATTAGCACATGCAGAATAAACTTATGGTTAATATGTTATTTACACAAACTGAAGACTTTTGTATCTATGTTTGGTGACCTTGAAGCTGTGTTGTGTTCAGTGCCCTTTTTATAACCTTAATTACCAGGGAATACAAAGCTTTAAGGAAAGACTAGCATTTCACTTTAACATCCACAATAATCTATTATAAAGCCAGCTAAGCCAGTCCCCAAATACAGAGAAATGTTATTACATGCTCAGCTAGCTGTCGAGGGGCCATGAGTCAGTGGCTCTCAGTTATCAAAAGTAACAAGGTTGTTCAGAATTTTCTCTAACAAAGCCCACCAGCTTATGAAGGGATTAAGCTCTCTTTGATTAGAACAACTGGAACACATCCTGTCCTTTTAATTAGCATTCCCTTTCACTTGGTTTAGACTGGTAATTTGACACTCTTACTAGCCAACACAAGAAAAGACTTGCATTTTTGGCCTATCCATGAGTATTACAGAAGTAGTATATTAGCATACAATAGTATATTATATTAACATGCACTAGCTAAAATGTGAGCAATCATAGAGATCATGTTCAAAGGCCTATGAAAATCTCAAGGGCATAAATGTCAATAGACACAGTGGAATAATATATGAATGCAATGGTGACAGGAGACTTCATGAGCCTTGAGGCACAGTATTGTGCCCTGAGGCCACAATCATTCTACCTTCTACCCTAGAAAACCAAAAAGGTTTTATGTCAGCTTTACTGATATTTTAGAGGTTTACATTTTAATTTCTAACTTAAGGCAAGTCAGTCATAGCAACCTCTGTTTCCATTGGTGAAGGAGTGAAAAATACATGAGAAAAATGAAGTCTTGATATGAAGACAGTTTGGCCTGAAAACATCATCCTTGCCATGCTGAAAAGAAAGACAAAAAGGTATTTTATTGGAACACAAGCACTAGTATCTTGATTTTGGATTGACTGCCCTCATCCTTCCCCTGACCTCTGTCTTCCTGCTCTGACACTTCAGTGTTGATTGGTATTTGATAAGGATTAAAGAAACTTCAGGTGACCAATGTGCTCTCCAGACATGTTAGTTACACAAGTCTGCTTATTATACTGAATAATTACTGAGTGAAATGTTTGTCAGTGTTCTGCAAGATACCTCTTTTCTCTGGTCCCTTTCAATGACATGGATTTAAAATACACCCCACTGTACCTTGCTCCTCTTTGTCTCAGATAAACTGCTTAAATGTGTACATGAGAATGTTCTCCTGCTCTCCCCTGATCCTATCCTTTCCTGCATTCTTCTAACCTTACTTCTATGCAACATTAACTGAAAAAAAAAAAAAAAAATCAGTTTCATTCAGCAGAAACAGCGGGGATAGTCAGCTAAGGCTGTCTCATGTTTCAAGAGCATCTGCTCATCGCCTACTTGCCACCCACCTGACATTACCCCACCCTCAGATTTGCCCTGTGATCTGCTTGTGTAATCACTCTCTAACTCAGTTCAATCAAAATTATCTGTGCTAGAGAACTTCTAACTTTTAGAGTCTGAGCTAACCAAGATCCTAAAATAAAATTTCATATTACATAAATATATTAATTTGATTTATTTTGAAAATGGTCATAAAATTCAATAAAATATTCAAATTTTACAATTATTTTCTGTATTTCTGATTCCTAAAAGTACAACAGGAGAGTAGGATCTGATTTATTACATAATCTTCTGCTAGAGCACTAAACAACTAATTTGAAAATTCAGAATTTTATTTTTTTTTTAAATGAAATATCCAAAACATTGGATTTCTGCAGATCAACAGGAATTAGATTTAATGTATTACCTCCTAAAGCTATTACTATGTCTCCTGTCCTGCACTGAAAGATTGAAGTAAAAAATATAGCCAATATTTTTGCAAATAGTTAGACCTTTATTTTCAGTTCACTACAGGATTTTGGGTTCACTAAAAATGCATAAGGAAACTTAGTTGCCACGCCTCTCAAATTTTGTAAGTTGATACTGTTTTCTAAGGGCAGTAGAGCTGATTATTTGATGTATCATAGTACTATTAGATTTAAGAAAGACTGCTGGGAATTACATAGAGTAACCTGGGTTTTGTCCATTGGCCTTTTACTTTAAATGCTTCATTTCTTATTGGGTTATTAGGTTGCCTACAGGCAGGAAGCAGTATAAATTACTGTAAAAATCAGTAGCTGAAACAGCCCTTCTCTTAGTACAGCTCTTGCCCCTTTCCACAGTCTGCATTTTTGTGTGACCCAATCCATTCTGCCTGACAGAAACATTCAAAGGTATAATTGAAGTTTGGTTTTCAGACCTCTTCAATGTTAAGCATTTTATAAGCTAAATTGTGCATACTTAAAAAGGCTACATTCTAACAGAAAATCCAATCCATTTTCAGGGATAGCATTTAAAAAGAAAAAAAAAAAATTCAATATGGAGACTATTTCTGGAGATTAAAAAAAAAAAGGTAAAATTATTTGCCCCTGAGAATGAATAACCTTCAGTGAGCTGATCAGTGTAGGCTTTTGATTTAAGAAGAATTTCTCTTTCATGAAAAAAAAGGATTTTGTTTCAGATTGCCTGTCAAAAATAAGATCCCTTACAGTGATGTATGAAATACCACCACAATGATTTTTCTCCTGGATGTATATTTTTAAAAGATGACGGGCATAATAATGGTTTGGGCATAATAATTTAAATCACACACACCATGGAAATTTTTTTGTAACTTGAATTCCTGTTTCTTGTTTTCTGGATTTAGAGGGAGTTTTTATGTATCTTGTGATGTAAAAATAATTTGAAAATGAAAAACCACTGAATTTCAGATAGACATTTTCAAAAAGGGGTTTTCTTGAAGGACAAGACATAGTGAAATGAAGTGAATGAATTTTTCTTTTCTTTTTATAGAGGTCGTTAAGACATTAAATATATATGAAATAATATTTTTTATATTGTGGTTCTCCAATATATGAATAACAGAATTAAAGTAATTAAATGCAAGATATAAGGTAGCCATCTTGTTTCAATAATATTAGTATAGAAACAACAAATAAGTGGTAGTAAAGATAAAAATAATAATTACATTATTTAAAAACTGGAAAAGAGGCAAACAGAAAATACTCATGGATATATCCAGAAGGTGAGGTGAGATGAAAAACACAGAATATGACTGTGCTTTATAGAGTTTCTTAGACATTCGAGTTCTCTCATATGACAAGATTGCACACAGAGAAATGTTGTGAAAAATACTGTTTGATTTCTATTTTATATGTGTGTGGCAGGCACACCTGCCCAATGAAAACAGAGCTTCTTGGCTGCTGAAGCGTAGCAGCTCCTGATTGCCTTTGCTCTAGTTGGAGCCTTTGGCCAACGGGAGCCGCTATTGACTACAGGTCAGATTGGGCCTGGGGATAATGGAGTCCCCTGGGGGAGACATTTGAAGCTCATCTCCTGGAGCAGTGGTGCTGTGGCTGAAGACTTTCCCTTTGGGTCAGGACACCACCCATGGAAACTCCTTCAGGTGACTTGGGTCAGGGCAATGCCCTGAGCAAGTTCTCGAGGTTGAGAGCCCTCACTTGACAGGTGAGTGATAGAGCATTTTGGGTTGTCATTAAACCCTAGGGAGTGGGGCTTTGTTATGCATTTTGGGTTGTTATTAAACTCTAAGGAGTTGTTCTTTGTTCTGTGTTTTGGGTTGTTGTTAAACCCTAGGAAGTTGTTCTCTTCTCCTCTCATGGACATTCGAACCTGTAATTTGTGAAGGGTTAGTTAATTGTGTTGACAATAAATTTTTAAATTTTGGTGGTTAGTTGTTTATTTGAGAGCCTCCATAGCAGTGTGCCATGAACACCTAATGCAGAATTAATTACGCAAAATAGAAGGGTACACATGCAATTTCACCTGTAAATCTACTCAAAAAAAAAAAAAAAAAAAAAAAGTGGAGTAACATCTAAAAAACAGATTGTCTGGGAACAATTCAATAGCTAGAATACTTTGCCTGTGTCCCAGACACCGATGTGCATGTATACAAATACATAGTGTACACACAGAAACACATACATTTCTGTGTGTTTGTGACGGCACACACACACATATACATACTAGAGACAAAAATAAAAGGAGAATATTCACTAGACTTGGAAGTATTATCAGATACCTACTTGTGCTCAGCTGTTCCAAACTGACTGATCATTTGCCTCATTGATGTAAGCAATGAAATTTCAGGGTAAACTAATAAAAGTTTCTGTGCTTATATTAACAATTCATAGCTGAACTTCAACACTGAAGAGAAAATGCCTCTTCAACAACTTCAGCTCTGAAGTGAAAATATCCATTATTAGTCTGTGTCAATAAAATTCAGTCTTCCAGGTTGCCTTTCTCCTGTCTCTGATGGGGGAAATTTTAAGAACATACTTCCTTTTTCTGTAAACTGTTTGGAAATTCAAAGTCTGTTTTTTGTTTTGGTTTTTTTTTTTCAGATGCGAATCTATATTTTTATTTAAAGGAGGTCAGACTTTAGGTTTTCAAGTAAGCTTGTTAGACATAAGCTTCAGCTGTAAGGTAAAAAATGTACACTTCAAAACTGGAGTGTGTACATATGATGGAAATGGAGGGATACAAAAGAAAAGGACTGGCATTAGAGCCATGTCTAATGACTGTTAAATAAAGGAGAAAGGAAAGGAGCCATTTAAAGTCAAAACGGTGTATCTCTGATTAAACTCAGACATATATCACAAATTTTTTGTTAGTGCAGTTCATAACACATGATTAAATGTTTGATGTACTTATTTATTGATGTACTCATTTATTGTACATGCAATGTACAATAAATAATGGTAATTAAATTATGTCTGATTAAATTAATTTGATCTGGGAGGGAGGGAACTGAAATTACTTTCTTGTGAAGGCTATAAAAGCTCTGTAGAATAAAAATAAAACTTTCTTATTTAGGCGGAATAGAGGAGGCCCTCATATCAGAAAAAGTGCAAAGTGAAGTTTATCACAGAAGATGATTCCTTCTAATTGTTTAGAAGGTACTGATATCGATGAAAGATATGAATAAGAAATTAATATTGAAGGAATGCATCATTACAAAATAGTTCTGAAATAAATTTAATTTAATAATATAGTTAAACTAGGAAATGCATACTATAGTAATGAGACTGTTTAAGGACTTGGTAGTCTTAAGTCTTAAGGACTTAAGATGCTGAGTATTTCAGCTATGGTTTGCTTTGTATGAATATTTAAAGATACACAAATATATTACAAAGTGACTTTTATTAGCCAGTCATCAAATAATGCTTCCTTCATGAAAATGCAGATACTATTGTGTCTTTAAATTTTCCTCTTTTACATGATACTTAACTTGCTAGTATTCCATAGGTGCTAAGATGAGCTACCACATCTATGAAATTCTAAAATGTAACCTGCACAGTTTGTGTGTCTCCGTATGCCAATGAATTAAAAAAGAAAAAAAAAGCTGAGAAAATGAAAGAGTATTTTTAAATACCTAGAAAATACCATCTGAGCATAACAGCAGACTTTTCATGATACTTGTTCACCGCAGACTTCAGAGATCTTATTTTTACAAACTTCAGACAGTTCAAATAAAAGAATTAATGCAGTTGAGAGAAATTCAAATTTAATCATACAATGATTAAAATTAAATAAAGTTTTTGTCAAAAAAGGAATGCTTTGCAAACAAATCTCATGCAAACTCTTTTTTGAAAGCTCAAATACATATTTATAGAATTTATTCCACTTACGTAAAACACTCCTTATAGCTATAAATTTGGTAAGAATCAGAAATTCCCAGGAGCTACTTAAGGAAATATTTTTGTGGTACTGGTAATCTAGCAGAAAAAACCAACTGCAAAGCTCATAAGAGAGCTGATGTTCTAATCATAGGCATTCATAGGTCATGTCCATAGTTTCTGAGCTGTGCCACAGCATGCGTCAGACAGTAGTCATCCAGACTGGCAATCTCTGGGTGCCATAGCTCTGTTTAGCTTCAGTATATCTAGCAGCCTTGAGAAAACAATACATATATGCAGTGCAGAGGAATCTATTGTGTTGGACATCTCCTTCCATTGAGGAGTGGAAGCAGGGAAAGAGAAAGAAGTGGTTATGAGTTCTCTAATCTAGATGCAGTGGAGGGGACAACTTGCCATTTGATTTTAGGCCTATAGTTTATTTTAAGGCACAGTTAATAACAGTACGTATTAACTCCAAAATGAGCAATTTGGTGTCACATTGAATATACATCGAATTCTTATTAAATATACATCTTGTCTGCAATTGACTACAGAGCTACATTATACAGAGCTGGAAAATTTGGACCAGGAGACAGATATTTTGGATAAGTCTCTTATTACACATCTGTATTTTTCAGCACTCATCTAAACTGAAAATTCTCCATATATCATTACTTGCTATATTATTCAGATGCCAATTTTTTTATTATTCTTTTCCTGAGACAGAATTTTATTTGTGGAAGCAGCTGCAACACTGTAATCATAATTGCAAGTCACATAGTATATAGGAATAGTGTGTGCAATAGTAAAATGTATGAAACAAGGTAAAATTACAGCTCTTAAGTTTCTCTTTACTATAATTAGTTATCCAGCAGAATCAGTTCTCTGCTAACTGGCTAGTGAAGGCAAAACACATCCTACTGATGTGCTGACATAGATCTTTCTGCAAAATATTAAGCATTATATTTGAAACAGGCTAAAAACTAAGTGGGTGTCTTATGGCTTTGGAGGGATGAGACCTACCTCCATCCTAGCAAAATAACAATGACATGATTCTTTGGCTCTGAGGCCTAATAACATGGAAATAATTTCATCCATACAGCTATAATCTCTTCCTCTGCAAAACAGGTAGGCTCTGTTAAAATAGATAGGAACAAACAGCTATAGTGGTTTTTTTGTGCTAAGTCTCAGGAATAACTGAGTTTTTTACAAGAAGGCAGATGCTTTACCTGAACCAAAGCTATGCTAACTGTTGAGTAGTTTGGAATTCTTCCCTTGACAGCTCATCATAGTAAGTAAAGGCATAGTTGACTGGTCGCTAGTCCATACACACATACACTGTACACACCATGAAAGAAAGAGGCAGGATGTATATAAAAACCCCCACACTAACATACATAATTCTCTTTGATATTAAAATAAACAAAACATCCAACAAAACCAACCAACAAACAAACAAACAAAATCTCACAAAACACCAGCCCATCCCCACTCCCCCAAAAAAACCCTAAACTCCGCTTCTTTTCCCGAGTATGCCTGTCTCTGGATCAGTACGGTCAACAGCTAAACAGGTTAGTTTCAGTTTATATATTTGTTCAATGAAATAGTATGTGTTCAAAAGATTTATGTCCTAATCTTAACATTTATGTTTTCTTTTCCTCTCTTTTAAAAAGCTTAATTTATCTTTTGTGACTTTGGGAAGAGAACAATTGTAGCTGCTAGTGTTCTTTTGTGAAGTTCTATGAAAATCCTATTATTAAGCAAGAAGTTATATTGATCTGCTGCTAGACGTCACACCAGAGAAATTCCACATTTGTTCTCTCACATGTTCCAGGACAGCAGTGTTGGGAAGATGTGAGGCAGGATCATTGGTTTGCCGCTTTACCAGATCATAGACAATTAGTGCTATCTAAAACAGCTCTGGTATTTTCAAGAAACATTTTCATTCTTTGGTTGTCAGAGGTATGATTAATAAACATAGGGCCTCCTTTATTCCTGGCAGGTTTTCAACATTAGAACCCTGATTCCTTCCTCAGCTAAGTGTCAAATGCACGTCTCATCTAGTTTCAGTTATTTAGTTTCCTATACCTAAATATACTACAAAAATAGGACAAAAAAATAGTTTTGAAATGTCTGCCCCTAAATACTTCTGAAACCTGTAACTGTTTAAAATTTTCAATATTTCTTTAATATTTCCGAGATATTTTAATAAAAAAGGAAATTACTATTTTTAAAACAGAAAAATTAAAGTTACTGAAAACATCTCTTTGTATGCAGTTGCATATTCCAAATTTAGCATATGTCTAAGATCATTCTTTCACAAGTTTAAGAAAACCAAGAAACATAATTATATTATGGTACTGACAGTTACATTTTTTTTAACATTTCTTTTTGTTCTTCAGGTGTAATAGTATACATTTAAAACCTGTTGGGATTATGCTTCATGCTGCTCTATAGAACTTCACTTTACAAGTAACCTGGTTGTACTAAACAATGATTAAAACTCTGTGTTGGGCATAGAAGACAGAAACATTGATTGTAGGAAAAGAACAAATAAAGGCTTTATACTTCTGGATACAGCCAGGTACATTGGTTTCATTGTGCCAGACATTCACTGTGACATTGACATTCATTGTATCATTTGGGACATTTCTTGAGAAATGACATGGTAAATGAAATACTCCAAAGAACGGAAGTAAAGATACAAATTCAGTACATGTATAAAAATCAGATTAGCTGGTAGATGGATTTTGGGAATCCTTCATGTGCATGAGTCACAGGTTTCATTCTCTGAGTGAAGGTGTGGGAAAACAATCTTGAAGAAAGTAGCGTCTAGTTATTTAATAACTTTCTGTGACTTACCTCTTTTTAAGAATAGCTTTCTCATGCAAAACACCTCCCTTCATTTAAGTATTTTTAAAATTTTTGTTTTTCCCAAGAAGAAACCTTTATGACTTCTTTCCAAACAAACATAATAGATTTGAAATGGGCATAACCCTGGTGTTTTATAATTTTTACATTCAGTTTGCTGAAGATTAACATAGATTGCACTCCACTTGCCAGGGCCTGAGGGCACTCACAGGTTTCACTGTCCCTTCCCTCCTCCTCTGAGGCTCCCCCATTCTGGTCCAGGACCCCATGTCAGCCTCCTGGGGGCTGTTTTTCAGAATTTTAGAAGCTTAGTCAGTGTGATTGTATCATGCAATGAATGTGAATACAATGAAGAAAAATTAGGTTTCTTTGTAGACTTAGAGATGGAAAATCCATTCACTCAAACTAAACTTAGAAGGACACTACCTCTTTCTGGGAACCACCAAAGGCCTACTGCCTTTTCGCACTAATTTCTAAAAACTTTCACATTTATTTTAGAATGACTGGGAACCTAAATTTTAGATAGGTTGGAAACTGGGAAAGCTGCACAGCAGTTTAATGGTAAAAACTGGTACACACTGAATGGTGTAGCGTAACAGGACAGGAGAGAAAGTTGTGATAGGAAAAGATATGATAGGTCATCTCAGATAGCTATAGATGTCTATGTTCAAATATCTGAAATTCAGAAGTGAATTTCATCACTCCTATGACTCATATCCTTATGTCAGCCTCCCTAGGCACATGGTATTTCCTTTGTATATCTTCTGTGCATCCCCAGAAGATTTGGGAAACTGAATCATTCATTCTGACTCATACCATTCATATTTACAATTCATAGAAAATTGTTTAATTCTGCATGGAACAGAAGATAATTTTAGTTATAGCAGGGCAATATGCAGTATGTAGGCTCCAGTTAAACTCCAAATCCATTCAGAAAATAAGGGCTCTTTCTTGGGTAATTATGAAGGAAAGTTAATTGAAGAACTGCGGTAAATACTACGTTCAACAATTTCTAAATCATGTCAGGTGTCAAAAGGTTTTTGTAGTACTAAAGGTGGGCCATGACTGACAACAAATTTCAGAAAAAATGTACTGAATATAAAGAAATAATTGACTAGACACATGGTATTTTTGCTGCCTGGGAAAATATACAAAAATTGAACAGATATTTCAGATAATCCTGAATAAAGAAATGGTTTGGTTTTGCATAAATGCATGCTTCTTTATTTGTTGTACATAAATATTCCATTGATGAATTTACTGTCTGGAACTTGTGTTAAAATATCATATTCTGAGCAAGTATTATAGAATATGCCTAGACAGTGAAGTGTGAACTCATAAATGTGAGCAATTGTACTTAAAGCTATTTCTTATTCTCCTAAGCTATGTTCATATTTTGAGCAATGTTAGCTAATGTTACTATTCATAATAAAATACTCAATATCACTTCACTACTCTTCCTACCCTAATAATTACTTGCTTCACAGATCAAACATCAAATTCTAATGACATGGTTACAGCAAATGTGAATGTTAAGATATTGAGGCTCTAGTATTTCAAATGGAAAAGTAAATTTCAGCAGGGCTAATACCTGACCAGTGTTTTCTTCTAATTTAAAAGATGAGAACTTTAAGAACCCCGATGGACACTCTCTACCATAGCTCAAAATGGAACCAGTTCAAAAACCCCATCAAAGATTAGTTTTAACTGTATGGGCTGATGTTAACTGCTTTAGTCCTGATAAAAACTCTGAGGCATAGCTTGTAAAGCATTGCTATATGCACCCATCTTGATGATGTGGCACTACCCTGTGTATCTGAAGAATATTGGGCTGCATCTCCACAATATCAAAATTTTCCATAATTTTGTTTTTAAACAGGCTCTTGCTCTCACATGTTACAGAGGAAAATCTCAGACTGAGTCATCTTAGATGCCCTCCAGCATTTGTCTCCAGTAACTCAGCCAAAAAAAGTAAAACTGTTTTTCCTCTTAGGGTCCTTTACTATAAAATTTGTACAGTACATGTGAATTTAATATTCCTTCTCCTAGATGACTTATTCCTGCTTTGAGTAGCAAACTCAAAGACAGTTTACTGGTATTCCTTCTTGTAGCAAACATCTTGAACTTTTTGAGGATGGTAACACATTGCACTTACAAAAGGTTTATCTTTAGGAAACCTAGCTACCATAATAATAGGCAAGTACCCCTGCTGTGACTGGGAAGTAAAAGAGGACTATAAAGTCATTCAGGCACAACTGAGTGAAATACTGCTAGAATGTACTCCCATCTGTCAATGGTAATTTTTGGAGTTAAGCCCAATTTACAGAGATGTATGAATTTTACACAAAAAAAAAAAAAAAAGTATAAAGCCAATAACTAAATTATTTAATGGAGTCACAGAAATTTGTGTCTTTTAGTGATAGTCACCAAAATTCAGAGGAATCTTATATTGCAATAAAACTATGCCTTACACGTTACAGGAAACATATGAGAGGGAAGCTTTCCTAATGCACCTAATCACAAGTACAGGATTACTGAGCTAAGAAAAAAAGGAAAAAAAAAAGGACAAAACTCAGTCCTACCATCCTTCTTTGATGTTCTCATGAACAATACGCTGGTTTCAAGGTTGATGTCCTGTCCGTAAGTGAATAACAAAAAAGCTGTGCTGAGTGCCTGTCACCTGTGAGAAGAGAAAGGTGGATTTGATCAATTTTATTCCACCAGCATCACGTAAAGGAATGGTGGTTCACACTTTGAATGTTCCCTTACAGGATTGTGTTGACACCGTATGATTTGAAATTATAGAATAATTTAATAATTTCAGTAGTGAGGGGCTGTTAAGGTCATTCTTAACTAGATTTTGAAGTTAGAGCAGGTGCATCAGAATCTTGTCCAGTTGAGTTTTGGATATCTCCAAGAATGGAGATTACTCAGAGGTTCTGGGCAATCTGTTCCAGACTTTGACTGCTTTCATTATGAAAAACTTTTCCTAATATCTAACTTACTGCAACTTTGTCCACTGATTCTTGTCATTTTACTGTACAGCCCTGAAGACTGTGATTCTGTTTTCCCCATAAATGCTTTTCAAGTAAATGAAGATACCACTTGGATCCCCCCTAGCCACCTTTTCTATCCTTACACATTTGTGTAAGACCTCTAATTGTTGTAGTGTCTCTCCATTAGATTCACTACTCTATATGCATTCTTACAAATGCCAAAGAAACAAATAAAAATTTCTGTTGACTTACTAGCTAGACTTCTACTAATACCTGCCAGTATGTCGGTGGTTTTCTTTGCTACAACAACACATTTTCCTCATGTTCAATTTACTGTCCACCAAAATATGTAAAGTTGCTTTTGAGCAAGATGGTATCCAGCTTGTGTTGTTCCATTGAATTATTCCATCCCAGATCTCAGGAATTTGCATTTGTCTTGAAGTTCATAAGGTTTCTGTTCACAATATCTTCAACCTGTTGAGGTCCCTTTGATTAGCAGCCTTAGTCTCTAGGATATCAACAGATCTTCTCAGTTTTGTATCATCTGTGTAATCATATGGGACTCGGGTTTCTTGGCACTGGGACATCTTAGAGTAGTGAACATATCCCATTGAGCTAATACTTATGACACAAGACCTTCAGAAAAGTATGACCCTTTGGCACCAATAGAAGTGGACCAGAGTGAGTTCCCTATGCCACCCAGACATTTATGTGTAAGCACCCGAAGAGATAAACTATAGTAAAGAAGTCCATGTGCATGTTTTGACATATGAGCTGTCTATGTTGTCCTGCATGGGAGAGCAGTGTAGTCCTGTAGTGGCACTTGAGGTCTAACAGGACATGACAAAGCACTTCAAATGGATTGTGTGCCTATTTTGGGAAAATTAATCAAGTTGATATTAAAGTGGAATTGAGAAATCTAAGGCATTATTCAGTTCAGCGTTTAGGAGACATATAAATGTAGTCAGCTGAACAACTTTCTAGACTGTATAGCCTTAATTCAATTGCTAAAATATAGGCTCCTGGTGCCATCTGAGATATGGTAGGATATCTAAGACATACACAAAGAAGTGAAAGATGGGATGTAAAGCAGACCTGTATCTTCCTGGAGTGGCATCTGAAGGATTTGCAGATAGCATGAGATGAACACATTTAAGAAACTTGTTTGAGTCTCAGTGTATGTACTGATCATAAATTTAATCAGTTGACTTAACGTAGGCACCTACTGGAATTTGGTTTGCCCTAGAGTGTACAAGCCATCTCACAGGTATGGTACTTATACCACAATGCTTTCAGGAGACCCATATAGCTCTGAAACAGAAACTGAAGGACAGACAAAAAAATGCCCAACACTGAAAATGGTACTAATATTCTGTGTGTAGGCAGCTGATCAAAATGCTGCCCAATGTGTATGAATCTGAAGTCCACCTCCATCTAAAATGATAAAGTATACAGGAAAAAAAAAAAAAAAAAGACTAATTAGAAAGAGAATGACCCAAGTGAACACAATATTGATGTGTTTTTTACTGATAAATATGCAATTATGCACTGTGAGCCTTATGTAACACAGAATAAATTGTGCTTTATGTTTAGCAGTATAAGGCAAGAAAAATAGAAAGAGAAAATAATGCTTATCAACCAACCCATTTAAAAGTCTATAATATAGCAGTATTTAAGAAACCACACTTTTTTTGTTTTTCACATAAAACTTCAAGCAATAAGAAACAAATAATTTTTTCACCTGGTTTACTATGCACAAAAATGGTAAAACCTCCAAGAGTTTTCTGAAATGATACCCCTGACAGAGATACCAGGTGTGGTTTACAAGAGCATAAATCTTCCATCTGCTACATATACAAGTGTCTCTTCCTTCACATTTCCACTAAAGATGATCCCAAACTCTTATGAGAACAGCTAAAATGATGGGTTGGGAGGAGAAAAAAAAATATTCTCTTTACAGATAAATGCCATTGAAAGTTCATAACTTGAAAGCTTGTGCCTTCAGGGGGTCGCTGCTGGAAATCAGGGAACATATTAAAAGGAGGTATAAAATATCCGGTTCTGAATTTATACATTATATTAATGAGTATTGTAATGCTATCACTCATAACTCACCTGTGATTAATTTTGCAAAAATGTTTCAATAATATTAAATAAATAATTATATTGTAAAATATGTATACGTACATCCAAAACCATAGAAGAATTCAGGTAATTAGTAGAGCTGAAATGAAATTTAGTCACCTATAAGCAACATTGTAGAGAACTTTCTCCATTCCTATCACTTAATTCAAGGTTTGTTGCCATTTGTCTATTTTTCTGTGTTAGTGCCTATCAATTTCAATTGTACATTTGTCTAATTCTAGAACTTTTCCCCACTTCAATTTTCTCATGTACATAGAACAAAGAATTTGTATTATTGACTTTTTTTTTTTTTTTTTTTTTAATC
>NW_020799091.1:38752631-38797680 GCF_003259725.1 Athene cunicularia | reverse complement strand
GTGTAAGCACCCGAAGAGATAAACTATAGTAAAGAAGTCCATGTGCATGTTTTGACATATGAGCTGTCTATGTTGTCCTGCATGGGAGAGCAGTGTAGTCCTGTAGTGGCACTTGAGGTCTAACAGGACATGACAAAGCACTTCAAATGGATTGTGTGCCTATTTTGGGAAAATTAATCAAGTTGATATTAAAGTGGAATTGAGAAATCTAAGGCATTATTCAGTTCAGCGTTTAGGAGACATATAAATGTAGTCAGCTGAACAACTTTCTAGACTGTATAGCCTTAATTCAATTGCTAAAATATAGGCTCCTGGTGCCATCTGAGATATGGTAGGATATCTAAGACATACACAAAGAAGTGAAAGATGGGATGTAAAGCAGACCTGTATCTTCCTGGAGTGGCATCTGAAGGATTTGCAGATAGCATGAGATGAACACATTTAAGAAACTTGTTTGAGTCTCAGTGTATGTACTGATCATAAATTTAATCAGTTGACTTAACGTAGGCACCTACTGGAATTTGGTTTGCCCTAGAGTGTACAAGCCATCTCACAGGTATGGTACTTATACCACAATGCTTTCAGGAGACCCATATAGCTCTGAAACAGAAACTGAAGGACAGACAAAAAAATGCCCAACACTGAAAATGGTACTAATATTCTGTTTTTTTTTTTTTTTTTTTTTAATCCTTTTGTGTTCTATGTATTTCCATCCTGAAATTGTATCTTTAGATTCCACGCCATCTCAGAGTTAGGAAAAATCTTGATTGCAACTGGAGGTCGCAACACAATAATGTGATATTCAAACAGCATATATAAATCAGAACATTAATTTACCCTCTGGCCAGTTTGGATTTCTTACCATCATTTCTCCCATCCAATGCATACATACTTACTTTTGAACTTTCATAATCCATGTTCATCAAGTTCATTGCTTTCTTATACTTGTTGCCTTCTAGTTTACTAGCAGTAAAATAGTGTCTTATTTCCCTGGTTAGGAATGAAGATGAAATAGCTTTGACTTGAAAATGCATTTTTTTTAATAGAAAAAGTGACAATAAGAATTTTATCTATTAAAAACAGATCAGTTTTTCAGGTATCATTTTTAAATAATACATCAAAAATACAGTGGAGACGATGGGTAACATAAAAAGGAACCGTGACGGTACATTAAACTTGAAGGTGTATCACACAATGAAGGAATGACAAGATGTTCAATAATTCTGATGACAGGATGTTCAATAATTCTGAAAGAAAAGATGATTTTAAATGTAAGTTTTACATTCTGAAGCAGGTATGTTTAGATAGAGTTGAACAGCAGAAGGAAGTACAACTTAGATTGTTGCTTTGCACATATATATGTGTGTGTATATCTGACATTGTGTTCCTGAGGCTGTTTGAAGGAGGTACACTTTAAATATGTACGTAGGAGTAGGTTTCATTTTAATTGACTGTTCAGAGAATTGGGTGATGGTCAAAGTTAAGACTGAATGGAATTCTGAGAGAAAATTATTACAGAGAACTTTTCAGATAATTATTCCTATGTTTTCTAGTAAATATGATCTGTGAAATATAGCTTGTACTGAAAATTATCATTCTATAAGCTTGCATTAAGTAATTTTTGAGGGATTTGGACATCTTCTGTATCTCAGATTTCTTATATTACATAAGTATGTAATTCAGAGAGCTGGCATGGTCTCCTTAGCTTTTGATGTACTTCTTGTTTCTAGCCCAGTATTTTAACTTGTATATCTTGGTTTGAAGGATGTTTCTTATACCATGCATTCCCCCCGCCCCGTTTTCTTTTACTCAAGCAGAAATCAATTTTATTCTAAATTTAATCAGGGTTCAAATGCATTTTACAAGGTAACATCTGATTTTACTTTATTTTGGTTAGATCTTTTAGCTGCCTATTAAACTGAAGGGAATTTGTGTTTCTGTCTACGAGCTGTTTGTCCTATGCTAATCCAATTATCTTCCCTGTAGAACGTTATATCATAACTTGGTGTATAAAGTCTCAGTAACCTGTAAGCGTGAATGCAGTTTAGGAATCAAGCTTAAGAATTGCACTGCTCTTTTGATGATTTAAAGTCTGAGGAGTCTAATCAACTGAATATCAGCTACTACACATAATGTCTAGTTGACACATAAAAAACCATGCCTGAATAAATACCACATGTAATTCTAGCATAAAGTGCATTACAGATATCCATGAGAAATAAATCTACATTTCAAAGAAAGCAAAATATATTGATGATCTACTGATGATGTCAGAGTTCTTTCTCTATATAGATTAATCTGAAATTCTGAGCAGAAATTCATATGGGAGGACAATTCAGTCTATCTCCCTAGAATACTGAATCAATTAACAGTTAACATTTCAAAGCATAGTAATACGACAGCTAGTCTGGAAGATAACATTGTAAACTTTATAAATCTTCTGCTTTTCGGAGATTTTCACAAATTGTTTACTTTTGAGCCTTTGCATGTTTCTCCTGTTAATATCTCGTAAATAGTTTATTGTCATGAAGAAATATTAATCCTGTGCCTTTATGCTGCTCATCTATAGGGCAACCTGTCTGAAAGAGGAATGAATAGCTTCTTAGGAGTACTGAATATTCATTGAAGCATATATTAACTGGAGTCAATAGGATGTTCTTTAGTATGCTGGAAAAATAATGAGATGGTTTCACAATCCTCTCATTTAGATAAGTGGGTTCTCTCTGCTTTGTACAGAAGCATATACAGATTTGCATGAGTCATGATTTATTTTATCTTAATTTCAGTGGATAACTCTATTAATATTTATAAATAGTAAATAAAACTGGATATGATTGTAATTGAAAAATAGGTGCTTCACTATCTACAATTTCAACATGTCAGTGATGCCCTGCATCATTGACAATGTGTTTCCAAACTCCTGTTTAACACAGGACATGGTGACAGATTTGTCCAATAATGTAGGACTCTCCCTTTGTTATCTAGGAAAATGTCATGTTTTGCTTTCAAACTCAGAGTAATAATCTGATATCTGAGTTCAGGGACTGCATTTTCAAACCATCATATTATAGTGTGAGCTACCGACAAGTTGAAATATGAAAAATGTGAAAAAGTCTATCAACAAAAAGTGAATCCAAAGGACCTTTAAAAGTAACCTTAAACTAACTGATTGTAAGCTTATGATATTGGAACTTCTCACAGCTATCTCCTAAAAGACTTCTGTAGGCTTCACATACATTTCATAACAGCCTAAGTGAAACAGGCTAACCCAATTTTTGCAGTATCAGACTTGCCAAGGCACCCAGATGATCTGTGCAATCATATGGATTTATGATCCGAAAAAAAGGTAGAAATTCCATGAGGGGAAAATAACAAAGAGAGAAGCACTGAAAGAAATATCAGTTTCATACAGAAAATAGGAATCAGTTTGTGGTAATTACTTGCAGTTTAGATATGTTCATACTTTCAGAACTATTTCTTTTATAGTGAGCATCTTATTAGGCTTCCTAAAATAGTTATAAAATAGATGCTGTTTTCCCATTAGACGACAAGCTCAGCCTAATGGAGAATGGAGTTCATTTTTACTCCTGGGATTTTACTGCCTTAAGGATATTGTGGCAGTTTGATTCAGTTCACCATGCAGTGTAAATTCACTGTCTAAGCACCAGATCAAAGAACTACAGTACTGTTCAAAGTGCTATGAGCTAAAATCTGACTTCCAGAGGCATCAAAGGAAAAGGAAGGGAAAGGCAAAGAAGACAGACATGGGACAAATTGCTTAAGGTTATATCATGGTGGCAAAGCCCATTGATATAATGAAAAAAAAAGCAAACAACAAAGCCACACTATAACTCTCCAGTAGTAGTTTTCATTCACATGGGGAAAAAATATTTTACAAAATAAAGAATACCTTGTTCCATATAGTTTATAAAACAGTAACAGTGGTATTGGAGAGGCCAGGTCATGTGGCAGCATAAATTATTGGCTAGAACACTTATGTGCAAGATGGGACCATTTGGTATAGATATCTCTGAATCTGCAAAAGCATAGATATGAACTTCAGAAAACCAGGAAAAAAATCCTGGCAGATGATTGTTGTAACAATGAAACTACAGAATGTTTTTGAGTCAGTGACGAAGAAGTTTCTCCTTTTCTACTTTGGCCATTGTAAGACAACAAATTTTTTCACATACCAATTTAACAGTGTAAAGTTAAAATATTTAGTTTACAATAGTTGCATTGGTACATTGCTTTGTCAGTAGGAAAACAGCCATTTGCAGACGTGATGGGTAGAACTGTCCTATAATGCTGACCATCTATTTTTAAAGTTATTAATATGGACTAGGCTATTCAGATTTACATAGCTGGAGTCAGATGAGAATTTCAGTTTGAAGGATTATTTTGAATCCTTAATTTCAAGAAGGAAAGACAA
The DNA here is from genome assembly GCF_003259725.1 of Athene cunicularia. NCBI lineage: Eukaryota > Metazoa > Chordata > Aves > Strigiformes > Strigidae > Athene > Athene cunicularia. The sequence goes on along the minus strand of NW_020799091.1, from coordinate 38,793,248 downwards.
AAAAAGGTCTGAATATATGGTTTTATGATTCTGTAAAACCAGTTTTATTTTATTGATTTTCATAATTAAAATACAAAATCTTGTGGATTCCAAGGGAGTGTGCATGTGCTAGAAGGTTGGCAGAAATATGTTACTGTTCAAGAGTAGTGACCCCACGATGATGGTGATGGCAGTACTAATAGTAGCCTTTCTTGCCCAAAGTATTTCAGATTCTTTGACCCAGAAGAATATGTTGAGAAACAGTGTATACTCTAGGACAGTGGGCCAGCTAGCATCTTGTAGCTTTTTATGGTGTGGTGAAAACTTCTCTTCCTCTGCAATATTACCGTAGTGCTTTAGCCATACCAGAAACTTGTAGTCCAACTGTGTTTCCACTGACTGCCAGTGTAGAATCTCCTAATGGAATTATTACATCCATTGGCACATGCTGGAGTCTAGCATGCTCCAAATCCCGGTATACAATAAAAATGTGCAGTTTAAAAAAAAAACCAAACAAAACACATGGGAATAAATTATGTACTTAGCAAAAGAATAAAAGCATATTTCTAGCTTGCAGGTATATTGAAACAGAAACTTAATAACTTCAAGTAAACTATAAAACAGTTTGTTGGAATTACAAATAAAACTGATGCATAATTGAGTTGTGTCCCACAGGGACACATTCACCTCAAAATTAGTACTTGAACAGATGAAATACTTGCTACAAAATTATGGTAATGCTGTTTACACCACTTAACTTACAAAGTAAAAAAAAAAAAAAAGAAAAAAGAAAAAAAAAACAACCTAAATAAATCTCTGTGAAAACTTTCAGACTCATTTGATAAGTGGAAACAAACCTGTTATTTTGCTGGGCAGATCCAGTCTCTAGATTAATTTAGATAAATTTATCTGGCTTTGGACTTTTTTTCCCCTATACAGAGAAGCAGATTGCAGTTAATTTTTCTACAAGTCCAGCCACCTTCAAACTGCAAAACTGCAAAACTTGCATCTAAAATTTAGTATCTAAAACATAAAATAAGAGAAACTTTTTTATTGAAACAGCAAGGTATGTTTTTTCCTTTGTGAGTGTCATCCCCAGTCTCATCTCTTATTACAGTCAGGTCATTCTATGGAAAAAAATATTTAGAACAGTTTTAAAAAACAGTCAGAGAAGATGTTAATTACTTTATTGGTGTAGATGGCAAGGTTTTGGCAGTGGGGGCTGAAGGAGCAACCTCTTTGAGGAGAGGCCGAGGCTGCCCTGTGCTGGATGCAGACAGTTCCAGTTGACTCCAAGTGACCCACCACAGGACATGGCTGAGCCCCTCAGACAGGGTGGTGGCATCTCAGTGATAAAATATTTAAGAAAGATTAGAAATACTGCATAGGCAGTGAGGAGTGAGAAAAAAAAACTTGAGAAACTATTCTGCAGACACCAAGGTGAGAGAAGACAGGGGAAGGGAGGGAGTAGGTTCTCCAGGTAGTGGAACAAAGTTTTCCTTGCAGCTCATGAAGGACCATGGTGGATCTGATATCCACACTGTAACCTGTGGAGGACTCCACACTGCAGCAGATCAATATGCCCTGAAGAAAGCTGCAAACTATGTGAAAGAGCCACACTGGAGCAGGGGAAATGTGAGAGGAGGAAGGAGCAGCTTAGATAAACTGTTATGGACAACCCCTCATTCCCATCTCCCCTGTGCCACTGGGAGGGAGAGGTATAGGATTCAGGAATAAAGGACTGAAGCTGAACCTGGGAAGAAAGTGTGTGTGGGAGAAGGTGTTTCAGTTTTTGTCTTTGTTTCTCACCATCCTACTCTGTTTTAAATTAGCAATAAATTAATATTCCCTGAATCAAGTTTTTTGCATATTACAGTAACTGGTAAGTGAGGTCCTTTTTTATATCTTGACCTATGAATTTTTTCATCTTAACCTTTCACCTTATCCCCTCCTTGTGCTGAGGAGGAGGGGAGTGAGAGAACAGCTGGGTGAGCGTTTGGCAGCTGGCCACGGTCACCCCACCACAATGATGAAGCAGGGTGTCCAATCAGTTGTCCAGTACATGAATTCTCACACTTCCCTCCTCTTACTTAAAAGCAGTGGTATACCCAAAGATAGAAGGTATATAGATATATTTAAAAAAAAGCTGTCAACCACTTTCTTAAGGTCTGAAAAGAAAGAACTTTCAGTGTGAACTCAAAGATAAATTGTGGAATAAAAAAATACTTTTAGTAAGCTAAAGTTGTATTCTGTAAAAGGCAACATCTATTTTGGTAGATTCAGAACACATTATGGTCATTTAATCTGACCTCTCATATAACATGGGCCATAGGATCTCTGTCAGTGATTTCTTCAATTAGTCTTCAGCAAGGAATCCTATCTTGGATTTTTTTTTTTGGATTTTTTTTTTTTTTTTTTTGTCTGATTTGGGCCTACTATTGACCTTTTGTGTTTATAGGGTAGCTTTTATTTTAGTTAGAAATAAATATTAGCTGGTGAGGTTTAAAACTTTTAGAAACTGTTCCTTTAAGCCTCACTTATCATGGTCCCTTTTTGTTATTCTTGGATGATTAGTTCCTTTGATGTAGTGGAGATATCTGCCTATATGTTACTAGTGACCTACTCTTTCTTGTAGTCTCTTGGTAATGTGAGAAGCAAAAAATAGCAATGTTGCTATTTCATTTCCACCCATCCTGTGCCTGATTTAACCTACCATTAAAAGTTCCAGCCTATAAAAATGACAATATTTATTATATTAATGTGGAACTTGAAGTACTGAAGTGATATTTAGCTACTAAAATTAATTATTTTAGAAGAGTATCTCATATAGTAGAGCTTATGTGTAGCCTACAAACTGAACTTTCCAAAAACTGTGGATGCAGGCAAATTCTTTATTGGAGATGGCCCCGGCAAAGTTATAACACCCAAACAGTGCTCATCAATAACCCGTGCTAGCTGGAATGTACCAAAACACGGACAGGGGATTCTCTGGCAGTTTGTGAGCACGGAGAATTGTCTTATCATGCCTGAGACTGGTCCTACGTGTATCTGGATTTATAGACATAGACTAAAGATATGCACTGTTGGCTGCAATGTATGACAGGAAGGTATATAGTGGGATGCACAGTGTTAAGATTTCTGCAATAGTTTTGGGGAACCATAGAAAGCTGAGGGAAACAAATCCAATATAGTGTTGTTCAAGCACTGAAATATGCCTTTGTATTGCCTCACACAATAGGAGGCTTAGCAAGCCAAACCAGTGCCAAAAGATGTGCAAGCAAATATCAGTATGAACAATAGGTGTCCCATGCCCTGTTCTGTTTACTATCAGAGAGGTGGCTGGAAAGCTGTGGGGACTTCTGTTTGTTTTAACAACCTATTATCAAGTGGCTAATGCAGTTTTGTCAATAATGTCAGCACAAGATCAGATTTCATCCTTGAATGAGAAATAACAGGTTAGAAGGGCTTTAACAAGTTACAGGTTTTCAGATTATCTGGAACTGATGAGTTTCAGCTCACGCTATTTAAATTATTTAGCTGATGGAATCTGTGAGCTATTAGCAGTTATTTTGGAGAACTCATGAAGTGTTTTTGTAAATACATGATCTTCTATCAAAAGTCTGGAGGAAAGCAGCTGTTGTCTCATCTTCAAAAAAGGGAAAGCAAGGAATTATATACCTGCCACCTTAACTTTGACATACAAGACAAATACTGAAAGAAATATTTAGAGTCACCTATACAAAACCAAGGAGATGGATTACAGCCAGTATGGATTTATTAGGAATCAACCAATTTTATTTATAAAATGATAGAAGAATTGTAAACAGAGGAGCAACAAAGGTACCATACCCTAATTTTAGTAAAGTCTTAATTAACTTGGTCAAGACCATCAAAAAATACAAGCATAATAGCCAGACTTAACCGGGAATGATAACCTGGAAGATATGAGACAACCTCTCTGCTTTGCTTATCACGGTACAGTCTCAGTAGGAATACTGCTTCCAGTTTTGGGGACTATGTTTCTATAAATATTTAGGGAATTGGGAACAGCCAAGACATAATTAAAAGAAGAATTACAAATTTTTGGTCTAGTGGATCAAATGAGGAAATCCTGAATAAATTAGTATGTGCAGTTCAAAAAGAAAAAAAGCTGAGGAGTGAATGCAGTAAGCAGATGCATATGCATAAAAAGGCATCTGTAAGAGTGAATGCAATAATTTTCCTTTCTTTATTTCAAGAAGCCTGGGCCAAGAAGTAGTGATATTTGATTGCAAGAAGGAAAACGGGGCAAGAGGAAAAATTCTGTAAATTAAATGATAAGCCTTGGAATGGCTTATTCCAGGGATTTAAGAGCTTTAATCATTAGAAATCTTTATCTGAAGGGCAGACAAACACGTGTCAGTAGTGACTACATCTACTTGATGGAATACTTTATCTTTTAGAGCCTCTTGTAAACTTACGATTTTATGAAGTACAGTGGCCTTTTGCAAACTGTCAACTTATATTTCTGTGAATACCCATGTGATGCATTCCCCAGTTCCTTTTTTGTCTGTGCTGGTTTTTTTTGGTTTTTTGTTTGTTTGTTTTTTTAACTTAGCCTATCCCCCTTTGACATGTTGTGATGTGGTTTAATAAATCCAAAGTATACTGAAGACCAAACTGAAACTCATTTTAATTTGCTGGGTTTTTATCTTCCTTTCAGGTTCTACTGATGTACTGAAATACAACATACCTAAAAACCTGTTGTAAGTATCTTAACTTTACAGACAGTATTAAAAACCCAGTCAAATGTAGTGCAGAATAACTAGTGAGATCTCAGTGGAATACACTTTCCTAAAATATGAAAACAAAAAGTGGTGGAATTGAACAGTTTAAATTAGCTGTTGGGAACTGATGTAGATAATTCTTCCCGTGGACTACTTATGACTATTTTTTCCCCCCAAACCCACTTATTTTTAATTATATATTTAAATATTAGGGACATAATTTCCAGATGGTAATTGATTGTGTATATTGCATTATAAATTTTGGTTTCTCATTAGCTGTGTGGCCTTTTGTTAAGTAGGAAAATGCAGAATGACAAATCAGTGATGGCTGTAGCTCCCTGTCTTCAGATAGTAATTCTTTCCTATTACTTCTTCCTTCCCTTTATTGAATCTTATAGTGGAAGTGATCAGCTATACAAAGTTGCAAGAGCTAGTGGCAGACAAATGATGACACTAGCAGCTGTGCAGAACTGCTGCTTGTAAGGAACTCAAAAGGGGGTGCAATATTAAGCAGCAGCCGAAGTTTGGAGCATCTCTGAGCACACAGAAGTGAGGACAGATGGGTTAGTGATGTAGGCAAAAATCTTCATAGGCTTTCAAACAATTCACAGCTTTGATAACTATCAAACAATGAATTACAAACACCTATATTCATGAATACATTACCTTATTGACAAAGTACTTAGAACTGATAGATTTCTTTGTGAGTTTTCAGAAAGATCCCTGCCCATCATTTCTCTGCTCTTCAAAACAACTCTCATGCTTTTCAACTGTTTCTAATTTTCTCATGAAAAAAAAAAAAAGGTTTTTTGTCTAACATAAGAATATTTTTTATTCTTCTGGATCTATTTTACTACAAGAAAAACAACAGACTACATGACATTTGATTATTCCCTCATAAATAGAATAATTTAGAATATATTGGGTGAAATATATTTTTGAAGCAGAAATACTTAGCAAAAGCTGATGGTTTCAACCAAAACCAAGAACTTCCCACTTTCTTTATAAGACACTAGGTAATACTGATGAAAATTAGCATTACATCTGTACTCTGCATGACTCAGATTGACCTGGGATGGTGAAAGCGCAGCTGAATGATAATACAAAGAGTTGAACTCAACTATGTAGACAGGAAGTTCAGGCAGATATTTTCTAACATAGCATCTTATTTTGACAGTATTGAATTTTGATACTACAATTATATGCACTTCATTTTATGACAGAAAATTATGTTTGCTGTGGTATTTTTTGGGTGGTGGTGATGGTCTTGTTTGTTTGTTTGTTTTTCTCAACATGGGATTAAAGAGATACCAAGACTTTAAAAGTTACTAGGGAAATGGAATTGTCATTCTCTAGTAAGCACTATTTTCTGTCCTATTTTTACAGTAATTTCCAAGTCTTGATTTATATTTTTTTCCTTTAAAGGCTCATTGAAAATTGTTTTAAATACAAACACTCCTATTTGAGGTCTAAAAGTGTTTTCCATCATTCTGATGACTTTATATATACCTGCCAATTTATGAGCTCATGACTGCAAAATATCTTTTTGCTACAGCTGTTGAAACCAGTAATACAGCTTTCTTGACATGATTTCATATAAAAAGTGAAATGCAGCTATCTACTGAATCAGTAAACTTTTTTCGCATTTCTTCTTCTATCTTTACAATTCTTTGGCCTCTAGCCCTAGTGTAGTTTCATTGCCTACACATTTGATAGCTATAGAATATTTAATGCCAGAGAAGAAAAGAAGAAGAAGAAAAAAAAGCTTTCTGCCCTACTTTATGTTCTAGTCACTAACTCTTACAAAAGAAGCATCTTTCAGTCTGCACATAGGTCTTGTAATGGAAAAAAACTGAGTTAACCTTTAAATACTGTAGGTAGTTGCTGTCTTCTGCTTCAGTGAAACATTCTGAAGGAAACTTCCTTATAAACTGTTCTGGAAAGTTATACAGGATAATATATCTGTTAAGGAGCCAAAATAAAGATGTACAAATACTGAAAACATTATATTCTTAAAAGTATTCTTAGAAACATTATATTCTTAAAAATCTTGTGCACAGATGGACTGAGAGTTTAATTACAGCAACCTCTGAGTGTTACAGACATCACTGTTCCCTGAGTTGTAGACACAGCAACAAAAATATCCATCAGGAGCTAGTTAGACAGATCTATATAAGTTATGATTGCAACCAGATGCTATTTCATCTGTGTCACCCCCAAATCCCAAAATATTGCAATATTTTTATTACTGTAAAGATATCTATTTTAGATATCTGATGGAGTATTTCAAATACAGCAGCAAAAAATGTCAACAGGCAAAGGTCTAATTAATAATGTAGTTACATAAAATGGTGCTCTGAGTACTTGGATTTTGGCACATATGTGGAGACAGCATACACACCACTGAATTCTCATTTGAGAATCCCCACTGTTGAGATGATACATCTCAACTGAAGAGCTCTTCTGCAATAGTGTTATAATAATAGCCTATGGTCATGTATACAGAATTGCAGTATATTGCCACGTATTTTTCTGGTAAAGCATAAAATGCCTGTCAAAACTGGAATGAATCTTATTATGCTGAATATGAATACAAATTACATAATACTCATTTTGGTTTGATTTTTTTTCCCTACCACACCAAAAACCTCTTTATGTTTGCTATTTTTTAAAAAAAAAAAAAAGAAAAGAAAAAGATAAAATTAATGGCATTGTTCATAATGGGAAATATCTTTCTGAAGATCATAGGTAGTGAATAGTAATGTAAGTAGACAGCACTGTGCCACAGTGGAGCAAAACAATAACTGTTGTGAAGAAAAGCACTCAATAAAGTAAATATCATTCTAGTGAATTTATGGAATAGTACATGTGTAATGTCTCAGCAGGTGGCATTTTAATTATCCTCAAAATAATATACAACACATACCAGTTTTTGGCTAAATCATATGACAGTACTTATTTCTAGGTCCTGCTTATATACATGTGGGTCCTACTTGTATTACAAGAATCAGTGGGGATTTGCACTTCCCTTCAGCTTCTACAATATCTTGGAATAATTAGGAAATGTTTAAATGGGTGGATGCAGACAGGCTGAATTTATTCCAGTAGTGCTTAGAGGTGTCTGGATGTGAGACAGCTATAGTGTAGAAGCCAGTTACTTTCACGTGGTATTGTACATGAGCTAGTATGCCCTAGTATACAGTATAATTTTTAATCACAAATGTTGACCTGCCATCATCATTTTAATTTATTCACAGGATGACTTAGAGTCAGGATGAAATGATCAGTTTCTGAGGAAAATATGCAAACAGTTATGTTTTCAGATGCTGCTGAAAATAAAAATTACATCACTGAGTTTATGCTGTTCATGGTAATGTAAACTGAGCAGAAGGAAGACAAAGTGCTCACTGTAGTTTCTACTTTAACTCTTGGCAAATTCTTTGCACAAGAAAAAACACTGACATTTGTACACAATATGACAAAAACAAGTCTGATTTTGTTGCTGAATGGAAGTGGGGCTGCATTCTGCACTTCTGCATTCTGCATTTCTCAGACACAATTTTTAAATGCAGATGTTTGGTAAAATATAATTTTAAGGCTTTGGTATTTTATTTTTCTATCCCACTTAAGAGGATCATAGTGGAAAGATTTGACATAATTTGTATATCTCCCTTGTGTTTTATAGGTAGGACTTATATAGCCAGGTGTTTCTTGTAACCACTTTAAATAATTCATTTTAAATAAAACAATTATAAATTCCCTATCCATGGTAAACATTTAACCTCTCATGTCAGCAGGGCCTATTTTGTCATCCTAAAGAGATTTTAGCTGTGAAGTGCAGATAGATTGTGTTTCAGCTCCCTGGAAATTATATGAGCAACCTACCAACAGTCTAATCAGAACACTATTTCCACTTTTCTGCCTTAAATAGCTTGAGTCCAGGATGTGTATAGGGAGGAGAAGAATAGCTTTAACAATTTTCACTACCAACTGTTCCTCAAATGGTACAAAGTGACATTGCTAGTGAATAGAAGGTGCTGACTGTTATCTGTGGTTAATAGCATCTCTCACTGGCCCCCATTCAGCTGCCAGTTAGGAAAAAGCCCTGTCTGCATGACTTTTAAAGGGTCTGCATTAATACACCCAACCAATCAATGGTTTCTGCCCCTTCCACAAGGACAATGGTCTGTTACCATTACTAGATGCTGTCAACAGAAAATGACACAGGAGTCACAAAAGGTAAAATGGTGTCAATTTAATCAGAGAGCAGACAAAAGGCAAACAATGCTGCCCTGGAAAGGAATATAGCAAGGAGACTCAGAGGTTGGCATAAGCCACACTCGGCAGGTCCCAGTGAAACCAGATTGAAATTCAATGATACAAAATCCAGCAATGTGACACAGAGGATGAGAGCTGTTGTTTCCATTCAATTAAAATCAGTGACTGCTGCTGGCATAAAATAAATTTGACAAAATACCAAGAGAATCTGTATTGTAGGTCAAACTATTTTCCTTCTAAACTGAAAGAAAATAACAGTGATAAATGAGTTAGTGCAATTCTTGTCTAAATTACACAAAATAATAGCAAAAAAAAGTCCTCCTGCAATTTCCTGTTCACTGTGAAGTTAAACAAAACTCTACTGATTGAGATGATTCCACTGTAAAAACTAAGCCATTTAAAGTGTTTACATATTTATGAAAATGGGTTTTAATAAGTTTAAGATTCTTTCTTTTGGAATTCATATGATGTTGTGCACATAATTTCCCCAAAGCTTATTTATTTTCAAGGATTTATAGAAAAATAACATCAGTTCACGTCTATGTGGAAAAATGAATATATGGGTTATTGTCAGACCATATAAAGCTTTACAGCCACTCTACTTACATATTTCTTTAATGTGAGTGCCCTATACTGTCAGAATACTGTAACCTGACTGTATGTCAACACCAAGTGTGCAGCTTCTCCCTTCTCTGTGATCTTTCTTGTAAGGAAACCTTAGTGCTCATTCACGGAGGGATCCAAATAAAGTCTGACCTAATCTGCCTGTGTTAGGAGAATGAATCTCACATGTCCTGCTGCCTGGATGCAGGTTTACAAAGATTTAGGCTCAGGCTCTTTTTGTCTAATGTTGAGCACCAAGCAAGAATTCTACAGTTCTTTCCTAGCAGCTATAAATCCAAAGGGCTCTTTGATGTTCCCAAGCTCTGGATCAGTTACAGATGCTGTGTGTCTCTCTCTGCTGCCTACACAAGAAATGGAAAGCTTAGTTTTCTAATATCAGGTGGGATAACTTTGGTCCTCCATTGTGTACTAAAAAACATTAATGTGATGAACTATGAAGATAATTGTTATGGTTCATAAAACTCCCTAGATGTTTCTGTCTTCATGTCATCTATAAAGGTGAAATGAGATTAGGAAAAAAAAAATCTTTATTTGGTTGTAAATATGCACTTTAAAAGTTAAGATTGCAAGCTGCTCAAGTTGATATAAAAAATAATGATCAGTTTATCAGTTATTGGTAATACATGAAAGTTTATATTAATGAACTCTTTGACTGATTTATCTGTTAAACTTTCCTGTTCTGTTTTACTGCTTAATTATTGGGGTATAGCAATGATTTTTGAGTATTTGTAGTTTCACATATGTATTGTTCTTTGACCTACATAATATGACAAGAAATAAGTTGAGTATTCTGAAGACCTTTCTGGTCATCTGCATATTATTTCTCCATGTAAAAACTTGGAAATAAATGAAAGTAACTGTAATCAAAATGGCTTTGTAAGATGTAAAGAGACGAGGGTAGGTTCCAGCCTGGTAATAGCACTTCAGTGATATGGCATGCTACTGTGAATAACAGCTGGACTGTGATTTCTGAATGAGGATTCGTTAAAAAAAACATAAGTATAATCTTGCATGGACAATGTGGTGGGAAGCCACCAAAACTTTCATCCAATTTAAGGTAGACTGCCGTTCTTATGAAACAATATGGTCATCCTTCTTGATGAGGGAATAACTTGTGTTGTAAGCAGTCACAAGTAAGTAGACAGTGACACGAGTTGAAGATATAACTGCCTAAATCTAATGTGTTGTCCAAGACAAGTCACTTATCCTTGGCTTTATTTATCCTAACCTCAGGTACATGAAAGATAAGCAGTTATCATAAGCTAGGTGTCTACTCTGCCTATAAAACAGATGTAAAGAGGTCTCTCTAGGAAGACAGACACATCCCATACTAAAACTTTGAATGGGAACACTTGTGCCTTGGAAGAGCATCTCTTTCTCTACTGAAAGACATTTTGATTTTCAGCCTAAGCCCCTTATTTTCATGAGCTTTAAGGTTGGAGAACATGAAATGGAAGCCTAATTTAATGATGTTCTAGTCAATTTATGAAGAGAATCAAGTTTTATAAAAAAAAAAAAAAAAAAATTAAAAAAGCTACTTTAATGAGCCTTAACACTGTTACATATCAGAAAATGTTTGGAAATTAGTCATGTGAAGAAAACGTTACTGAGAACAAGAAAAAGAAAAGCTGAAATAAGTTTTTCCACCTTCTAGTGTATAATCATTGGATCTCATGTGTGACAAATTTTGTACTTAGATTTTATCTATTTGAAGGAATATCTTTTTTATGGAGTGTGATTCAGATTGATTTGGACAATAATGCTTTTTGTGGATCTAAGAAGAGAAAAAAATATTGATCTTTGATACAAGTTGATTTATATGAACAGGGGATTAATTTTACTACATAATGATACATACATGATAAACAAATGCAATGTAGTTTTATTAGCCTAATCTTAACCTAGAAAAATGATAATCTTTCACTCAATTTATTTTAGTCTTTCTAACAAATAATTGTCTTTTAATGTTTCTCTGCCTATAGGTTATTCACATAGAAGAAAGCAAGATACTGCATGACATTTGACTCTAACAGTATACTTACTGGTTCAGAATGTTTAATGTGATACTTGTCTTTTACATTTACTTATATTTTAAATATTTTTTCTAGAGATTATTTCATTTTACATTACATTGTAATCACAACAACTACTGATGAAGTATAAATGAACATTATAAAGTCTATAATATTTTACTTATATTTTTTAACGTATTTATATACATATGTTTATAATATAAATTTATATCATAGTGGGTGTAAAGAGCTGGAGCAGATATGATACATTTCTTTACTAGAATACATGATTTCCAATGTATCTGATTTTTTTATTGGGCTATGTCTAACAATTATTTTTAATTAGACAACTGGTATTTGATTTCTAAATCAAAAAAATAACAGGTTGATATTAATATGGATATAACACTGAAGCAGTAGATGCTGAATAAATTTATGAACCTCCAGGGTGCTACTCAGCCATGTAACCCATGTTATACATCCCCTTTTATGAAGTGTGATGGAAAGTATTCTGTTTATCTGAAGTAAAACATTACTCAGGTGTACACAGACATTCCTTCCAAAATAAATGGAATGAAACTGTCTGAAAAACTTGCACACTTTTTTTTTTTGTTCCTGAGAAATAAAAAACAGTTAGACCCCTTTGGAAAAAAACTCAAAGTACTAATAGCATCATTATAATAATGCTGGAGCTAGAGCTGTAAGAAATGGGATTCTAAAGACTTGAGACATATGAATGAGCTTCTATAGATTTCCAAGCCTGTTCCTGTTTATTCATCAGGCTTCTGTATGAACGAGAAACTAAAGTCATTGAATTACTGCAACTTCAAAACACCTAATGCCTAACTGTCTGAACCTGAGAATGGAGTCACTGAAAATCTGATATGGCAATCACCAGATTCAAAGTTTGAATCACTTTCCAAATATTCACATTTACTTTGGAGTTGATTTTTATGTATCTGTACTACAAAGTGACAAGCATGAGAATTTTTTTAATGTGTGAAGCTTTGTATTTGTAACTAGGCCAGGAGAATTCTCTAACATTAATGAGAATAGAATAAATACATTAAAAATATTTTTAAAAAAATATTAAATGGTAGTTACATACAAGGTAGTAAACACCTTAAAAATTTCACAAAAATACCTTCTATGTTTTGTGCCACTTTTTGTTGGGGTTTTGTTGGTTTGTGTGGTTTTTTGTGTGCATGTTTGTGACTGGATCCGAAATGTAGCCACTTTGGGCACTGTTCTGGCTATGTCATGAATCTGTATTAAAAACTTCTTCCAGATAGCATTTTTTCCACTCTTGAGGTAGAAGGTTAAGATGGGTCAAGTCAAGTACATCCTGAAAATTCCTATTTCACTTCTTGAATTCTTAAGGGAGTCTAGATGATTAGTTCATATGGGTATCTACATAGTAGAAGTCTAAAGTTATTAAGGTTAATCCCATCCTATGCATATGTTTGAGAAGAGATGTTGCACTTGGTTTCAATCCAGATATCAGCAAAATCTTGCATATGGAGCCCCAATAGGGAGTCAGAGAAATACTGTGATTGCCTTCTAGACTTCTTTATACTAAATTATTCTTGCTTTATTTGCATTATGTTGAAATCCATAGGATGAGTTTTGATTTGTTGTATTTTTAGAGTAGATCATTAACCACCTTACTCAATATAGCTTGGACATTCAACACTTTAAGAGAAAGCAGCCTGATCTAGTTTCTGATCTGATTCTTTCATAACATTTTTGTAGACTCTAGGATTTTTGACCAGAAAAAATTATTAAAAAGTCAGAAAAAAAAAAAAAATTCCAAACCAGGAATATAATAGATTACATATTTTGCCTGTTTTCAGATTAAAATATGCCTGTTATTGATGCAGTATATCGTTTTGGTTTGAATGGATTTATTTCTCAACTTCACTGAAAACTTGGAGGAAAAGAGAATAACATGCAGGAGTACTTAAGCAATAAAGCATCACACTTAAGAACACAAGGGGACTGGGATAACCCAGCCACATAGTACAAACCACTTCTCTGTGGCTGTTCTAGATAGAAGATTGTGCTTACACATGAATCTCTGCATAACTAAATAAAAAAGTACAGTTCAGAAACTGTTTCTTATGGTTGTACAGCTCAGATACACAGTGACCAAGCTATGACCAAGTATGGCTATTTTGTAATTCTAGTATTAAACTTTCCAAATTATATTTTTCTGTAACTTAATTCAGTGAAAAAATGTCATTTAACTAGATTCAAATGTAAATTATTTGTTGTTTTATCAAAGGAGTTATTGAAATAATACTGGACTATAACTGAGTATCTGGATTGGATAAAGCCCTGAGTAACTAATCCCCTATCATAGCTCACCCTGTTTTCAGCCAGAGACTTCCTGAAGTCCTTCCACCTTGAACTATCATAAATCCTATTCAATTATCATCATAGCCATACTTTTTTATTTCTCCACATTCCAGGAATTACATAGAATTTCTATAGTTCAAAAGTACTTTTTTGCTTATCTATACACCATGTCATTTGATATATATGCCTTGTTCTACCTCTGAAATGTAAATTGTGACAGACAACATTATAGACAGACTCATTACTGAAATCTACAAATTTGCAAATGTACACATTGCTATAATTTTTACATACCAAGTAGTTATTTTCCTTCTCAGGAAACCATCCTGTATTCTATTATTGCTTTTACTTTTCCACATCTTTATGAACTCTTGTACAATTGTTGCCTCAGTGAAGGTAAGAGTTTGAGAATGTTGTAGCAAAAGGGGAGGAGAATTACACAAAGATCTGTAAGGATTATTCCACATTATGGTGTATCTTGAAAAATCTACAAGAGTGAAAACATAAAATTAAAGGAAATAAAAAAGTGTCGAGGGCTGTGTGAGGGGTCTTCAGTACAAGTGAGAAACAGATCCTGAAGGACAATAGTATTTTCAAGAGGCAACGAGACTATTGTTCTGGAAAACCTAAGCACCTCTAAGAGGACTTGAGAGAACCTGTGGGTGCAAGTTGGAGCTGAGCTGAACCCTGAGAGACAGAAAGGCAAAATGCAAAGTTTGGATGGAAAAAAAAAAAAAAAAGGCTACTTGAGACACATAGTTATTTGTTGACTTTATTCAGTTGTGTTTGCTATATTGAGATTCTATTTATTTTTCATTATGATGTCTAAAAAGAGCAAAACAAGTTTGAAACTGGTTGCAACGTGTTCAATGCAAGAGAAACAATTGTGCCAGTTAAGGGGTTTTCAGCTGTGTATTGGGATGTCAGTACCGGGTTTGGGAAATTTATTTCTTTGTGTGGATTGCCTGCATAGCCTTCACTTTTACTGTTGATCCATAAGGAGTGAATGAATTTTTCTTCAGTAGATGCAACAGTATGCCTTTATTCTGGCTCTCTGATACTAGAGAATATTATAGACTCTGCCACTCAATTTTTCCTCACTGGAATCGAGCTGAGACCAGGTTTAAACTGTTGACTGTTATCACTGACTTTCTTTTAATATTAAAAAAACTTTAAAATCTATCTACTGGCCAACAATAACAAAAAAGCAGAGAAAATTTTACTTGTGGATTAAAATCCCATCCATTTTAATTTATGAGAAGCAATTGAATTTTGTTCTTTGTGATAGTGATGTTCAAAACCTTGAGAACAGTCAGGACCTCATTCATATCTTTCTCCTTGACAACAGAAGAAAAGGGCTTTGGTAGTTCTTACGCACAGTTTTTGTTTCTCAGGAACATTGAATTAGCTTCTGTTTTTCCAAGTGCATGAACTAACAGATCACCTCTTGATGACAAATTTGAGTGTCTCAGTCTTCAAATGAGCTTATCATGTCACTTGACCACATATAGCCAGGGCCTTCCATCATGCTACACAGAAAGGGGGGAAATGGTGTTTTCCCCTGGGATGCTTATTCTGATTTCAGATACCTGATTCAAAAAAAAAAAATTTCAGACAGTATTTGGGGACTGTAGTCATGCTAAGATATTTCTACTATTATTGAATGATTATAGCATATTCATACAGGTGATTTAGTCCACCTCTGATCATCATCTGTGAAATATTTTTCCCTCCTCTCTCTCTGTACTTAGTTTCTAAGTACTTAGGTTCTAATTTATAGTATTTCTCCAGCTGCACAGAAGGAATTTGGGTCCAGATATCCAATATCTTCTTCAAGAGCCATGTAAGAAAGAAGAAATATTAGAGTGACTTACGACATATTTCTTCTAAATTCCTCCTTTCTTTTTAAAGATAACTTTCAGAGGAGATTTTGCAAACATAAAACCCCCCATTTTGTAAACAATATACATTTCAAAAAGTTGTGTTAGTCATTAGAATGTTTTCTGCTTTCATGGCCTTATTGTCCCAAGATATTCCTATAAATTGGTTACAAGTTCTGTCAAAGCTTGTTGCTTTGTATTAAAGGTGTGTCAGCACACGTAATTTAAAAGAACATTCAGAGAGGGAACATTACCATCGCTGAACTCTCTAGAAACATTTCTGTCTTTGATATTATCAAACTGTGGGTTTACACTACCCCCTCCAGGTCCCCATGCCAGGTTCCTCTCCCAGCTTCCCTATGCCTTTCGTCTAGGGCTGTAGATTTAGATTGGTTTATTAGGAATGTCCTGAACTTTATCTACAAATGAATATAATCGAACAACTGCTGAAGGAATTATATACTGGTTACGAGAGATGGAATTTATCTGGACCTTAAGAAAAAAATAATTATTTTCTTAGAATAACTACTTCCTTGAGCTGTCTTCTGCCTTCCATTTTTATTTGTAATTTACTAAGAGGTGTGAAAGCCTTGCTGTGTCATGGATAGATGAAGAAACAATACAGACACTTTAAGAAAATGTGTTAAAGAATCATATGTACTACGGGGTAAATAATTTTTAGCCCCATTTAAGTAAATTCGTGTTTAAGGTTGTTGTACATTGAATGAAGAATTGAAGACTCTGAAAGATCTTTCTCATTTCCCATTACCGTGCATGCATGGGCAAAATCAGTCATGCTAGGAATATAAAGAGATAATGAGAAACTAAGCATCTATTTACATTCCCAAGAGGCTGTATTTGTTCAGATGTGTTAGTTCCTCTGTAACTTTAGAGGTTAAAAGGAGGATTTCACCTGAAGTCCTGGGTGAAGGATTATTGATCCAGAAGAAAGGAAAAATTAGAAAGAGAGAAAAATAACCTTCTTCCCCACAGAGGCAAAAAGTATAAAATTAGATTTTTTTTTTTTTTTTTTTTAATGCTCTGCATACAAAACAAGAAAAGGAAAAAATAACCACATACAAGAAAAAGGAAAAAAAAAAAGTATGAAATGGGATATGCAAGCAGAAGTTGTCAGTATAAGATAGATCCTATTGATGTACAGTTTTTTTTCTGGACAGATGGATAAACTGACAGATACTTGAAACTTCACTGTGCATACATGAAACAAGAGCTTGCTATTCTGAAGGAGTAAAGAGATTGGAGCTTTTTCAGGATTGTGGAGTGTCTTAGATCTATTTTAAAGCTAAAAGCATTCTAAAAGAAAAACTAAAAAAGGTCATAATTTAATGATTTTTTTTTAAACAAAAGTTCCCAGAATATCCTGGTATGTTATTTAAGTACATTTACATTTACAGACAATCACTGCAAGCACTGATCAAATGTGTGGAGAATTAGCATCTGAACTTGAATGAATAGAATTACACAGTTTAAAAAGATGCTGAAATACCTTATGTATTTATTCCAGAATGTGTTTTTTTGTTGTTATTTTTCTAAATGCTGAGGTAAAAGATTCTGCTTATTATGCTGGTTTTATAAAACATTTATTAATTACTTCATGTAATATCAATATCTTTGAAGACTGTTCTGAATAAGAAGTAGAGAAGTGAGAAGAATTTGTATTTGTTAGTTCTTAATTAATATCAGTATTATGTGGAGGTGGGCAAACCATTAGGACATAATGTTATGGTGGGAACACCTAAAATGGCATATAACTGCTTCAGTTTGATAACAGAGATGCACAAAATACTTTAACAGCCACATAGCACAGAGGAGCACAGTTTTCATTCTTTCACTGGCCAGTCTTCCTCTGTTATTTGGTCCAAATCAAAATCTTGTGTGGCTTTTAAAACTAATCGAACTCCCCAGAAATCACTGTTTCTTCAACTTACTAAAAGAAGTGAGTTGTGGCGTATTGCTATTCTATGCAGCTGTACAGGAGCATTACAGTATGTATTTGTCAGAGTCTTGCTAATAGAAATTTAAAGTACAGATTACGCACATCAAAAACACCTTTCCAGCGACTAAGTTAATCCATATTCAGAGTACAAACACAGTGCGAGCGGTTCCTTTAAGAAATCTGGCTTTCTAGATCAGTTAAACATCAAACACCCCTACTTTGCGCACAAAGTGCCTTCATAATAAACAAAATACACCACTCAGATTTTGTCTTCTGCATATTATGGAAACTTTCTTTAAAGACACTGGTGATGCCTCGTGGAAAACTTTGAAAGTTCTTCTTTTAAAGTAATTCTGCAAATATTATCAACTATTAGTTTTTCCTTTCTCACTATAAAATGCATTATCTAAGGTAACAGCTTTTGTATCTCTGAGTGCATTATTCGTTCATGATACCTATTCTGAACCGCAATATACACTACAATTTCATAGTTTTTATTATTTAAGGTCAGAAAGGAGGCATTAATGGAAATATTTCTATTTTGATCACTGTAGTCCTGACTGTCTTTGTCAGTCTTAAAACAATTTATCTAGCCTGAGGCATCCCTAGAGGACTACAGCAATGATTTTTCTTATCTCCCCCTCAAGTTATGAAATAAAATAAGTTTATCATTCTATAGTTTAGTAAACACAGTAAGACAATCTCTATATACGTGTGCTAAACATGAGACATGACACAATTCCTGTTTATGCTTGAGCATTTTACTCTCGGTGATCTGTGTTGTATTCGTAACATTCTGTTAATTATAATTACCTTAGATAACAGCTAACTGGTGAAAAGAAAGGGTGAAGTCTTGAGGGAGTGGGCGTGGGCTGTTTAAATGTGACTGGAAAGAAATTAACTCTGAATAAAATTATGCCTATATTGGGTCAATTTACTACCCATATACTTTTTACATGTAACTGTAAAAGAAGAGCAAATGGAGGTCACAAAAAAAAGATGAAAGAATTAAATATTGTAATGGTATCCATAAATAAACAACTTAAAAGGATTTTTTTTCTTCTTTCTTAACTGAAAAGGGAAATATTCCACATAAACAAAATTATATAAATTGTCTATTTCTTTTTTTCTAAGGATATTTTACTGGACACTATCAGAAGAAAAATTTGGATTGGACTGCAGTTTACAGATACAATATGGATGCTCTTATTTTCTTATGTGGATGTGCCCAAAAAAGAAAACACCTGGTTCTGTGAAAGACTTTCTGTGAAATCTAGATATAATACTATATTTATATTAAAATGTAAATCAACTATGTCTCTGGTTTTTCTTCTCTTCCAGTTCTCCTCTGTGCCCATTCCCAATCAATGAAACATAGGAAGGAAAAAGAACAGAGAGGCATTGACAGTGGCTTCATGATGAAGGCTAGTTCTACACTTAAAGCTTGTTATGTTTGAAGTACCCCACATACTTCCCAAAATTACACTGTTTGCAACCAGCATTCAGAGTTTGTGATTTTGAGTATGGATGAAATTTTCTTAGAATTTGCAAGTAAATCTGTTTCTTAGTATATGAGTTAATTTGAAAATTGTTTTTAAAAAATTAGCGTTTTCTATCAGAATCTGTCACACATCTTTTAAATAATAAAATAGCTTTTGAGACCTGCTGCTTGGTAAAATCTCACTGAACGTTGGTACACAGGTATTACCTATTTTCTAAATGCTCATTTTAGGATTATTTTTTTCTTTTTCTTTTTTTTTCCTAGTATTGCATATAAATGAGAATTTAGTTTCAGTGACTTGAAACACTGACTACTTTTGTTCAAAATGTCACTTAATTTCGGTTTTGGACACAACAGTACTGGTTTTGAGATCTGTACACCTAATTTTATTTGTTTAAAGTGTTACCGTTTGAGGTACTTCCCACTCTCTTTCCCTCTTTCAGATACCCTTCCCAATTCTACTTTTTTTAATAAATATTAAGGAGAGAGGACTCTCCTTAGGACATCACTTTCTGTACTTAAAGCAGAAAAGCAAGTGTTATATACCCTCAAATTTTATTTTAATTCCCTTAGATGCTCATTATACAGGACCTGGAAGGCTAGAACCTTTATCCTGTTGATTTCAAAGGTTCCAGAATTTCATGTTCTTCCTTCTTTTGCATAAGTAGGTGAAAATGAGAAAAAACTCTACTCCAGTCAGCAGTTGAAAGAAAGCTGATTATGTTTTATAGAGCAACAAAACTAGTAATGTCAATCTGTGAGCTCAATTCAGCCTTCCTCTGACAAAAGCTTCAAGGTTAGCTGAGTAGAATAGAAGTGATAAGAATATAGTTATCATTCTTATGATCCATTTGTTATTCTTAACTGCAAAAGAATTCTAAGATCAGGAACTTGACAAAAAAGAACGAAGGCATAGTAAAGCTGAAACTCTTTGGTATTTTGGTAGACCAGTTCACCTGACTAATTGGTTCCTTGGTTCAGCTAATGCAATGGAAGACACAAGCATTTTTTAATGAGTTTTCAGAGTACTGTAATTAACAACATTAGCGCTCTTATCTGGGGGAATCAATGGCCATATTGCCTTGTTTAAAATCACTCATTTCTTCAATCTGATAGTAATCCTTATTAGGTTCCCTCTCTTCAGCTCTGTATAGTAACTCTCTGTCACAAGAAACTTTCCAGAAGCAATAAGGTACCTCATGTCATTCCTGGTTTTGACTGGAGGTACACTCTTTAGGTCTTTGGCACTCTGAACATTTAGCAAACTTGAAAAAAAAATGTTATTTGGAAGTCTTGTGGGATGTAATTCCGTATACCATTACTTTTCAACATGTCTTTTCAAAACTGTTATCATCTGTGATAGTCATGCTACTCATTTTCATATCAAAATTGTTAATAAAAGTTATACAACACGTAGCAAAAAGATTTTAATATTATAAAAGTACTTCATTAATAATTTAATTACTTCTAAAATAATCTCAGATTGATTACTCTTCCTTTTCTTCTTTATCTACAAATTAAAATTTCAATTTGATTTAGTACATTTATTAATAAAAAGATTTTTATGAAATACTCTAATAAGTTAAAAAAATATTATGAGTTGTACATGTTTTGTAATTTGACAAAACTGAAGGTATATCTTACTGATGCTTATAATATGGTCATTTTTTTCTCTAGCTTTGAGAAGTTTTCTATATTTATCTGATTTAGAGATGTTTTTTAGTAGGCTGGAAATCCTGTACAGTTAACACTCGAAGGATTTCAGGTGATCTAGTTAATGTTGATAGTTATAATGAGTTAAGGATTTTTCCTGGGTAAAAGGATTGGTTGAATTAAAGACAAAGTAATCTGCTTCTGCAATGAGAAGCTTGGTTAAAGTATTGGTATTCCTGTAACACTTAAAAGACACTATCATGTCTAGTCTTCAACAAGGAACTGGGGAAAATCGTTGTCTCCCTAAAGTATAAATATGCACATTGATATGTAAGTATGTCATGTGCATAAACATGTTTTCACTTGTAAGCATAATGCCCATATAAAACAAGGCAAAAAAAAAAAACCCAAAAAAAAACCCCAAACCTAAACTGCAGAACATGAAAAGGAGCAGGAAATAATGGACCGAATTTTGAAAATCTAAAGTTAATAAACCAAGCCAATATGTGTGTGCATGTTTGTATATATTTCCAAGTGAGAAGTGTCTTTAGCACTGTCCTAGTATAGTCAGGTTCTGTACAGAGAGAGAATGCAGTAATGGAAGTTTCTTTTCATAGTCAGTTTTGGCTTTCTCCTCCTGTTGTTTGTTCATTGTATCTGTAAACATAGGAAATCTCAGAGCTTAGAAGAGATCTTTTTTTTTTATGTCCAGCAGAAATATTGCTTCTATCTCCCAGGAACAATGTCACCCAGCTCAGTTTTGAGATTTTCTCTTGTGATACTTATCACATTTTCTTAGCAGGGTGCTATGCTCTCCATGCTCAGCAACAGCCAGCTCTTCCATAAAACAACATCTAAGTTCCATAAAGGATCCGTTGTGTGTAGAATCCTACTCATTACACAGAGGAAGCAGTCTCATTAGACAACATCTGATAAGAATGGAACACCGTCTGTTCCTCTGGTGGGAGTGGTTAGTATCTTTAGCCTAGTCATGTAGAACTGTGATAACTGAGGTCTCTCAGCCTGGTCACAGTTGGTGTCATTCTGCAGTTTGTTAGCCAGTGGGAATAATACAGCTATATTGCACCAAAAGTCAAATTGTACCAAAACGTACAGAAGTATCACTCAGGAAGTTTTTGATGTTTTACTCATCTGCTCATTTCTTCTTGCTTGCTAATAACTGTTGCCAGAGATTTCTTTCACCTTTCTTCTAACTTTTTTTTTTTTTTTTTTTTTTTTTTTTTTTTTTTTGCCAAGATACGATTCTTGATGGAAGTCAAAAGTTTTCATGGAAAATGCTAGTTATGATAAAACTTTTTAGGCTTCAGGGTGAAATTATTAATTATAGAAGGCCACTCCACAGAATAGCCACAGGCTTAGTGGTTCAGTTAATCATCTCAAGAGTGAGTAAAATTCTAATATCTACACTAAGTTATTTAAAGGAAAAAATAAGTTTGTCTCTTCATAAAGTCAAGCAAGTACCCTACATGCCTCTGTGTCTTTGAAGCAATTTTTTGCTTTACAATATATTACAGTTTTATGCTGGTGAAAAATGAAAATAAATTTCAACCTCTTGACATTATATATGTGAAATGGAATTCTTGTTTACAAAACAGTTTTAATATTTCTGATAAAATCTCCTTATTTACTTCCCACAGACCCATCCAATGGTGATTTCCTGCATTTTGACAGCTCAGAAGCTTACTTGTTCATCTTTACCTTACAACAATTCAAAGAATATTGTTCTGTGTTTGAAATCTAGTGCAGTCCCTAGTTCTTTTCTGATGTAAATATTCACAAAGACTCCTTTTCTTTGAATCCAGATAAAAAGCGATATTCACAACATACAGTACAATGGAAAAATAGAAATAGAAGAGTACTTGACATAAGCAATGAAATATCAGATGCTGTCTACACATATCTAAGGCTTAAATCCTACAGTTCATCTGACAGTTGTATTCCATCCTCCAGTTCCCAAAATGAAGGAAAATTATACAAATGGGGCAAGTAGGAGAGAAAGCAAGCTCATTTCCTTTGCCCAAACATGCTACCATTTGGAATGGCCAACAGTATACCCAATAGTCACTAGGTGCTACTGCAAAGGTCTCCCATGGTTTCTGTATTATATCTGCCAGCTTCTTATACCCTGGATATCTCAGAGCAACTCAAATGACACTTCAAGCTTCAGTTTAGGCTACTGGCTTGGGTTCTGTATACTTATATCTTTTTGACCAAGGATAACATGCCTGGAATAGAATTATTCAGTACCACAGGCAGCTAGATCAGGTAAATCTTTCCTGTAAACCTCATAAGTGACATTTCATTCTGAAAATGTTACTATGATGGAAAGTTACAGTAAGTAAGAAGATGGTTATAACATATTTTGATTAATTTATTTTTTAATTACAACTAGTAATTCTACTAGTAATTATGCAATCTAATAGTCATGATAAGATATGCTTCAAAACGACTTTTGATATCTACATGTAAATTTAGAAAGTCATTAATTTAAACCAAAATTATTATTTAGCATTTGAAAGTTATGTAAACAGGCATGATTTCATATTTAAATAACAGTAGCAATTTCCATGGTGCCTGAGCATTCAGGAAGACTTTAATTATTAAAATGAGCTCCCAATGCCAAAAGAAAAGTGCAATTTATGGCCTCTGGAACATAAAGCATCTGCTATGTTCTTTCTACCTATTTGTTTGTTCTTTCTATCCGATACAAAATCAGGTTTTTTAAACACCATTCTCACTAAAATTTGTGGCAAAATATCTCATTTCACAAAACTATGAATTGTTTTGTTTTGTCTATCTTTTGCTTTACAAAGAGGACTCCACATAATTACTTTCTGAGATACCTTCTAAGCCACAGAAGAGGATTTTCCTGTGTCACCTGGGAAACAGCTTTAGGTAAAAAAAAAAACAAAAACAAAAACAAAAACCCCAAAACAAAAAACCAACCAAAAAAACA
This sequence comes from Athene cunicularia, assembly GCF_003259725.1. Lineage (NCBI taxonomy): Eukaryota > Metazoa > Chordata > Aves > Strigiformes > Strigidae > Athene > Athene cunicularia. The sequence continues at coordinate 38,769,263 of NW_020799091.1, read as the reverse complement.
CCCTTAGTATGGTATAAAAATGTTGACATGGACAATTATACTGGTATATGTCCAGAGTTTTAAGTGTGTTGGCATATATTATGCTGGTTCACACGGTAAAATTTCTGCAAACTTGGATTGTAACTGATGGTAAGAAGCATCTCTGTGTTATGAAGACTTCTGGTGGGCCTTTGTTAGAAGAACATGGAATAACATTATGGACTCAGAGGACAGTTGCCAAGGAATTTTCTGCCATGCAGTCTGTGAAATGATTATGGATAATTCATAGACTACAGCCTCGTTCAAAAGGTTCATTACTTACAGGCAAATCAGGCCAAAAGTTTAAAGTAGCTGTTTTTAAAAAAGTATCAAGATCAAATGAATCACAGACTCATCAATTAAGACAGATCCAGATAGAGCACTATGAATCTAGTAGATGCCATCAGCATTTCTCTGGATTACCATCTCAGGTGCTTTTCGCAGGACAGACTTTATTTGTCTGATTGTTAGCATCTATTGTCCTTTAAAATTCTCTAGAGCAATACCTCCTGTAAGCCCCCTGTATTATTTGCCAGCCTGTTTGGATGTCCTAAGTATTGCAAACAGTATCAGAAAAGGAAATTCAGGTAACTGAATAGATCCCAAAGTCAAAATATACGATGGAAATTGGAGCCATTAAACTTCACTTTAGAGATCTGTTAATTTATTTTATTCCCATGCAGGAGTCCCACGTCATTTTAAATGACCCACTTCACCTCTAGCTGCATGATATCTCAGCTTCTGTGGGTGTCTTAGATGTCGTAGTGGCACCAGGGGCCTATGTTGTCTAAACTCTGTCCTTGGCTTCTAAAAGCCAGTAATCTGTATGAGAGGGTTCTTCTACAGACCAGTTCACACATATACACCAAGTGCAATTTGTGATGCCCTTCAGCTGTCTGCCAGGCATACCAGAATCACAGAATCATCTATGTTGGAAAAGACCTTGAAGATCACCTAGTCCAACCATTAACCTAACACTGACCGTTCTCAACTACACCATGTCCCTCAGCGCCATGTCAACCCGACTCTTAAACACCCCCAGGGATGGGGACTCCACCACCTCCCTGGGCAGCCCATTGCAACACCTAACAACCCGTTCTGTAAAGAAATACTTCCTAATATCCAGTCTAAACCTTTCCTGGTGCAACTTGAGGCCATTCCCTCTTGTCCTATTGCTTGTTACACGGTTAAAGAGGCTCATCCCCAGCTCTCTGCAACCTCCTTTCAGGTGGTTGTAGAGGGAGATGAGGTCACCCCTCATGGGAACTGGGAGACCTGTGTCCTGGAATAGCAGCTGGAACACAGACAGGATAGCCAACTGAATTTTTAATGGTACTGCAAATGGACAGCTGAATCAGGACTTTAACTGGAAACCAAACCTTGGGTAGAAGAATCCCCCCACTGGCCTATTGGAAAAAGAAGGATGAAGTTGGCTGGAATATGTGAATTCCTGAAAAAAGGATTGAACTGCCAGTCTTTCAAAAAGAGACCTTTCATGCCTGATTCTAGGAGGAGATTAAGGCTGGTGAAATCTGGCTATCTCTACTTACCCAGTGGTAAAATATTGATGAATGTAATGTCAGGTACATGGTTCTCACTCTTCCCTGTTGTGTGAATTACATTCTGAGAATATCTGAAAGAACTGTCATACGGATATGTGTAGACATGCAAGTTTCTCTACACTCTGATGTGTCTATATGCTGGGCTGATGTTGCTGTAGACCCTCTGAAGTGGAGCTGGTTCATAGCCAACTGGTTTGGAGCATATGTAGAGTAAGTCTTCATCTGTCTGCATATACATGTGTGTACTTACACCCTCTTCACTTTCATAAAGAGGAGAATTCTGATTATGGCAGAGTTTATGAAAAAGTGAGCTTTAAAAACAAAGTATGAACTAATAGAAGACCTTCTGAGGAAAAAACCCTAAGTTTTAATATAAATGGAGAATGAGTCTATCAAAGAGATAAGGCTGAAGCCCTTTAAAAATGTGGTTTGATTGATGTAGATGCCCTTGAAACCTTTGAGATGAAGTATTCAACTCCTATACTAAGCGTTACTAGTTTTACTTAAACTTTTTGATGGCTACATAACAAAAAATAATTTGTCTCTCCTGCTTCAGGGTGTCTTCGTGATACCAAATACTAAAAAAATCTTCTCAATAAAACATTAAAGTCCTATAAAAGTATTTAAACCTATTGATGTTGCCTTGTTCAGAAACTTGCATGGGACAAAATTGGATTTTTTTTCACTTTTTAAAAAATGTATATGTTCCCTCAATAGTCTCAATATGATAATTTTTTACTATCCTTGAAAAGCTGTCTGTGTAGGAGCATGTACTGTAGTGTGTGTTTCTATGTGAGAGAGGACTAGAGGAAAGGAATAGAAACAACCTTTAAACACTCTACTTTGTGAAAAGTAACAACATAATGCATTTTCTGGTGACCAAGCTGACTGCTGGATATAATATCTTGGTACTCCTCAGAGATGCATATCTCCTTTGAAATTTTCGCAGTAATAATTTTGTGTGTTCTAGCTTTTTAGTATATTAAAATAATATATAATAAAGTCCAGAACTAGTCTTCTTACATGATATTAACTATATGTCCATAAAGACCCCTATGGGAGAGTCAACCATGATTAAGTGCTTTCAGCACTATTAGCTATAATAAATCTAATAGTTGGCTTAAAGTATTTTTAATACATAAACAATTAAAGGCTTAGAGTTTACAACGTCTTAAAAAATTATTAAATTTGTATTGGTTGGTAAAGGTAGCATCATGTACTTTATGGTGAATGTGAAAGATACCTAGAAATTCTGTAAATTTACTTCTATCATAGGTGACACCATGTTGGCCTGGTATACATAGGGTGTAACAGAATATTAGTCACATATCTTCAGGAAAAAAGGGTCACAAATAAATTATTTTTAGGGTGTGGATAAATTTCTACTCCACTACCAAGAACAGACTGAATCTTTCATCAATATTTTATTGAATCAATTAATTTACAAATAGTAACACTGTTGTTAGAGGAGAAAACCAGGAAGAATCTTTGGTTATGTAGCAATTATACTACAATACAAGTGCAATGTCTAGAAGGCTCTGGCTAAATGAGGTCACAGTTAAATTCAGAGCTCTTGACGAAGTACTAATAGACAGACGATTTTTATAGTAACTTGCAGACTAGATTGCTCCCTAGACATCTTTTAGGTAGCAAGACAGGACAAGTTAGTAGCTTATTTTGCCATACTGACCAACATATATGACGTGTTTACCAATATATGTGTGTAAGTATATAAACATTAAAAGAAAACAGAAAATATATTTTAAAAATATTTTTATGATTAGCCAAGACTTTAAATAAATGCACGTGCTTCTGGAATTTTTTGAGACCTGATACAACTTTTGGAGATGTCTATCTGTTTTAATATACTAAATAGGGTGATTTCAATTATACATGTTTGTTACCTATAGTTAGATGAGATCAACTGAGGTCAACAAATAAAACTGGAGGTGTGAATCACCAGCTTTACACACACTGCATCTGTACAACTAGAATGAACCTTGCCTTTATCTATATGGGTGGTTTTTTTTAAGACTGCCTTTAAAATACATGTTATTTCTTTTTTGTTTTGTGAAAATTAACACTGCAGCTTTTATGAGAGCTGTTCTGTGCCTTGGTCTGCAGTAGTTTGCTTTGTCTTTTGTTTAGATTAAGTAATTTTGACAGCTCAGATTATTTCTTTCTTTGTAAAGCATAGCACATCCTACTAACAATAAATGATTATTAGTATCAACTATATAGCTATATTTTCTACTACTGCTAATATTTACCAAGGGTGAAATTCATTCCCTATTCCTTAGAGATACTGAGTGATAGACTTTTAATAAAACACTGCAAGATGACAGCATACATAAATATGAGAGGTTATTAATAGATAATTCAGATATTTTGAATTTGAGAATAAAAGTATACTTTTATGGGGTAAATATAATATTTATTTTCATTGTCTAATCCTAGCATGCAAGTAGGTTCAGTGTTCTTGGGAAATAAGGTAGTTTATTTTTATTCTAAATACATCACTACAGCTTCAGGAAGAGCTATTGTCCTTAGTTGTCCCTCCAGTCTTGAAAGTCTGTAGCTGGGAACACTTGAGTGTGTACAAGGGCACAAAGACTTGTTACAAAAAACAACATATAAAGAAATTGCTATCAGAAACATGACAGTCCTTGAGGACAGTAGAGAGATCATAACGGGAATAGTGTTGTATTTAAGAATATTTGTTTCCTGTGCCTTGGGCAGAATAATTTTGTTGCTGGCATGCTCAGTGAGAGAGACAATATGATCTTTTCAAGATCTTTCACTTGAAATATAAAGCTTCTTTACCCCATTTATTTTTCCAATTGAAATTAACCAAATACAGCATATGTGCTACAGTAAGTATTTAATTTTAAATAAAGTACAAATTATCTGCTTGCTTTCATGGAAGAACACTTTAAGCATTTATTATTCATCTGTTGTCTTGTTTTTAACTATTAGGGATTTTTAACAAATGCTTTGGAAGCAGTCTATAATATAATCCCATTTGACCTGAGCAGCTAGTCAAAGTTCAGGATTCAGTACATTGTTTCCAGTAGGAGAAGAAATTGATTAAATTCAGTCAGGAGTTTCTGATGTAATTTTGGTTGTTTACAAAAGAGATATAAAGGCTTTTTAATCCCTAAACAGAAGATAACTCATACAACAAGGGACTTCACTCTTATTTCCTATATCTTTTCTACAGATCAACATACAGTTCCCCAAAAGCCTCCCCCCACCTCCCAAACTATCTTTCTGCACTTATTCACCATTATTTCTCTGCTTTGTCTCTCTGCTGGTACTTCTACCCATGCACTTACAGATAAACTTAGAAATACTCAGTGATGGTCTCCTTTCATTTATTCTCACTCAAGAATATATCATATTCTTGAGTAGATTTCATGTAACTTCTCTTGACCACAGACTTTTGCCTACTGTGGATACTTGAGTGTCAGAAAGCATTAATGGTTCTGCGGTATTAAGGATATTGATTATGACCACTAGTTTCAAAAGTATTTTCTTTATCTGAAAGACAGCTTTCTTTACATTTGTATGGCTCAGTTACCAACTATCTCAGGTTTTACTAGTGTGTGATTGGGACAAGTAATCAAGGTGGCTACATAAAGCAGGCTGAAAGCGTTAGCTCAATCATTACCAAACTTCTGGGAAGAAATGGCCCATTTCACTTAGCATTTTCCAGAAAATACCTTGCGACACTTCCTAGCAGAGTGCCTTTCAGGTACTGTTAATCGTAAGAATGTGGCTACTCACTATAAGGGACAGATGGAACGAGAGATAATTTTGATTATGTGATCTGGACCATGTCACTTGGTTAAAGAAGATATCTGTTTTGTTTTATTTAGACATAAAGGTGTGAATATAGAACTATTATAAATATCTCAGGATTAGATATGGCATCCTATATCTGTAGACATAGTGCTGTTCACAACTTTTTCTTTATTGGTTCAGCTACAGAAAGTGAAGCCTGATCTATGTCTATTCCATCTGTATCTTTTTCACCCCACATGCAGATGAATGTAATAAAAAAAACCTGATGGTGTTTGTACTTAGAGTTGTGCTAATTTGTAGGAATATGGTTAAAGTGGCTGAGTCAAATGGCTATGTCTGAAATGCCTTTTAAATTTAAATTTATCATCCTATCTACTGTATTTTTGTTCATTATAGTAGTCAGATTTAGCCCTTGTGGGACTATGGGACAATCCAGTACAAAAACTCTATGTGTATGATCTTCTTTATCATAGCCCCTGTTATAGTCTTGTTTACACAGTGAGCACCTAAGATTAGCTAATCAGTCACCACATATGTTGATGGGTCTGATGTGACCAGTCTCAGGTTGACTAGGTAGCTGTCTGGGGGATCATTCCCATAAGGCATAATTATTATGTGTCTACATAACAGACAGCATTTTAGGCAGTCTCAATCTGGGCTATCAATGTGAAATTGTAAATACCCACTGCTTAGCTGCAGATACACTGTAAAGGTAACAGGGATATAAATTTCTGGCTTGGACCTTTTCTTAAGTTCATAATTTCTTTTGTCAGTGCTGATGTAAATAGTGCTTCATTTCTTCCTAGTCTATCTGCATGACATATGGCCCTATTACTTGCTTTCCACCCTTTACTTCGTACTTGGTGGCATCAATCACCTAATCAGACAAAATTGATTAGCCTTAATTGAAAAGTCATTGTGGCATGTCTTGTGAAGGAGTTTGTGGAATAGATAAGGGACCTTCTATAATGAGAAATTAGACACCTTGCTCATATTTAGACATTTCAGACAGCTAGTGCTGAGTTCAGCTGATCAAACTAGGCATCTATTGCAATTCAAGATGCTATTAGTGTAGCTCTGCTGTTATTCAGACATAGAAAACAGGTTTTCAGCTGGTCTTTAGTCTCTACCAGCTTCATAAAGATGTCGCAGACATCTTCGGGTACTGTAAATGTGTAGAGAGATAAACAGAATTCCTAAGTTTAGATGAAGTGAATGTTACTCAGGATGATTTTTAACTTTCCTTTGATTTAGCTTGTTTTAGTTTTGTTTCAAATGAATGTTTGCCCTAAGACTTCTTTTCTTTTCTTTATTACTACTGCTTGTCTATGGTTAACATCATTGATGTCTGCATATTTTGTTAAGCTAAATAAACAGCAGGAGTTACAAAACTGTGTAAATAAGCAGACACTTTTGGAAATGTATATGTTAATTAATGAACAAATATATATCTATCTATATCTATATATATATCTATATATCTCAAAAAATTGTTTTAGCTTCTAATTCAACTTTCAAGGATCCTATGCTGACTAAAGAAGTTTTCTCATAGAAGTGATCAGCAAACAAAAGATCAGCAAGGTATACATGAACTACAATGAGTCTGTAGCTAACACAAGCTTATCACCTACCAATATGCTAAATTCTGAACCTTAATACTAGGTGAACTTGGCTTGTTTTGTGCATGCTTCTACAAATACAGCAGGTGGTGACTTTTCTAACATGCCAGATGAAGAGGAAAAAAAAAAAAAAAAAGGTAGGGGGAGAAGACTGTAATTTTTCTTAGGTTAGTTGCATTCCCTAGTGATTTTACTGAGTGATGGAAGTTTCATATAAAAATCAATGACACTGAAAACTGGTTTATAACTGAGTTTGACAGCTAGTATGGTCTCAGAATTGCTCTGCTGTAATCTACCCTGTCTTCCTTGGTTAGCAAACATTATCCCAATTACAGCTATGCCAAATATAGGCAGAACAGATGCTCCTCATAGCCAAGAACTAATTTCTAACTGAAAATTTAGAAATATAAAAACACTGACTGCCTATTCAAAGTGCATCACATCAATAGTTCAAAGGGAAAAGAGAAAATTTTTTGTTAAACTATGATGTGGCCTCATCAAAGCTAAAATCTTTATTGACGTTTCTGGAGAAATGGGATTACAGTGATAGGGCTGGGTAAAGATTAAATTTGTGTGGATGCACACAAGTCTGTGGGACAGGATGGGTTACACCTAACGGTGTTGAGGTAGTTGGCAGATGTTCTCGCCAAGCCGCTGTCCATGATTTACCTGAAGTCATGGCTAACTGGGGAGGTACCCTTGGACTGGAGGGTGGCAAATGTGACACCCATCTACAAGAGAGGCAGAAAGGAGGATCCAGGAAACTATAGATCTGTCAGTCTGACCTCGGTGCCAGGGAAGGTCATGGATCAGGTCATCTCGGGTGCCATTAAAAGTCATATAATGGACAACCAGGGGATCAGGCCCAGTCAGCATGAATTCATGAAAGGCAGGTCCTGCCTGACAAACCTGATCTCCTTCTATGAAAAGATGACCTGACTATTGGATGAGGGAAAAGCTGTGGATATTGTCTACCTGGATTTTTGAAGAGCTTTCAACACAGTTACCCATGTAATTCTCATTAAAAAACTGTCTGCTCATGGCCTGTATGAGCGAACGGTCTGCTGGGCCAAGCACTGGCTGGATGGACGGTCCCAGAGAGTGGTCCCAGAGAGTTAAATCCAGCTGGCGGCAGGTCACAAGTGGTGTTCCTCAGGGCTTGGTGTTGGGACCATTTCTGCTCAACATCTTTTTCGATGATCTTGATGAGGACACAGTAATCTTGATAAGGACACTTACTATCATCAGTAAATTCACAGATGACACCAAGTTAAGTGGGAGTGTTGATGTGCATGAGGATAGGGAGGCTCTACAGAGAGACTTGGATAGATTGGATCTGTGGGCCAACGTTAAGGGGATGAGCTTCAACAAGGCCAAGTGCCAGGTCCTGCACCTGGGCCACAACAACCCCCTGCATGGGTACAGGCTTGGGGAGGTGTGGCTGGAGAGCTGTCCAGAAGAAAAAGATCTGGGGGTTCTTATTGACAAGCAGCTGAACCAGCTGCCAGCAGTGTGCCCAGGTGGCTGAGAAAGCCAACGGCATCCTGGCTTGTGTTAGAAATAGTGTGACCAGCAGGAGTAGGGAGGTGATAGTCCCCCTGGGCTCTGCGCTGGTGAGGCCACAGCTGGAGTGTTGTGTCCAGTTTTGGGCACCTCAATACAAGAGAGATACCGAGGTGCTGGAGCGAGTGCAGAGGAGGGCAATGAAGCTGGTGAAGGCCCTGGAGAACAAATCCTGTGAGGAGACATTGAAGGAGCTGGGGCTGTTCAGTTTGAGGAAGAGAAGGCTGAGGGGAGACCTCATCACTCTACAACTACCTGAAAGGACATTGTATAGGTTGGTGTTGATTACTTCTCACGGGTAATTAGTGACAGAAAAAGAGGGAATGGCTTTAAACTGCAACAGGGGAGGTTCAGACTGGGAAAAAATTTTCACAGAGAGAGTGGTCAGACAGTGGAATAGACTGCCCAGGGAGGTGGTGGAGTCACCATCCCTGGATGTGTTTAAGGGTTGTGTAGATGAGATGTTGGGGGATATGATGTAGGGGAGAACTTTGTAGATGAGAGTTGATGGTTGGACTCGATGATCTCAAGTGTCTTTTCCAACCTGAATGATTCTCTGATTCTGTAAAAGGTGGAGGAAATTCTGACAGAATCCATTCAGATAGAATTTCAGATCCAGTTCTCTCTGATGGTGAAAGATACATTAAATAGAACAGTTATGGCAGATGTATAGGTATAAAATAAGTTAATATCCACTGAATGGAATATACCTGTAATTTCCATATAAGTTAATCATAAACATCTTAGCAAAGCTGTTAAGTTAGATGTTAAAAACAAAACAAAACAAAACAAAACAAAACAAAACAAAACCATAAAACAAACATTCCTGCTTCTATTAATGCTATCCTTTGGTTACTTGGTGTAGTGCATTAATAAATAAATTATTTCAGAGATAGGAAAAGTATTTCCTGTGGAACTGTAAGAAAGGTTGTACCAGATCTATAGCCTAGTATCATGGTACTAATTGCTTAGTTGTGGATGCCTAGGAAACAGAATAAGAATACAGCATTCTATATAAGTTCTTGGAATAGTTTATTTTTCTACATGATGCTGATATGGCTACAAATAGTCCAGATACAGGTTGTTCAAGATTCTTGTTCAAAATTAGAAAAGTAAATGTTTCTTTGGTAGCTGAAGCAATTAGAATAAGACTATAAAACTAGAAAGGTTTAAGGAGAAAAAGAAGACAAAATTGTGATATGTCCAATTTATAATAGATATTGACAACTGTGTTTTCATTTCTGTGGGAATTGACCATATTTCTCTCTGGTATTCCAGTCATCTTGTATGACCAGAAAAGAAAACAGATTGTTTTTAATTTGAAAGCTTTATAAAATGGATTAACAGCATAGCATTCTTTACGTTTCATCAGCACTGGTTCCTCAGAAGCATGTAATGAATTAACCTGTTGTTCCTTATCACTGCTTTCAAGCTTGGAATGGGAAACCTGAGTTTGAAGATCCGCCTGTTAAGAAGGTTATTGAGCCTGTATCTCCCAGTTTCCGAATGAGTACAAATATGATATTATATTTAATAAGGAAAACTATATCTTCCTTTTTTTCAATCTTCATTTCAACATGTCCCGATCCGATATCGGGGAGGGTTCTTAAACGATCCCAAGAGCAAGATTAAGACACAAATGAGGTCAGATGCCGTACAACCTTGTGAACTTTATTTAGCATACAATTGGTAATAGCGATGGAACAGAGAGGAAAAGGAAGGAAAAGCCAGAATCCCTAAGCAAGGAAAAAAAACAAACAAAACAAAACAAAACAAAACAAACGGCAGAGATGCAGCAAGGCTAGTTACCACCACCACGAATCCAGCGATGTACCGTTGGCTTGATCCCGGTGCAGACGATGGTTCTCCAAGCTTCAGAAGTGATGACAAGGCTGAGAGGGAGAGAGAGAGGTAGAGTAGAATTCCAAGAGAGGAGTACACTGTCCTTTTATTGTCCCAGATTCCTCCAAACAGTCTGCCCATTTCCACGGGACCCATTATCTCATCGTCCTCCAAGTGTGCATGCCCCGGCATTCATGGTGGTCGTGGTGGCCTGCACATCTTCTTCATCCTGCACGTTTTCTTCATCACAATTTAACTTCAGGCGGATGTCATGGTTTTGTCTGGGACAGTTTCTGAGCGTACTTCTCCCTGTCCACCGAACTCGATGGCCAGGAAATGGTGGAGTGTGATAGCAATGTTGAGACATACAGTCTGACACAGTCCCTTACACCACATTTTTCAATTAAAGTAACAATGGCTGCTGAATGCTGTGTTGGCCTGATTTTTTAGTGTGTTTTAGCTGTACTAAAGAGTAGCTCCCATTCCAACTGAGGCCTTGAGCAAAGCATGACTATACGGATTAGTAACAGGGCTAAGTATCAGACAAGTATACAGTAGCTCAGACATACCAAGATGGTAACAATCCTGGCCTTTCATGGCAGCAGCACATTATGCATATTGAGATTTTCCTAAGGCAATTTTATGTGTCTAATTTCTTCTCAGGATGTTTTGAGGATTTTAGACTTGAATTTTGGTACTTATATTACTTCTGAGTGCCACATTTGGTGCCCAGGAGCCTCACATCTGCGAAACAAACCTTAGATCAGATTTTTTGTCTGCTTTCATGGCTCTCAACTTCAAGTTGCTCCTTTTATAATTTTTAGTTGCAGATATTTTGGAAACATAGAATAGCCAGACATAATTGCATAATTCTTATGAAAATGTATTTTTATTTATTTCCTTTCAATTGTATTCCTTTCTAAATGGTTTAGACAAAGGATATTTTTGGGAAGACAGTCACTGAAGTAGCAATTAATACAAGTTCCCAAGTCTGGATCAATGAAGTCAATTTCTTCAAAGTTTTACAACCAATGGGAATGACATTTCATCCGTTATAATGTTCAAGATTGGTAACACAAAGAACCTGAAACTTCATTAAGGGCTCTGACCAAGACAACAAAATGTTTTAGTCCTACCTACACTGATTGGTTAAGATTGACTAAATTTTTGAGACATTTTCTGTTTAAGAAAGTTAAATTTTGTCTCTTTATTTTATAGGCTGCCCATTTAAAGAGGAATAAATTTATGGGGATTTTTTTCAGAATACTGGCATCTATGTGGAATAAGTGCAGTCAACTTAGCAATTGTGGCACAATTTTTTGCCTTTTGTTTTTCTTTTTACCCCTATGTAAAACAGATTATGAAGAACATTTAAACAAGGAATTAACCAAAAGCATAATACACAATTATATAAAGTTATCACACGCTTACAACTTGACTACTGCAGATCTAGTGGGTGCCTCATGTCTTTCTATTTCTCTTTCTAATTATATGACTATAAGTAGATATAGATGTAAAATATACATAGAATATTACATAATAGAAGTATATGAAATAGAAGTACACAACGCAGAGATGTGGAATGGTCTGAAACAAAGAAACATGAAATACACTGGACTAATGAGGCTTCAAAAGACATTCCTGAGGAAAGGTGGAAGAGAAAGGGGAAAATGTATGATATACAGAAGATAGATAAGGGAATGGAAGATTTGGATTACACCCAATGAGAACAAGCAGCTAATATTTTCAGTTAAACTAAAGAAAAAACTGTCACACAAAGCATATTAGAGAACTCTTTCCTACAGCATGTTGTCATGTGCAAAACAAATGTATTCAGACAAAAAATGGACAAATTAATAACAAAGGGCAATTAAATATGGATGTGATCTAAACCTTAAAAAACCCCAGCAGCAAGCTGCAGAGTCAGAAGTTTATACAGACAAAAGTATTATTCTTTACTTGGCCTGCTGTTAAATATTTATCTAGTTGACACCATTAATTTACACAGGGGTTTGATTTTTTTTTTTTTTTTTTTTAATATATAATTTTCCAGCTATAATTTTCTTTTTCTTAATACCTTCTCACATCTTGTTGGTCACTATGGTACTGGAGTTCCAAAATTGCTGCCTACCTTACTGCTCAATATTGATGAAGAGGACATCTTCTGCAGGTTTCATGGATAGTCCTAACCAAGGCAAGACTGCTGGCTTTGTCCATTTCAATGAGGCTTAAATATCATCTTTGTGATCAGCACACACTTCCTGAACGCCCTTTTCCTCTCTGCTGTCTGCATAATCTTCTACCATCACTGAGAGAGACACTGAGGTCTGGGGAGCAAAGACTTCTGCTTCAGAAGCAGCAATATATGCTCTGCAACCACCTGTATCATCTCACGCTCTGACAGCAGTGGGAGGATCAGCCACTCCTGGATCTCTTTGACCTGACACTCAGGATTGTTTTTCTCCCAGTTCATTCCATCATTGCAACAGCAGCAGACATCAGGCAAGCTCCCACCTCTGAAATAGTAGCAGCTTGAGAAGGAGCTGCTGCAGTGGTTGGGAAGCATAGACACAGTGGCATGATAAGAGGGGACAAAAGGAATCCTTGTGGAGGAAGCTAAGTTGTAGCAGAATGCTTGTTCCTCAATCAAGGATATAAGGATATAGTGTCATTCCATCCCAGATCCACAGGTCTTCAAATTCCTGTTGATACCCAGCATTCCTTTGGCCACCATCATCCTTAAAAAGATTGGACTGACTTCTGTTCCCTTATCTTTACCCCACTGAACCCCACTTCTTTTATCTCCTTCTAAGCCTACAAACCTCCCCTGAAACTTTCCACCCTGCTCATTCCTTATTGACGGTTTGAAAACTCTCTACTTAGGTTTCTGAACCTTACTCTTCTCTCTGTAATCAATATGGCAAATGACACAATATTGAATTTTTCACCTCCAGGATGAAGATGAAGTAAATCTCTGTCCATAAGGAAGCACAATTCAATATTCCACAGAATGCTGAAAGATCAAGAAGCTTGTACTTCCCTATCTGTGCACACTGTTTCTTTTGTTTCTTTTTTTTCCCCTTCTGTATTGTAGTAATGACCTGACTGTTAGCTACTCCCTTGGCCGAAGCACTGTGCGTGAGCATATGAGTACTTCTGTTCTATTTAAATTTAAATGACATAGATTCACTTGAACCCTTTCCATGGTTTTATCTGTACTGATTTACATAGCAATAGTATAAAAGCCCATGCACAAATGTCATCTCAGATGATGAAAAGTAATCCTTTAAAGAATTTAGTTAGGATTGTATATGGTCCTCTATAATTTCTTCTTGTCCATATAGCAATGGTGGGGTAACTGTTAGTTTTTTACTGTCTCGTTTTACATTATTTATATAATTGCCTTGTATAAGGAATTCCAGGAGTCAAACAGGATTCTGAGTTCTATTACAGTAGACAAGCAATTATAACATTTAGAAGTGAAACTGTAAAACTTGCTTTAACTGGTTTGCCTTATGTCCTTTCCTGAAAAATTTTGTAGGAGATCTTGGTGCAGATATTGTAAACTGTCTCCATTTATCATGACTTAAGAGCAATGACTTTAGCCTTCATAATCCACAGAAATGCCTTAATGTGAAAAAAGATGACACTGTAAAAGTTGCATTAGTCTTCAGTGGAATATATTAATCCATTTTATTGTATATATCACCTCTTCCCTATGAAATGTAGTTCTATTTCAATGACCCGCTGACATAAATGAGGATTTTAAAATTCTGAAGTGATGAGAAGATCTGCTGAAAGAGCCTGTGAATGACAATTCTCACATCATCAATGAACATTCTCTAACACCTGATAGCGATCTAGTTGAAACTCCTCTCTGGGAATTCTACATTTTACGGTGCAAAGAAATGGCACATTTATTTAATACTTACATAACAATGTCATAGAGTTGCTGTAGTTGTAGCATTTCCATTAATAATTTATTTTCTCTTTTTCAGGGGTTTATGGCACTAGGTTAAAAAAAAAAATAACAAAACAACATGATGGTTTAGAATTTTGCACAGAGTCACAGAGAATATACCTTATTTAGTGTTTAAATATAAAATATTTTATACAAAATAGACACACGTTCTGCAGGAATGGGGAAGAATTTATTGACCCTGCAGAAATAATTCGTATGCATATTTTGCATGTATGACTTAATATCTTTAATGTGCAGGTGTTAAAAAAGTTGTTATCCAGAAATCTGGTGATATCTACATGGAGGAAATTTTAAGAAATATGAAGATATATGTTAATGTCAACACTTTACCCTGTTCTGTACTACTGATATAAGAATTTAAAGAACTTGCTGCAAAATTGTATGAGGTTTTGATAGCTCTTAATGAGGTTTAAGACAACTGAATCCATAAAGAAGTGTTGAACACTGAAGTGTAATGCTGCCTTTTCTGAATTAGGATACCCAACATACCAGGTATTAAGGAATTAGCTGGCTGGTCATGATGTTCAACTCCCTGTCAACCATAATGTCCTCTTGTAACACCGTAGTGAAGCCATTAAGCATCAGTTGCCAGAACAGGTTAGGAATGTGTCATAAGATGTGTTGGGGTAGCACTCAGGCTATGCAACACTAATCTTGACCATGGGTGTGGGCTCAAATTCAAATATATCTCTTAGCTGTGTTTTAATGACTAAACCTACAGCCAGGTAGGTGGCTCTCGGAATAAAATTATAGGAAACTCAAGCCTGTGGTATTATTAAGTACAGATCCTCAGCGAGTTAGTTATCTTTAGTCTGAAATGAGTTATGCATATTGCATCTGACCCAAACAGGTATATGTCTTCTTCTAGGGAATTCTGTGGTGACATGGGTGTCTGCAAGGAGCTTTGCTGTCTCACATTAACTGTGTTTACATTAACTATCCTATTAACTGGTGTAGGTAGGTACTGACTTGAAACTCTTTTTGTACCTTAACACTGTGTGAATACAATCTCTGATGGAAAGCTTTTATTCTTTGGGGCAAAAATGATCCATACCACAGCACAGTATTTTGTAGTTGCTGAATTACCAGAGCTGTGTATCTCTGTAGGAACAGTTAAATGTGTCTATGATCACTTGTGGTCATTCAAGGCCTGAAGTGTGGAAATGCTAACTACACTACATCACTGAATTTCAGCTTGGATGCACAGAATTCAATGTGCCCTGTGTTAAATCATGACCTCCACTAAGGACAATTTCATGTGCCCATAATTAGCCCATCTGAAGTTGAAATGATCTCTTCTATACCCAAGTACCAGTATCTCTCAACTTGGATCCTTCTGGGTGTTAACTGAACAAAGAGAAGCTAAGAATGCAATGTTTTTGATAGATCCTGGTCTAGCAAAAGCAGTTGCTGAGGGACAAAGTTGAGCAAATATGAGGATGAGAACATCTCATGTAATGCTTTTTCTATGTAATAATCCTATACTTCTTCTGTGGAAATGAGTTCTTCATTGCCATGTTTCTATGCTTATCCTTTAGTATTAGACCAGTGGAAAAAAGATAATTCACATTTTTAAAATTATTTCCTCTTCCTATGCATTTTAATCTATACTTAACTATATGCAGGAATAGGTTCTTCTTCTAGGTACTGGAACATAGCAACTTGCAATCTCCCAGATGGAAGTTCTGAACAGCTGAGTTTCTGCTGTTTGCTTCCTGGTACAAGAAAAGACATTTGTAGATCAAGCAAGCAGCAGATGGAGAACAATTGGAGTATATAATTATTCGGCCTGGGCTCCTTTTAAATGGGTAGGCTGAACTCTATCTATTTGGCTGGGAAGACAGAGGAATAGAGTGGCACATGGTAGATAAACCTTCCACATATTCTTTAAAATAAATCTAGGCAAATATGTGAAATAACTTCATCAGTTACCAGGGTATCTCTTTCTGTGAACTCCAAAATCTGGCAAGTCACTGTCATTCTGCTTTTGAAGGTTGACATTAATGCACAGCCTACCCAAACACTTCTGTATTAATAAACTACATTGATTTCAGTATGTTACCTGAGGACTCCATCTGGTGACTCTTCTTCACGTTGCCAGATTTTGAAAAGCTGGAGCCTTACTGTGATCTATTGCCAAATATAAAATCCACCATAGGAAAGTATTAACACGTTGTGATTCTTGCTCTGTGGAAGTGAATAATTTAATTGTGTGAATTTTTAAAACTAACCTCATAGGAGC
>NW_020799091.1:38730408-38752581 GCF_003259725.1 Athene cunicularia | reverse complement strand
AAGAGACAGCCCCTTGATTACTCAAATGCTGCTTAGCAGTTCAACAACCTTTGGCTATACTAGGAATTACATTCAGATGTCCCACTCATACTGATGGGATGTTTCCTGGTAAATGGAGCTTAGTGGATAAGCTTGTCAGGAGAAAGCAGTAACACACAAATTGAAGATGGTTTGAGGGGCTGTAGCCTTGATGTCCTAACTGGTGTTTTGCTTCAGCAGTGTGGAACTAGGATATTTTTCCTCACTACAGTACAAGGCCAATTATACGAATCTGTTACTGATATAGATCCTTAAAACAAAAATCAGAACAAAAAAACCACGCACTCTCTAGCATTAATTAGAATGCTCTGTCCTTTCTTTAAGGTTAGAATATGCAATTTATTTTAAATACCACTTAAGGAAAACATTTTACAAGACAAAGAAACAATGACATTCAGAGTTTTTTAAAGCTAACCTTCCATCTACTAAAAATGATCCTGACTCACAAAGGAAAGTATTTTTATCAAGAAATATTTATCTGGACAATGTGAGCTATCTTCTGTTATTTATCTATATTATTTAGTAACACTGATAATACAGACTCAAACCAAGGTAGAAACACAATTATTCACTGTTGTCTTTTGGATTACTTTCCTTCTGTAACACAGAAGATTAAACATAATCAGTTCCAGCTGGAAACACTTCTGTGCTTCATCAAGGACAAGCTCACAAATTAATTTTACCTGTTATTTATTTATACCTTTTATATAAAAAAAAACAGTTAAAAGGAATATAATTATCATTCCTTATAATAAAATGCTTAGAAAGATTTTTGTAAGGAGAACTATATTCTCATCAAAATGTCAAGTTATGTGGAAGGAATATATATTTATTTTTCTGCAACCTAGAGTGTATTTGGGACATTATATTCAAAATATTTAAATTTTAAGATTGTTTTGTTGGGGTTTTTTTAATACTTCAGTAATAAAAATTAATTATTTACTACCAGAAATATTAGTATAGTAAACATGTGAAGATACTCTAGTGCAGGCTGTCAAAATTTTGGTCAGTTTTTCACAGTTGCTTTGAAAAATATATCATTATGGTAGGAAATCTGAACGTAATTTGAACTTGTAAATAGATGTCTAAATAAGAATTTAGAAGACCAATATTTTCTTTCTAGATTTGCAATGAGCAGTGTGACTGTTCGTATTATCTTTCTATGTCATCTTCCTTTTAATTCTCTGCCTTTTTTTTTTTTTTTTTCCACCCAGAGATTTTATATTTGGATGCCCATTTTTAAATGTGTTTTGGTGAACAAAACAATCTATTTAAAAAAGAAAAAAAACTATAAAGAAAATAAAAGCTTCATTTTAAATTTCTCTTCTTTCCTAACATCAGCCAGAAATTACTGGTTAATGGGATGGGTTTTGGTGAATTTGTATGACAAGCTTTTTGTTTCAGACTGCTGAAATTGAACTTTTCAAAAACAGTTCATGGAGATTTCAGTGAAAACTTTCTGCACAGAGACTTTAACTCACTTTCCATCTATAGACCATTAAGACCTGATAAAAATCCTCCATTTTATCACCTTATATAACCCTTATATATCCATTTACTGCTTATCATAACAGTGGATTGTATTCCCTGTTTTTCTGAGTTTGTTGGTTGGTTTTGTTATGTTTGTAATGGTGGGAGATGTGTAGAGGTGTCTGGTGGAAATCATTGAAATACTGTCTTAGGTTGTGCTCAGTGTTACATAGCACTGGCTGTCCTACAGCACTGCCATCTGAAGGATGACCAAGATCTCTCTCTTCCTGCATACTTTTCAGTTACAATAAGTGAAGATCTGTTGTAATCCAGGATCTGGTTTTAGAAATCTGGAGTTATACAGAGATTAACACTTTTTTTGCTAAGTAAAACAGGTAAATCTTTTAAAGTGCCAGTTTTAACAGCTTCTGCCATACAAGATGCAATGTATGGCTCATAACCACATAAATGTACCCTAGGAAATGCCATTCTATTAGGAAAACAGTCACATTTTTCCCATTACAACCACCACACACACTTAGAGGCTTTTAAGATAAAAAGAGAGGGACAATATAATTCCCTAATACCGTACTGAATTCTTTTCACTAGGATGTCTGAATAGTTCAAAACAGCAGTTACCTTGAAAATAAATGACTGTGCCGAAAGGAGAATTAATTAATTCTGATAAACTAAATAAACTCAGTGAACTGACTAATGTAGCAGAAATTACTGGGTGCTGATACTGCTGTTTTAATTATTAAGTCCACATTAATTAATTTCAAATCTACCTTTTCTGAAATCCACAGCTTAACCAACATTCAGAGTATAAAACATGCCAAGAGACAAATTTTGCTTAGTAACACTTTTGCAAAGGGTGAAACTGAGTGTTCGTACAACTAGATCTGGTGAACATTAAAAGAAAGTGACTGTTTCAATAAACAACGTAGGATACAAATAATTATGTAGTACTTGCTTGACCACAAACTGAGAAACAAAATTTGTTTGTGCCAACTTATTTCTTTCACAGAAGGAGCTAGGCTTTCTGTTAATTGTCAATATGGTTCTGAATATAAAGGGAACTTAATGTCTCTTTGAGAGCCGCAGTAGAATCAGTGATCATGGCTACCCATGACTTTGCACAGCTACTGGACATGACCCACTGTGAGATCTGAACCTCACTGAACCTGAACTTTGCATGCTTTGTGCTTCATATTTCTCAGCATGTCTATTTTGCTGGTAGTGGATTTTTAAATTATTTTTGAAACCTTGAAAGTTTACTGAATTTATTCCAAAATAATTTCTCGATAGGTAGATTTTGTAACTCTTTCATTATACCTATTGAAGCAGTGATTTATGCTACCAAATGGGTGAGAATGGATGTCTACCAACATTATACATTATGTTATATTTAGTAGTTACTGTTGATGTTTCTTGTACATCAGGACATAAGTAGCATAAAATCTATTTATACCATACTTTGTTCCCTAACAGTTATCATGTGTGAAGCACTGTTACAGATACTACTGTGATTGAAGTACTTATTACATATTTCTATTTGGGAATGTTCAGCAGGGATTTTGCTATCTATACATTACTCTAAAAAGACAGAAAGGAAGGTATTATATATTTTAAGATTGTCTTAGTGATTAGTTCCATTGCTATAAAAGACACAGCCAGCAAATTTGCATCTGTTACATCACACAGAAGACAGCAGTAACATCAATACAGTAACTAAAAGGCACATTCCCTCAAGGATTTTGTTCTCTAATCCCTCATCATTTTGCTTCATTCTTAAAATGAAAACACCTGTAGCAATAATTTATCCTGACAAGCTGAAAGGCATTGAACAGAGAACAAGTTTAATAAAACACTTTAATCACCATCTTTAGTATACTTTCACCATGTATCAACACCTCTTATGAACATCTTAATCAAACTTGGTTTTTCTAGTTTTCACTTGAAGCAAATTTAAATTTTATGGAGAACTCTACATACACCTTCAAGGACCAGGAAAGAATGTCTCTGAGAGAACTACAGACAAAATAGCTGTAACAAAAACCCTTATCAACTTTTCATGTTGTGTACTTGAATGTAAAAATATTTAAGAGCAGAAGAAACTTCTACAGAAACTTCTGAAAGCAAGTTTTTCTGCAGTAAAGTGGCTTTATACGGCTATTCCTTCTGAGACAGTCTACTACAGAAATTCCATGTAGGCAAAATCCTTCCCAATTAAAAAAAAAAAAAGCGCAGATTAAAAAAAAAAAATTAATTGCCATATTAAAAATAATTTCTCATAAAAATACAGATAAATAAATAACATCTTTAATAATTTTACTTACATACTAAGTATTTTTAAAATACCACCTTCTGTGTACCTTGAAAGAATGAAGTTGCCCATTTTGCAGTGTCTCCTAGTGATTAACTTGGCAGTTTTCTGCTCAGCATGCTGCCAGCTGGGATCCTTCAGAGTGTTTTAAATTTCCACTATATTATAGAGGGAGCACAGGCACATTGCTCCAACAGGTGGATTCCTCTCTGGGAACGAGGCATTGCAAAGCTCAGTGTTACAGTACCCATGTCATTTTGCAGGACTAGCACTGAGATTGTTAGAACTGAATGCTTGAGAAATTAATATTACTAAGTTACACTACAAAAGCCTCACAGAACATCAGCTTTGCCATTACAGCCTAAGTACCGTATGCTTAGTTTCAGCTCAGAAAGGATTTTTAATGCCATGTTATTCTAATCCCCTGAATGTAGAGGTTTTACAAAGGGAATGTTGGCACACTCTTAATCGTGACAATGCAGGCATCCTGCTGCATGAGCTACTGAGGCTGATGTGGGAAGCAGTTTAAAATTCTCCATATTGCTTGGCATTTCCCAAATGCAGTATTGTGGTGGGTTGACCTTGTCCAGCTGCCAGATGCCCGCCCAGCTGCTCTCTCACTTCCCTTCTCAACAGAGCAAGTGGATAAAATAAGATGGAAAGGTAGAGATAGAGATAGGAAGATTGTTTGCCAGTTACCATCACAGACAAAACAGGCTTGACTTGGGGAAAAAAAATTAATTGACAGTTAAAAAGAGTAGGATTATGGCAAAGGCAAAAACATCAACCCCAAACTCTAAAACATTTGCCCCCCAACCTCACCCTTCTTCCCATGCTCAACTTCATTCTTTTATTTCTGAATCCTCTAATACCCCCTCTTGAGTGGTTCAGGGGGGTGGGGTATGTGGCCAACCCATAAAAGACTCTCTCTGACACACCTTCCTCATCACACTATTTTCCCACATCAGCATAGCTCTTTCCTATAGGATGCAATGTGGATATCTGCTTCACCATAGTTTCTTCATAGGCTGCAGGGGAAGGGTTTAAGTTGGAGAGAACTTTGAAGATCATCTAGTTCCAACACCCTTGGGGTCAGGGACACCTTCACTAGACCAGGTTGTTGAGAAATCCTCCAATTTGACCTTGAATCCTTCCAGGGATCGTGCATCCACAACTTCTCTGGACAACTTATTCCAGTGTCTCACTGCACTCACAGTAAAGAATTTCTTCCTTCTAATATAAAGCTACCCTTTTTCAGTTTAAAATAGTCATCCATTGTCCTATCACTACACTACCTGATAGAATCCCTCCCCAACTTTCCTGTAAGTGCCCTTTAAGTATTGGAAGGCCACTATAAGGTCTCTCAGGAGCCTTCTGTTCTCTAGGCTGAACATCCTCAACTCTCTCAGCGTGTCCTCATAAGGGAGGGTACTCCAACCCTCTGATCATATTTGTGGCCCTCTTCTGGACCTGATCAAGCAGGTTTATGTCTTTCTTATGTTGAGGGTCCCAGACCTGAATAGAGTACTCCAGGTGGGGTCTCACAAGAGTGGAGCAGAGGGGGAGAATCACCTCCATTGACCTGCTGGTCACACTCCTCTTCATGCAGCCCAGGCGCAGTTGGCTTTCTGGGCTGCAAACGCACAATGCCGACTCATATTCTTTTTTCCATCCAGTAATACCCCCAAGTCCTTCTCTGCAGGTCTGCTCTCCATCCACTCATCAACCAGCCTGTATATGTGCTTGTGATTGCCCCAACCCATGTGCATGACTTTACACTTGGTCTTGTTGAACTTCATGATGATTGAACAGTCCCACTTCTCAAGCCTGGCAAGGTCCCTCTGGATGGGTTCCCTTCCCTCCAGTATGTTGACTGCACCACATAGTTTGGTGTCATCAGTGAACTTGCTGAAGGTACACTCAATCCCGCTGTCTGTGTCACCAACAAAGGTGTTAAAGAGCACCAGTCCCAATACTGACCCTTGAGGAATGCCAATCATTACTTCTCTCTACTTGGACGTTGAGTCATTGACCATAACTCTTTGAGTGAGGCCATCCAGACAATTCCTTATCCACTGAGTGTTTCATCTCTCAAATCCCTGTCTCTACAATTTAGAGACAAGAATGTTGTGCAGGACAGTCTCAAAAGCTTTACATGAGTCCAGGTAGATAAAATCAGTTCCTCTTCCCTTTTCCACCAACACTGTAACCCCATCCTAGAAAGACATCAGATTTGTCAGGCATGATTTTCCCTTAGTGAAGCCATGTTAACTGTCACCAATCACCTCCTTATTTTCCATGTGCCCTAACATAGTCTCCAGGATTATCATTTCCATGATCTTTCTGGACTCAGAGGTGAGACTGTTTGACCTGCAGTTCCCTGGTCTTCCTTTTCCCCTTTTTTAAAAATGGGCGTGACGCTTCCCCTTTTGCAGTCAGCAGGAACTTCACTAGGCCACTGTGTCTGGAACACTTGATGGTGAAGACTTGACGTAAAATAGTCACTGAGTACCTCAGCATTCTCCATATCCCAGGTAACCAGGTCTCCCGTTCTCTTCTGGAGAAGGCCCACATTTTCCCTAGTCTTCTTTTCATCACCAACATACCTGTAGAAGCTTTTCTTGTTGCCTGTGATGTCCGCAAATGGATTTAATTCTACCAGGACTTTGGCTTTCCCAACGTGATCCCTGGTTGCTCAGACAGTTTCTCTCTATCCCTCCCAGGCTACCTGCCCTTGCTTCCACCCTCTGTAGGCTTCCTTTTTGTATCTGAGTTCATCCAGGAGCTTCTTGTTCATCATGCAGGCCTCCTGGTGTTTTTGCCGGACCTCTTCTTAGTTGGGATGCATTGCTGCTGAGCTTGGAGGGGGTGTTCCTTGTAGATTACCCAGTTTCCCTATGCCCCTCTTCCCTCCAGGGCTTTGTCCCCTGCTACTCTGCCAAGCAGATCCTGAAGATACCAAAGTCTGATCTGAAGTCCAGGGTAGTGAGCTTGCTGTGTGCCCTCCTCACTGCCCTAAGGATTTTGACCTCTACTATTTCATGATCACTAAAGTCAAGGCTGCCCTTGACCTTCACATTCCCCTCTAATCCTTCCTTATTGGTGAGAGCAAGATCCAGCATAGCACCTCTCCTCATTGGCTTCTGTATCACTTGGAGTAAGATGTTACCATCAATGCATTCCAGGAATCTCCTGGATTGCTTGTGCCATGCTGTGTTGTCATTCCATGCTGTGTTGAAGTTCCCCGTTAGGACCATGAGGAACATGAGGCTGCTCCTATCTGTCTATAAAGGGTCTAATCCCCTTGGTTTTCCGGTTGGGTG
The DNA here is from genome assembly GCF_003259725.1 of Athene cunicularia. Taxonomy (NCBI): domain Eukaryota; kingdom Metazoa; phylum Chordata; class Aves; order Strigiformes; family Strigidae; genus Athene; species Athene cunicularia. The sequence continues at coordinate 38,745,423 of NW_020799091.1, read as the reverse complement.
GCCTGTAGACAACCCTCACTACAGTGTCACCTATCTATGTCAGTAATACAGATATTGAGCATATCAATCCCACTACAGATCCATCAGAGACACTACTTGTTACTGATCTTTATTTGGACATATAACTGTTGACTGCAACTCTTTGGACGTGGCCATTCAGCCAATCCATCAAACCCATATCTCTCCAGTTTAGTGACAAAGAAATTGTGTGGGAACTTATTAAATGCCCTATAGAAGTCCATTTCGATTATATCAGTTGCTCTTCCCTTACCCACCAATGTAGTCACTCCATTGTAGGTGGCCACCAGACTAGTCAGACAAAATTTGCCCTTTGTGAAGCCATGTTAGCTGTCTCTAGTCACTTCTGGCATCCATATAACTTGACATAGCTTCCTGCAGAATCTCTGCTCCTTCTTTGTGTTCACCTGATTATTTCACACACATATTTTTTCTTATTTATTCCTCCTCACATTTTTTTTTTCCCCAGTGTTTTCTGTCTTTTCTTAAATAGGCTTTCTCAGAGGCCCCGTCATCTTTGCTGTGGGGCTCAGCCACACTCTGTTGTGGGTCTATTGGAGACATCTAGAACTGGCTGTGTCCAGCACAGGGCAGCCCTGGCCTCTCCTCACAGACCAGGACCCAGGACCTGTACCCAGACACAGACACCAAATACCATGATATTCCTGATTGTTAAAATCTAGCATAGTCTACATGAGTGTGATTAAAAAAAAAAAGAAAAAAAAATCAGTCATTAAACATATATTCTACTAAAGATGCTAATATCTATCATATATATATATTATTTCTCTGCTTTTTCCACTCTAACTACTTCTTTCTTTGTTTGTTTTTCTTATATATAATGAGTATCAGGTGGATTTTATTTCTTTCCTTCCAGGTATACCCAGAGAAGCTGTGGCTGCCCCCTCCCTGGCAGTGTTCAAAGCCATGTTGGACGGGGCTTTGAACAACCTGGGCTAGTGGAAGGTGTCACTGCCTATGGCAGGGGGATTAGAAATAGATTATCTTTAAGATCCCTTCCAACCAAAACGATTCTATGATTCTATGATACATCTGTGGTTTTGCTGTCCTCCAGAAAATGTTGTTACTAGAAGATTTTTCTACTATATCCCAATACAATAGTTATATAAATCTTTCGAATTATAACATGTTAATTTGTAGATTTTAAACAAAATGGCTCTTTTGAACAAGATTAAATTTTAGTTGTGAAAATAATGTATTTTTGAAAGTTGTTGTCTATCAAGAAAAAAAATCAATGTTAATACTAAAAAGACCCCATTTTTCCTTTAATTCAGCAAAATATATAGTTCAGGTAAGAAAATTCTGTTTCTATAATAAAAAAGCATATTATAATAAATTTTAAAAACCAAAAAGTCTAAACATTTTAATTTTAAATATTTTGTCACTGTGTATTTTTGCAATATAAAGAACAACCCCCCCCATATTTGTACTTCTGCTGATAGATATTTGTTTTATACCCAATATGCATTTAAAATAAATGAGATTTGTAACACTTTGTTCCAAATTTTATACTCAACAAACTTTTCTTCCTTGTAAGTCTAGCTCTTAAAATGTAGGCACTACCCTGTGGTTTGAATAAATGTCCCTTATGTTAAAATGCTTGGAAGAACATGAACCTGGAAGAAATATGAACCTGACATTAAGAAATGTTTCCTGGAATTGCCCAGTATGCTATGGAGATAGGTATTATCGGCATTTCCAAGGATGTAATATGTGTTTCAACTTGCAGAGCTCTAGCTTATAAAGAGTTGTCATAGGCAGCTCATCTGCTACTTGATTTTTTTTTTCTGCTTATCCTTTAGTATTAGACCAGTGGAAAAAAGATAATTCACATTTTTAAAATTATTTCCTCTTCCTATGCATTTTAATCTATACTTAACTATATGCAGGAATAGGTTCTTCTTCTAGGTACTGGAACATAGCAACTTGCAATCTCCCAGATGGAAGTTCTGAACAGCTGAGTTTCTGCTGTTTGCTTCCTGGTACAAGAAAAGACATTTGTAGATCAAGCAAGCAGCAGATGGAGAACAATTGGAGTATATAATTATTCGGCCTGGGCTCCTTTTAAATGGGTAGGCTGAACTCTATCTATTTGGCTGGGAAGACAGAGGAATAGAGTGGCACATGGTAGATAAACCTTCCACATATTCTTTAAAATAAATCTAGGCAAATATGTGAAATAACTTCATCAGTTACCAGGGTATCTCTTTCTGTGAACTCCAAAATCTGGCAAGTCACTGTCATTCTGCTTTTGAAGGTTGACATTAATGCACAGCCTACCCAAACACTTCTGTATTAATAAACTACATTGATTTCAGTATGTTACCTGAGGACTCCATCTGGTGACTCTTCTTCACGTTGCCAGATTTTGAAAAGCTGGAGCCTTACTGTGATCTATTGCCAAATATAAAATCCACCATAGGAAAGTATTAACACGTTGTGATTCTTGCTCTGTGGAAGTGAATAATTTAATTGTGTGAATTTTTAAAACTAACCTCATAGGAGCATTACGTTTTGTAAGCTGACAGCTAACAGTAAGATTACGTGCCAAAATCAGTGTCTAGAGAGCAATGAATATTTCATTAATTATTCAAGATTAAATGGACATTTGAAGGAAAATAGATAGGACATCAAACAGAAGTAATAAATTATTGTGAGAAAAAGAAGCCAATCAGAAGAATTAAAATACCAACAAAATGTGAAATCAGAAAATATTATAGGACAGTAAGATATGTCAGAAGAGAAATGGGAAGCATTGTACCTTCTTAACATATCTAAATTGCCTTCTGAAACTACATAGTCAAATCAGAAATTACTCATGTATTTCCCCTACAAAAGTTTTCATAGCAAAGAAAGACTAACGGAACAGAGGAAAATGGATGGAGCATTTGTTTCTACTAAGAAAAACAGAGATTAGGATTACAGATAGATATACCAAAATTTACTTTTGTTTAGAAAATTGATACTGAAAACAAAAATTGATTTAATGAATGAAGAAAATTTTAGGATGCATTGAAGTTTTGATTGTGCTAAAATCTAGGAAAAATCAAGACTAAAGCCAGCAATTTAAAGTGAAAGGAATTATTAATATGAAGAGAAGTTGAACAAGAATGAAACTAATGTTACATGCTTCCTTCTGGTTTATTGTTTCTGTTCCAACTTATTTGAAGTTTCAGAAGTTCATTCTTTGCTATGAAACTGTGGCAAGAAAAATCTAAAATCTTATTGCTTCCTTAACTCATGTTATTCACATGTTTTATGACTTCTATTGATCTCAGTGAGAATTCAGATTAAAAAATTACATGTAAACCAGAAAATTATACAGTAAATACAAATCCTAGGTGCAATTAATCCCTTTATTTTTTCATCTCTCAAGTAACAAAATGTTGATAAAAAAATTATTCAAGCATATGCAACAGGCTGCCAAAGGTGCGTTGGTTCTCAGTCATTCAGGAAATACATAGCAAGCTAAATCTTACACATGTATTCTAGAAAAAGACTCGCTGTAACTCAGCACAGAATGACTAAGCAAAATTAGATAGCTAGCTCTTAAATTATCAGTCAAATATAGTTACAAATTACATTTATTTATTATAATATGTACTAATCTGACAGCATTACTATTTGTGCACATCACCATTTTTAGGGATGAAAAATAGATTTCATACCCACAGTTTCTAAAAAATCTTTCCTGAAAAATGAATCTCTTTTTGTGGGGTTGGAGGCTCAAATACACAAAAGAGGTGGTCTATAAACACAATGAATTAATATTTTGTTCACTTTTGAACTTTACTACATTCTAGAGATCCTCTTGTATATAATTAATTACAAAGCTTCAACTCAAAAAGTAAACAGGAATACACATGCGAATAGCAAACCTGTATTAATGGAAAGGCAACAAAATTGTGATCTGGATTATTTTAATTTTTCTTTTTATAAAGAGGAACAGGTATTACTTTGCCTCAGCCAAGCTGACATCGGTGCATGTACACACACCATTGTACACAGGCATATTGGCACATACACAACTGCACATACAGACATGCAGTGGAGAAAGTTCTGAACAAGAATAACAGATAGTTGTATGTTATCCTTTCAAGTCAAAATGCTGGCATTTTTAAAGTACCCTTAACAAAGTGATTACATCTGCTAGATATATAGCAGTTTCTACTGCCCTCAGTATGACTAGAGTTTGTATCCCATGTGCATTAATCATAATTACTAGTGTGTAAGTATTCTTCTACCAGAATTAAAATTCTATTAATTGGATTTTTATATATTAAAAAGACTGTGGAGTAGGTAGAGTGTATACAGTAGACATAGATTACTTTTAGAATATTTCGGAGACAAAGGGAGAGAAGATCATAAACTAATGTGAAAAGTTCATCTTAAAACTGTTGCCTATCCATGGTTTACAACTGAGAGTGAGAATTTTAGCCTGATTATTGTATTTTATCTGACATAAATTACAATAAATAAAATAATCTTATCTTTTCTAGGCAGAATCTTTCATAATGTACACGGGTACAGTATAGACAGTGTTACTCCAGCTGTATTAACAGGATAATGCAATCCCAGTCTGCCACATAGAGTGCACTTTCTTAGTTTTCACCACTACAAAGTTACATCTATCTTTGCACATAACAATGACTGCATTGTGCCCAACAAAATCCTCTCTTATTTTGCTGGCTTTGTTATCTTCTTTTTGTTTTGTTTTGTTTTGTTTTGTTTTGTTTGGGGGGGGGAGTGGTGGTGTATGATTTTTGTGAATGATTATAATGCAGAAACATACAATACACCATTGAAATAAACACAATAAACTAAAGTTATCTTAAATGTCATGCTACTAAAGCCAGAGATTAAAATAGCTAATAGGTAATAGAAAGTAGAGGATTTAGAGCAGAGCTGATACATGACAGTCAAATGTATAGAGAAAGAAAATGTGGCGATTCATGAGTCATGAATCTGGCTAATGGTTGTTATTCCAACATTCTTCTGTAAAAATGAACTGTATAAAGGAAGCAGTAGCCAGGGTGAAGTGGCTGCAATAAGCATGTAGCATACAGTTAAAAGCACCCATTCACATTTTTACACACACCTTGTGGCTATACCTGTTACTGATGCTATCACAATATAATGTTAATATGAACTAAGTCATCTGCAAAAGCTGTTTGGAGAGGAAGTGTAACTAAAGGCTATGATTACTGATTCTTCAGCTGTTGGGACACATGGATCTACATCCTGTGCTGTGGAGGTGGAAAAGAAGGGTTTGAGTACTGTTTCTTGACTGTACCAGAGCATATTTGTATTTATTCTGTGTTTAATTCACTGACATTGCAGTCATCCTCTACTTCAACTATACTAATATCTTGAAATTGAGAAAGGAAGAAGATTGGGATGAAAATGAAAACAGAAATGACACTGCCATATTTCCTCTTGTTGCTATGGTTATAGCTACAGGAGACAACATCTTGATGTCTACTCACTGTGGAGGTTAAAACTAGCAAAAGACAAGCAGAATCAGATGATCTATCACACTAGGTCAAGAGGAACAGAGATTACTATGTCAGTGACTGAACTCTCCCTTTTATTTATACAGAATTGTGGAACAGTTTTCTCTTGCAAAAGTCTATATATACATGGATAATCTAAAAGCTCCAGGTCAAGGAGAAAGCTTGAAGATGCTCGAAGGTGACTTTACAGATGTACTAGCTATAAAAACAAACAAAGAGAAAAGGATCTTTATTGATTTAATGATAGAACCATTCAGACACACTTCCTGCAACACGGTCCATATATAGGCTTGCTTTGATTATTATTCCACTATTTTTCCCCCCATTAATACACTTGCTTTGTATACCACATTTATTTAGTTTTCTTTTGCTGTTCTGTGCACTGGTCTTGAGAGGACTGCTTCAGTAGTCTGAAGATGCCATGCTGGAGCTTCAGTATAAATAGCTTGGATGCTGTAATAGAGAATATTTACATAAGATAGCAAGCTCAGGAGAGAATGCAAGTGTGTTGGAGGACAGGAATAGAATTTAAAATATTTTTTGACATATTGAAGGTAGGTTTGAAATAATAGGAATCAAGTCAATAGGGACAACCCAATATAGTCACTTAGGCAGAAATAATAAATTGCATGCATACAAATTAGAGAACAACTAAGTTCTGCAGGTCTCCATGTTAGAGAAGATCCCAAGGTAAGCATGAGTCAACAATGTCATAGTATTGTTAAAATTAAAAAAAATATTAAAAAATGTTTAATATGCTAAAACATTTCTTGTGGCCTGTAAGATGCATGCAGTTATTCTTTTATTCATTTCAATATTCATGGAGTTGCATACTATGTCTTTTTTTTTTTTTTCTATTCAGCTTTATAATGAGTAGATACCAACTGGTGAGAGTGTCAACAAGAGCAGAAATACTGATTGAAGATCTTGAGATTATAACCTGCAAGGAAAGATAGAATAAAGAGAAGATTTAGGAAAGATGTGATAAAAGGCTTAAAGGAAATAAGACTATAAAAAAAAAAAAAAAAAAAAAAAGGTATAATATGCTCTTTGTATCAGAAAAGAAGCAATAAGCCTAAATTACAAGAAAAAAATATTCACTGTCTAGTATAAGAGATACTAGAAAACACTTTTGTAAGGAAAAGGTAATGAAGAACTGGAAAGTTTGCTGAAGAAACCTGTCGACCTTCTGTTATCAAAAGTACTTTCAAGCAGATGAGAAAAATGTCTGTCAAGAATGGATTGGTCTTCCAAAATTTGAATTGACTTAAAATGAAAACACTTTATTCATTCTTCTCTGCATATTGCAGTCTTTTCAATCTTTGATATTTCTGTGATGCTTTTAATTATTTTTTAGGAACACCTGACAATAATTAAGGATAGCATTAAGAACGTGTAAATTTGGGTTATATTCTTATTCTCCCTTTGTTGTATTTTAGGCATTTTACTTTTCTTTCTCCTGTTTTGTTGTGACATATTTTTACTTCTTTCTAGTACACCATTTAGTTTCCTACACATAGGTGAAAACATTGCATATTTACACCCATATCAGTGTCGATTCTGAAGTTGTTCAAAACTAAACCTTTATGAACCTTCCTTACTTCTCACTTCAGCCTCCTGTTATCTTCAGCCTTCTCTTTGTTTCTCTACAGTACTCAGGAAAGAGTAGTGTCTATAATATAGCTCAGAAGTTATCATGGAGAGCCTATAGCTAATATTCACATTCACATTCTTTATATATCCTCTTATTTACCTTCCTATCACTGTCTTTTATATCATCTCCTTTTGTTATAATCACTGTGCATACTGAGATCTGTATGAACCAACATGCAATTAAATCGTACTGTGAATTCACAAAGTGCTGGAGCAACTTTAAGTTTGGGATTGCATAGAACTGATGAAACAAACAGGAATATAAACAATATATGCAAATGTTCATGAGCTACACGGCAAAAAAGATTTGTAATTGAACTAGAACTCTGTTTCTCTCCTTTAATTTTTTCAAGAAAAATAAAATCAACCAACTTTCCCTTTTCCCCAGTATAAATAGTAAGCACAATCTCATAAGCAAAGGTTTGCATTTAAATGGAAAGTATAAATGCAAGTTAAAATATGCTCTATACTCAATGTCTTATTTACATGCTAAACATAGTGTTTAAAGTTGGATTTGTAAATCAACAGAAGGGGAAAGGAAAACACCTGCTATCTGTTGATCTTCTGTGTATTCTCTAAAACACATTGGTCTGATGATACTTCTGGGAAATGCTGAAGGTGTGAAGTCTGGATATGTGCTCTGTATATTTAGTTGCCAGCTGATGCATTAATTTCTATAATGTAAGTAGGATGCTGGGTAGTATTTGTGATAGTAGCTTTAATGGCTTGCCACATGAGAAAAGATCTACTGAAAAAGTAGAAACAAATTTGTAATAAAATATAAAACATTTCTATTTCTATTTGTGTTCTTATGAAGTTTCTAAAAAAATGTATAAATTATATTGCTAAATGACAATATTGGAGAAGAGTTTTAGAGGCATATCTTCAGGGAAGTGTGTATGTTCATGCATGTGTGTAGTCATCTTAATGGAAGTGAAGCAAAAATAATCAGGTAAACAGGTTATGGTTCATTAATCATTGTCAAGTAAAGTAGAAAAAAGGAAAAATAAGAAGTCAGAGGTTTCCACTACTGAAGTTATCGTGGTCTCTAAAATAAAACTGTTCACAGAATCACAGAATTGTTGAGGTTAGCCCTTTGCTCAAACATGTCCTCTGGATGTGGCCCTATGCTCAAACAGGGTCACCTAAGGCTGGTTGCCCAGGACCATGTCCAGACAGCATCTGAATGTCCCCAGGGATGGTGACTCTACAACCTCTCTAGGCAACCGTGCCAGTGCTTGTTCACTACCACTGAAAAAGGTTTCCTTCTGTTCATGTTTTGGTTTGTGCTCACTGCCTCAGGTCCTGTTACTAGATGCCTCTTGAAAGAGTCTCTGCCTTCATTACCGCCTCCCTTCAGATATTTGTACACATTGATGAGCTCTGCCCTGAGACTTCTCTTCTAAACAGTCCCAGCTCTCTCAGCTTTTCTTCCTATGGGAGATGCTTCAGCCCCTTCATCATTTATGTGGCTTTTTCTGGACTCTAGTAGTTCCATTTCTTGTACTCTTGCAGTCCAGAACTAGATGCAGTACTCCAGCAGTGGGCTTAGTAATGATGAGGAGAGGACAAGGATCACCTTCCTTGATCTGTTCTCAGGATTTCTTATGCAATCCAGAATACTGATGACCTTCTTTGCCACAAGGGCACATAGCTGGCTCATGTTCAACTTGCTTTCTGTCGTTTGCCCCTGCCAGATTCCGTTTTGAAAATCTGCTCCCAGCATGTACTAATGCATTGGGTTATTCCCTCCCAGGGGCAGGACTTTGCATTTTTCCTTTGATGAACTTCACTATGTTTCTTATGGCACATTTCTCCAGTCTGCTGAGGCTTGTCTTCTCTGGATGTCAGAACAACAGTTTGGTGTGTCAACCACTCCTCCCAGTTTTGTATCATCACCAAACTTGCCAAGGATATGCTCTGCCCCATCGTGGAGACCATTAATGAACGTGTTGAAAAGGATTGGATCTAATATGGACCTTTGTGTCAGACCACTAGTTACTAGCCTCCAACTAGACTTTGTATCACTGATAACCATCCTCTGACCTCTGCTGCGCAGACAGTTTTAAATCAACCTCACTGTCTGCTCATCTAGCCCATACTTCAACAGCTTCTCTGAGGATCTTATGGCAAACAATATCACAAGTCAAGGGAGATAAATATCCACTTGTCTCCCCTCATCTAGCAAGCCAGTCATTTAATTGTAGAAAGTTATTAGGTTTGTCAGGCATGACTTTCCCTTGGTGAATCCATGCTGACTACTCCTGATCAAAAACTTGTCCTTCAGAAGCCTCGAAATAATTTCTCATATTAGTTGTTTGAGCACCTTCTCAGGAATCCAGGAGAGGCTGACCAACCTGTAGTTCTATAGGTCCTCCTCCTTGTCCTTTGTGAAGACAGGAGTGACATTTGATTTCCTTCAGTCTTCAGGCAACTCTCCCAATTTCCATGATTGTTTAAAGGTTATCAAGAGTGACCACAAGTGTTTAAGAGTTGGCAAGAGTGGCCTCAGAATTACATCAGTCAGACCCCTCAGTACTCTTGAGTGCCTCCAATCAGGGCCCATGGGGTTATGTATGTCTGCTTTGCTCAAGAATTCTATGACTCAATCCTTTTCCAACAAGTATGCATCTTCTGTGCTCCAGACTTTCCTCTTGGTCTCTGGGACCTGGGATTTCTCAAGGCTGGTCTTGCTTTTAAAGACTGAAGCAAAGAAAACAGTCAGTACCCCAGCAATTCCCATGTCCTGTGTCACCAGGTCTTCTGCCTCATTCAGCAATGGGCCCCTATTTTCCCTAGTGTTCTTTTTGCCCCTTATATATTAAGAGAAATCCTTGTTGCCTGTGACATCCCTTGGCAGATTCAGCTCCAAATATGCTTTCAAGTCTTAGTGGCAAGATGCTTCCTTATGCAGCCCACCATACCACTGGATTTCTTTGACAAAAGGGCACAGTGCTGGCTCATGTTCAGTTCACTGTTGACCATTCCAGCCACATCCTTCTCTGAAGAAATGAGATGGGTCACCTATAGAAACGCTGCGCAGGGGCCTTGGAAGCTGAAGGGGGTCAGCGCCTCCATTGCTGGAGAAGTCATTGGGGGGTGCAGGACAAGATCGCCTGAAGGTGCCCTGTGGTGGTACAAACTGCTCCCTGGGGGTTACGTTGCCATATCAGGACCAGACAGCATTGGGTTCTTGTTTTGGTTATAAGTGCAATGGGCTGGGCTGATTAGGCACTCCCTACCGTATCTAAAATTCCTACTGCTTAATAGTGAGTTAGGACAAGTAGGTGCTCCACGTTCATACTCAGCACTGTTGCCTGGGAACCATATTTAAAACCCCTGCTGCCTACATTGTAGCCTGCTCTGGAAGATACCAGAACTACCTCACAAGAATTGTGGCCAAAATGAAAATAAAATACTGTCCATCTTTTCACAATCCTATAAATAGCAATCTGAGACCCTTTGAGATCTCTGGAATCTCAGCAGGCTGTGACCCAGTATCTTCCCCTGAGTTGGGATGTCAAGGTAGATTTTGCAAGGATTTAGAAGATTAGGTTTTGCAAGAATTTTGAAGAATGGATTTTGAGAGGCTTTCCAAGATCATCTGCTTATAGATACTACTGAAGAAGAAGAGGTCAAAGATCATCTGCTGACAAATGCTGATGAAGGAGAATAGTGAGTAATTCACTATAGTTAGATTTTGCAAGGTTTCAAAGATCATTTTGTACCAGTAATTTACTACAACTGTCAAAGAGAGAAAAATCTTGGATATAGGTTAGCCTCTACATCTGTGTGTGTGTGTGTGTGTGTGTGTGTTTGTTTTAATTTAGGAAACTTTGCCTTAAGTCTCGGGTGAACCATGCCATTTAAAAATCTTTAATTAAGTTACTGTGTTGATAATAACAAATTTTATTAAATCACTCTGATAATTGGCTGATGATTAAGTACTGTTAGAAGTCATTCAACCTAATCTTGTAGTTTACCATGTTAATAAATCTTAAATTCCTTCTATCTCGAAGTTTGTTGGCATCCATGACAAATTGAAGTGGTTGGCGGGAGACTTTCCTTAGCCTCTTCTGAGAGACATCAAGCCAAGGTGTGTGGATCAACAGAAGTACCTCGTTCCTCAGGAATGGGTTTTGTGACCCAGAAAGCATGTAACCAGAAGACCACAGCAAGCCCCCTCCTGCCTGCAAGCCACAGCCACAGGGACTTGGGCTGAAGGAGTTTTGGCTGCTGTTGTAGAGGAGTGTCAGAGAAAGGCTGAGACTAGTGAATAGAGAATGACCAGGAACATTTGGGTGCAGAAACATCAGCAGGAAGACTTGCTGGTCAAAGGCCTTGGACACTCCTGCCCTGTTGCTTGGTAGTAGGAAGCAGGGAAAGTAGGAGGAAAACATTTTCTGTTGCAGCAGTTGACATTAAATGAAGTCATCATGCACTCCTAGAAATGAAAAGCATCTGTCTGTTTATTGCAGGCAAAAGAGGTCAATGCCCAGGGGCTGCAGCAGCTCAGTGCTGAAGCAGACTTAGAGAGCAGCATCAGGGCTGGCCAGGTGCTCCACTGAGCCTGGTAGTGTTTGCTCCCAAGAAGCACTGGCTGTGGAAGCCTCCTGGGAAGTGGTATTTGAGGGTCCCAGAGCTACATTATACCTCTGCTCTTGGTCTCTTTCACAGGTCCCATTCTCTTCACTGAGGGGTGGTAGTCAGTGGGCCTTCTGCACAGGTTGTAGCACAACCGTGGGGATCTGCTACAGATTGTGGGTGCCCTTTTGCGATAGGTAGAGGCGCTGACCATATATTCCTTGTAGTCCTCATCCGCTCTCACGGTGTGCAGCACCCACTCAAAGGGCTGCCTGCAGACTGGGCAGGCATCTCTGCCTCTGGCCCACTGCTGGATGCAAGTAAAGCAAAAATGATGTAGACAGGCCATGTAGTCTGTATTTTCAGTGTCACCCAGGCAGGTGGGACATTAGCAGTTTGCTCTTGTCTCCACTGGCCTTGTCAGGAGCAGCTGGCTCGTGCTGGCCTTTGCAGAAGACCCTCTCTCCTCCATGGGTTCTTCAGTGCCCCAGAACTTGCCCTGACAAGAGAGACATGCTAAGTGCCTGATTTTTTCTGGTGCTAGGAGTGGAAGAGCAAGGAATGCCCAAGAAAGCTGTGGGAGAGAGGGTGTAAGGGTCTCCCAAAGGGTCATCTTATGGGCTCAAAACAGCAGCAGCAGCAGATCTGTGGGTCAACTAGCCCCTAGGGCAGCCCTGCACCCTGCCTTATTCCCTTACCTCCCCCAGACAGGCAGCCCCTACTGGTGCTGAGATGCTGGGGAAATGTCCTGCCCATGTGCCAGGAAAAAGGAGGTTTGGGCAAAGGGTCCTGGGCTGGGAGAGCCCATGTGTCTCTGGATGGGAAAGTCTCCAGCTGGGGCTTGGAAGGAGGTGAGGCCAGGACACGATGTACTTCTCTGTGCCCCTTTGGAGGTCTTCCTCAGGGTGGGAGGGAGGGAGAGCAGAAGGGGCAGGCTCTGGCAAGCTGTCAGGAGGCCCTCGGGGAAGAGCTGGTGTGCACAAGACCCTCAAGCCCCTGCACTGTCTCCCAGACAGTTTAGCACAGGGTACCTGAAGGACACAGTCAGGAAAGGCAGAGAAACTCATTGGGAGTCTTCAGCGGTGGGTGGCCCCAGCATCTTCCTCATGCCAACACCCCACAACAGATACTCTGTGGGACCTACAGCATCCTGCAGCTGGGTAGATACGAAAAAAAGCATTGGAAGAGTCTGTATTTGCTCATCACTTGGAGCTGCTGCTCTCAATCAAGCCAAAGCTTTAAGATCAAGACCGTGATCCTGCTGGAGTCTGCACACCTTGTGTGTGCTCACAGGTGTCCTGAACAAAATACACAGGAACAGTGCATGTGGCTGCTGAAAAGCAGCAAGGTCAGGGGGATGTCACAGTCATTCTCTGATATCACAGGGGTCCTGGGAGCCACCCACCATTGGTCACCCAGTCAGGAAGACAGATGCCCCAAAGGGGGAAAGCCTGCTGTGCAAGGTGGTTGGTATCTTCTCATGGCCTTGCAAGCAGGTTTTAACCTCAGGTTTATCAGGTCCTGTGATGAGAAACTGGTGCCCTGTGCACAAGGGGCAGCCCAACAGTGCAGGTGAGGGAGCCCTGGTGACCTCCTCAGTGCCAACAGAAGACCCCAACTTGGTTTCTCCACTGGCTTTCAAGGGAGAAGGATATGACCCTTGTCACCAAAGGGAAAGTCCTAGAGATGACAGAATGGTTGAGGTTGAAAGGAACATCTGGAGGTCACCATGTCCAACCAGTCTGCTAAAGCAGACTCACCTAGAGCACACTGCAGGACAACGTGTAGAGCCTTGCTCTGTGTATAAAACCAGCAGCAGCTGGAAATAATACTGAAATTAATTTGGTGCTGTTTAAATTTAAAAATGAAAGTTTACAATGGTAAAGAATTTTCAAGGTTCTTGCTATAGTCGCAAAACCAGACCAATGAGATTGTGAGGGGTCCTGGCTGTTGAGGGAACACTACTTAATAAAATGGCTTGTGATCTGATTTTGGTGGCTTTGGTGGGATGAGGGTAAAGTTCCTTTCTGAAGTGTCTTTACTGAAAGTTTCTTGGCAACTTATGTGTGTGTATGGACTGAGAAAGCAGGTGTAACCATCCCAGGTGAAGGCCAGATAATTTCTTTATACTAAAAAACGTATCAACAAAGCACAGAGACTTTGTTGCTTTATGGTTGTCCTGGGCAGACCAAGCAAGAAAAAGGAAACATGGCAACTTTTTTACCTCTTTCAGTTTGATTGAAATTACCCCCCAAACCTGGCTGTGAACATAATGTTCTTGCTCATATTTTATCTTCTATATTGTCTCTGAGCTTTTTTTTTTTTTTTTTTTTTTTTTTTTTTTTTTTTTTTTTTTTCTTTTTTTTTTTTTCTAGTAAGACTGTCACCTAATTCATTTTTTTTTTTTTCAGAACTGAAATAATGAAAAGGCAAGCTTAGATCTAGAAGACAAAGTCATTATACAGATACAGATGCTTAAATGTATTTTAGGCACTGAGGCTCAACACCCAGGTGTCATTTAAATTTATAACATTTTACCTCTGCTTCTGATTTCTGTTAATTGATATATGCTTCCCAACTATAACTTTATATCGATGAAATCCAACAGATGTTTTTTCACCTGCTGCTGAGCATGCTTATAGCAGCTTACCATCACTTCTTTAGTCATCTCCCATATTTTTACCTAGCCAGTAGGTATGCCTGAAGCTTTCTTGAAACCCCTCTCTCTTCCCATTTGAAAAGCAAAACTAGCTGGACAAGGACTTTTTTTTACTGCTGGTGCTACCTGCTATTATTACAGCTGACTACCTATAATGCAGACACAATAGGATGAAGACTTCATCTTAAATGTTCTTTTTTCTTCTTAAATATTCTTAATATTCTTAAATATTCAAGAATTTAAGCCCTTTTTTGTCACTTTGGAAGTCCTCTAACTGGAAAACAGGATATTTGTGAATATGTATGAGGCTCTCTTACCCAAATTAATTTAATTCAGGAAAAGCAGGTGTTTTCTTCACTTGTGCATCACAAGCCATCTGGTTGTTGTTCTTGTTCCTTGCACTGACATCAAGACTTCCAGAGTACTCTTATGACCTAATATCTATATCCAAGTCAGGCTTAGGTGGTGAGGCATTTACCTGATCAAGACTGAGATGTGACACTTTAGTATACAGATGTATAACTATGTGCCCTGTAAACTTTTGAAGTTAAGCAATGAAGTACCCAT
>NW_020799091.1:38677816-38730358 GCF_003259725.1 Athene cunicularia | reverse complement strand
GTCATGGAGTTGCAGAGGTGTAAGAGTATGGAGGAAGACAGCTTCAGTGCAAGTAGTTTAGTTTTACATGTTTGTGACAAATGCAAAACACATGTTGCTTCTGCTAAGAGAATTGTGCCCATATCTCCAATGCGTGACCTAATGACACTGTACGAGGGTATATTCTGAGTCTGTTATAACAAAGATATATTAAAATTCAAAGCCTAACTAGACATCAATGGATGGAGCCATTTAGAAGAGAAAGGGTTCCAAGTAATTTTCCACTTAGTGTTAATTGACTTTTTGAATAAAACTTCCAAAACTAAATAAATTAATCTGAAATTATTCTCATATGAATCAGATAGCTTTGTTGACACAATGGACTGTGCTGATATGCTCTGATTTCTGTGTACTTTTGAAGTGCCATGAGTTTTAATTAATGAAAACACAGACCAGATCCTCTTTTTTATTTACATTGATATTATTGCAAATCTCTTCAGATATTTTTAAATTATTTTCATACTGGGAAAACAGGTCACAGATTTTATCTCCACCCTGGCTGTATTTAAGTTTTAGCATTTGAATAACAAAGCTTTCAGTGAGCAGCAATGCTCAAGTAGGGGTTTAGTTTTGTTTGACTCTTAGAAGTCATACCTGCTCTTTCATGAAGACAGCAGGGTAAGGTAGTTCTTAATTCAGGTTATGCAAGTGCTCAAACTGATCTATCGCTATATTTAGATGAATTATAGATATAGGAAATAAATGCATAGAGCTCTGTGTTTTCTCCTCTCTGCAAACACCCCACAGCAGATATATTATTTGCATTCTCTGTTGATACTTCTAAACGGTTTTAATTCCAGGGAAAGGTACTACAGCAAGACTAAAACTGTAGTGCACAAACTCACTGGAATTGTAAAACTGAGCTGTTTCTTGCATTGCAAAAAACATGCCCAGAATCTGATAAGTTCACATTCACTTATCCCAGTTCTATGCAACTTAATGACATATACCACAGAACTATATATATATATATATATATATATATATATATATATATATATATATTACACATTTTGCTTCTTAAACAATGTTGCTACTTTTTCATTGAGTTGCATAGAACTGGGATAAGTGAATGTGAACTTATCAGATTCTGGGCATGTTTTTTGCAATGCAAGAAACAGCTCAGTTTTACAATTCCAGTGAGTTTGTGCACTACAGTTTTAGTCTTGCTGTAGTACCTTTCCCTGGAATTAAAACCGTTTAGAAGTATCAACAGAGAATGCAAATAATATATCTGCTGTGGGGTGTTTGCAGAGAGGAGAAAACACAGAGCTCTATGCATTTATTTCCTATATCTATAATTCATCTAAATATAGCGATAGATCAGTTTGAGCACTTGCATAACCTGAATTAAGAACTACCTTACCCTGCTGTCTTCATGAAAGAGCAGGTATGACTTCTAAGAGTCAAACAAAACTAAACCCCTACTTGAGCATTGCTGCTCACTGAAAGCTTTGTTATTCAAATGCTAAAACTTAAATACAGCCAGGGTGGAGATAAAATCTGTGACCTGTTTTCCCAGTATGAAAATAATTTAAAAATATCTGAAGAGATTTGCAATAATATCAATGTAAATAAAAAAGAGGATCTGGTCTGTGTTTTCATTAATTAAAACTCATGGCACTTCAAAAGTACACAGAAATCAGAGCATATCAGCACAGTCCATTGTGTCAACAAAGCTATCTGATTCATATGAGAATAATTTCAGATTAATTTATTTAGTTTTGGAAGTTTTATTCAAAAAGTCAATTAACACTAAGTGGAAAATTACTTGGAACCCTTTCTCTTCTAAATGGCTCCATCCATTGATGTCTAGTTAGGCTTTGAATTTTAATATATCTTTGTTATAACAGACTCAGAATATACCCTCGTACAGTGTCATTAGGTCACGCATTGGAGATATGGGCACAATTCTCTTAGCAGAAGCAACATGTGTTTTGCATTTGTCACAAACATGTAAAACTAAACTACTTGCACTGAAGCTGTCTTCCTCCATACTCTTACACCTCTGCAACTCCATGACACAGATACCAGTATGGGCACATGTGGCCTAGTAATGATTAGCTCAAGATAATAATGGAATTGTATCCTTATACCCTCCAGTAAGTATTGAGCTCAGTTTACTTTATATATTACTTGCAGCACAAAACATCATTATCAGGCTGAGCCCCACTGGCAAGAGAGGTGAACAAGCATCTAATTTGTGGATCATGGTGGAGTTTGTGGATCATAATGGAGTTTGAAACTTAAGCTATTTAGTACCTTACAAACACTTCATGTATGACCTGATGCCATTCAATGCAAATACATTACTAGGTGGCAACATTGTGGAGTTTTTAGGATTTCAGTTTGTGATTTCTGTGCTTGTAGTATGTCATTTAGACTACTAAACTTCATCTAAATCCTTTCTATTGACCTGGCTGTTGAAATTTACTGAGAAAGAAAAAAGACCGTCATTTTTAGAAGTTGCAAATTAAGGACAGAGACAAGTTTTGTTGGGCATAAACCACAAATGTGTGTCAACTGCTACTCTGTGAATGACACTTTGCTCTTCAAGCTAACTATAAAATGAATACGTAAAGATGAGATTGTCTCAACATTTACAGCTACTGTATTTGAATGTTTATAGTTGTTTTGTGCTGC
This sequence comes from Athene cunicularia, assembly GCF_003259725.1. Taxonomy (NCBI): domain Eukaryota; kingdom Metazoa; phylum Chordata; class Aves; order Strigiformes; family Strigidae; genus Athene; species Athene cunicularia. The sequence continues at coordinate 38,727,676 of NW_020799091.1, read as the reverse complement.
ACTAGGACTCTGACCTCTCTGTGTCTTTAGTCAGTTTTACAAGCAACTGATGAGACATCAGTCTTTGTCAACCCAGAAATAATCTAGTTCTTGACATTGTGGTTTTCTCATTGATTAAATTGTCATGGTGTATTCACAGCCTAAATGCTGCCTTCTGGTCACTGTCCTTTTCTTGTGTGGAAAATGACCTTTGTAAATAATTGCATGACCCACATGTGTCAAAATGAGGAGGAATTTGCAATCCAAAGTAATAACACTATAGGAACTGTTTGTCCCTTGATTCTCTTGTAAACTCAGGGGATGGGAGGGGAGGAAAAAAAAAGTACCTGAAATATATTTTACCAGTGTATCACTGAAAGGTATTTTAAGGTGCATTTAGGAAATTTATTTGTACTTTGTATTCTGTTTTGGAGTATTTTAATGATTGCCTTGTTTTTCTTGTAAAGATAACCACATGCTGAGGTCTAGGTACTTTTTTGAGCCACAGGTCCAGTCACTGAAACAGTAGGTCTGTGTTTTAACTACCTTTATGCTCCTATTTGTGGAGCCATCAAAGAGTTATAGGTAATTTATAATTTTAGGACTACTATATTTTATGTCAATATGGAAAAATCTCTAAGAGTCATTATTCTGGATGGGAATTTCTGGAGTGTAGTTTATTCTGGCTGCAGCCCAGCATGCTCCAATTTATCATCTATGCTGTAGGACTTAAATGGAATGCCATTTCAATAAATGATGCAAAATTTCTTTCTCTACCTTTCTGAATTGTCCAAAATCAGAACTGAGAAAAACTTTACAACTAATAATTCTCTGAAAATAGTTAATCTGGCTCAATTAAAGTCTTTCCTTGCAACTTTGTTGACTTAACAGAAACGTATGAAAACCAAAGCAGATGGGTAGGTTGGAAGGCTCACATGAATGCCTGTTTTTCTGTCAACTCATATACCAGTCAAATGACTGACACGTGGTTTCCCTGGCTCCCTGAAATCCCACCTGTTTGGGTGTGGGATGCCCAAGTGCCTGGGAGCTCTGGCTAACTTACAGTACAACTGGTAGGATACAGGAATGCCACAGCTCCATGCATAAAAGTAGGCGGTATGGTTTCCTGGTCAGACCATTTCTTGGCTATTTGTTTTTCTGTATCTCTGCCCAGAAAACAGGCATGGTCCCAGTTCCCCAAGCTAGTTGGAGAAGTCTAGATTGCTGGCCTATAAATGACAGAAAAAAATAGACTCTGCCTTCTCTGAAACAAGTTTTTCTGAAAACTTTTTTTCTATATATTCATCTTTTGTATTCTTCATTCTGAGTCGTAATGAAAAAATGCCCAAATTCTAAAATTTCTACAGGATGAAATCCAATTCCATATTCAAATGACATTTCAAAGAATAAAGGCATTGATTGCAAGAGGCAAAAACTAGAATCAAATTATAATCAAATCCAGATTAAAATTAAAGGCATTTTTATTTAGGAATAGAAATCAGAAATACTCCCATAAATGTGGAGGAAAAAAAAAATCAGAATTTTAACCTAACTGTAACTGCAAAAAGTCCCATGGCAGCCATGTACTGTCAGTTCACAGGTCTTGCATGTTATGGCTTCTCCAGAAGATGATATGATCACTCATCTGAATCATGCTAGAACAGAATTTTGTATGCAGCTGTGAAGCAGAAATATATTAATATATATGATCTCCATTTCCTGTAGTCTCTTTAGATCTCTTTTTGTCTCATATGTCTCTTCCTGTCTCATAACCAAACAATATATGTTGCATGGCTGTATTGGGGGTTCTGCCGTTGTTTTGTGCATTCCTGTAGCTTTACTCTTCCTGTCTTTCAACGAATAGCACATTCTTACAGATAAGTAATACTAAGATTTTCTTAAAAGAATATTATTTTAATCAGTTCAAAGACAATTTTAAGCCCTCATCTCTGTATACATAGGAAAAAAAAATCATCTTTTGTTTAGAACATACCAGAAATTAGTCAGATTTATATAACTTTATATGGATATGGACATTGGTTTGCATATGTAAACATATAGGTAAATAAAGAATTGTGTATTATGTTAACAGAAGCAGACTGATAGCTGCTTTTTAAAATATCTAAGTACAGTTTCTATATATGCATATGGTGCCTGTGCTTGCACATACCACGGACACGCATAAATGGGCCACTATCCCATGGATCAAAAAACCACTAAATTAATTCTTTCTGTTCATTCATAAATCTTAGTCCAGACTCAATATTTACTTCTCAGAGAACAATATAGGTCACGGAACATCTTAAGGGTTTACCTTATTCATCATCCAAGACAGAAAACAACCCTCCATCTTATTATCATCTGCTTGAAAGATACGTGGTAAAACTGAAAACAATATGCAGAACATGTTCCTAAACCCTAATATTTCTTTGTATAATTTAAAAGAAAAAAAGGAATATACCATAAACCAATTGAATGACAAAAAGTATTACAGAATGTTTTTCTTTTGCTGATCTGATTGCTGGCTAAATTTGTAAATAAATTTCTTCTCATAAAGAAAAGTTTGGGGATAAAAAACTCAATTGTAGTTGAGGTATTGTCTCATTGATTTTTCAGTCCATAGTCCACTGAGTGAGGAAAAGTATTCAGTCAATCAAGCATAAATGACAAGGACATATATATATGTTATTATGTTAGAGTGAACTCTAAATATTACTAGGGTCCCAGGTTTTCTATTTTGTCGGTGTGGCATATAGATTAATTCATGCAGTTCCCATCTGTGTGAAATGGAGGAGTTATACTGATAACAAAGCTTTAACACAGTCTGGTGGATAGAGCCTCTTGGACCTCTTTGCCTGCATACAATGTTCTGATTCAGACCTGGTTCCCAGGGACGATGATGCAATATACACTGTTTCCAGACTTCACTAGTTGCTGATACACTTGCCCTTCTAAGTGGGGGTGGGACTCAGCACCATCTGTTCCAAGGCTGCCATCAGCTGAAGGCTTCAGACCTTGCTGGACTGAAAAGACGTGAAAATTTCATGTGGAGGACAGGACAGTTTTGGAAACAGATGCATCAGGATTACAGAAAAAGAGGAAGGAGGCAGGACTGGGGGCCATTACTACCTGGATCTTCTTGCACCTGAAGACTTTGAATTGCCTGCCTCAACAGTACCCCTAAGGACAAACAGGACCTGTCTGTCTGTGTACCTTACTATTTAGGTTACCAAAACCATAATAAGTATCAGTAATTTATCTGTAATTTAGATGTTGTTCCTGGATTTTTTGCTTTACTTTAAAAAATTTGATTTTATGGTGAAACCGAAATGTTCTTTATTGCCTTGCCAAATATTGCTTCTATAGCACCTTTTCTATGTGTTCAACATCTATGTGTGAAGTCAGGTAGAGCCCTGTAGAAGTATACTACATGTATTTTTCCTATCATCATTGAAAGAGGGATCTAAATGAACAAGCTGTAGGTGAAATAAACAGAATTAGAGCAGTAATTCTAAAATGGCTGTAACTGTGGAAAGGTACCAGCACTGGGTATGTAGCTTCATGAAAAAAAAAAAAAAAATATCTGGGATTGCATGACCCCTTCACAGAAAGGGGCTACGTTGTGGTCCTCTCCAATCCAAACCTATAGAAAGAACATCAACAAGCAGCCATCGCTGTGCAATGGTTGCAACATGAATGCTGAATGGATCTACTGGGCATGTCTTTCAGGTAGCAAATGAGAAGCAACTCTGCCTGGAGGTGGATGAGGAGCTTATGGATCAGAATTAATGGGAGGGCAGAGACAGCTGACACTATACTGGGGATCTGTTACAGGCCATTATAGGCCATCCAACAAGGAAAACGAAGGGGATTAGAACCTTTATAGACTGATAGGAGCAGCCTCACAAACATGGTCCTCATGAGGGACTTCAACCACCATTATATTTGTTGGAGGCACAATACAGCATGGTCCACAAAATCCGGGGTGTTCTTGGAATGCGTTGATGACAACTTTCTTCTCCAAGTGATACAGGAGCTAATGAGGAGTGGTGCTATGCTGGATCTTACTCTCACCAATAAGGAAGGATTGGAGGGAAATGTGAAGGTCAAGGGCAGCCTTGACTTTAGTGACCATGAAATAGTAGAGGTCAAAATCCTTAGGGCAGTGAGGAGGGCACACAGCAAGCTCACTACCCTGGACTTCAGATCAGACTTTGGTATCTTCAGGATCTGCTTGGCAGAGTAGCATGGGACAAAGCCCTGGAGGGAAGAGGGACATAGGGAAACTGGGTAATCTACAAGGAACACCCCCTCCAAGCTCAGCAGCAATGCATCCCAACTAAGAGGAAGTCGGGCAAAATCACCAGGAGGCCTGCATGATGAACAAGAAGCTCCTGGATGAACTCAGATACAAAAAGGAAGCCTACAGAGGGTGGAAGCAAGGGCAGGTAGCCTGGGAGGGATAGAGAGAAACTGTCTGAGCAACCAGGGATCACGCTGGGAAAGCCAAAGTCCTGGTAGAATTAAATCCATTTGCAGACATCACAGGCAACAAGAAAAGCATCTACAGGTATGTTGGTGATGAAAAGAAGACTAGGGAAAATGTGGGTCTTCTCCAGAAGAGAACGGGAGACCTGGTTACCTGGGATATGGAGAATGCCGAGGTACTCAGTGACTATTTTACGTCAAGTCTTCACCAGCAAGTGTTCCAGACACACTGGGCTAGATGCAGAAGGCAAAGGCAGAGACTGGGGGAATGAAGAATCACCCACTGTAAGAGTAGGTCAGGTTCAAGGCCATCTGAAGGTTCACAAGTTCATGGGAACTGATAAGATGCATCCACGGGTCATGAGGGAACTGCCAAATGAGGTGGCTAAGTGACTGTCCAGAAGTTGTGGCAGCCTGGTGAAGTTCCTGCTGACTGCAAAAGGAGAAGCGTCACCCCCATTTTTAAAAAAGAGAAAAAGGAAGACCAGGGAACTGCAGGCCAAACAGTCTCACCTCTGAGTCCAGAAAGATCATGGAAATGATAATCCTGGAGACTATGTTAGGGCACATGGAAAATAAGGAGGTGATTGGTGACAGTCAACATGGCTTCACTAAGGGAAAATCATGCCTGACAAATCTGATGTCTTTCTAGGATGGGGTTACAGTGTTGGTGGAAAAGGAAAGAGGAACTGACTTTATCTACCTGGACTCATGCAAAGCTTTTGAGTCTGTCCTGCACAACATTCTTGTCTCTAAATTGGAGAGATATGGATTTGATGGATGGAGCTGGCTGTCTGGATAAGGAATTGTCTGGATGGTCACACTCAAAGAGTTATGGTCAACAGCTTGATGCCCAAGTGGAAATCAGCGATGTGTGGCTTCCCTCAGGAGTCAGTATTGCGACCATTTCTGTTTCATACCCTTGTTGGTGATACAGACAGTGGGATCGAGTGCACTGTCAGTAACTTTGTCAACAATACCAAGCTGTGTGGTGGGGTTTACATGATGAAGTGAAGGGATGTGCCATCCAGAGGGACTTTGCTAGGCTTGAGAGGTGGGCCTGTGCAAACGTCATGAAGTTCAAGTGCAAGGTCCTGCACATGGATTAAGGCAATCTCAAACACAAATACAGGCTGGGTGAAGAGTGGATTGAGAGCAGCCCTGAAGAGAAATACTTGGGTGTACTGATGAATGGAAAACTGAATATGAGCCATGAATGTGTGCTGGCAGCCCAGAAAGCCAAATGTGTCCTGGGCTGCGTGAAGAGAAGTGTGACCAGCAGTTGAGGGAGGTGGCTCTCGCATTCTAATCTGCTCTTATGAGAACCCACCTAGAGTATTGCATGCAGCTCTGGGGCCCCCATCATAGTAGGACATGGGCCTGTTGGAGTCCAGAGAATGGACACAAAAATGATAAGAATGCTGGAGTGCCTCTGCTATAAAACAAGCTGAGAGTTTGGGTTGTTTATCCTGGAAAAGAGAAGGCTCTGTCAAGACTTTACAGAAGTCTTCCAGCACCTAAAGGGGGACTACAAGAAAGATGCAGAGGGACTTTTTACAGGGGCATGTAGTGATAAGACAAGGGGTAATGGATTTAAACTGAAAGAGGGTATATATAGATTAGGTAGAAGGAAGAAATTCTTTACTGTGAGAGTGGTGAGACACTAGAACCGTTTGCCCAGGTAAGCTGTGCCTGCCCCCTCCCTGGCAGTGTTCAAGGCCAGGCTGGACGGGGCTTTGAGCAACCTGGGCTAGTGGAAGGTGTCCCTGCCCATGGCAGGGTAATTGGAACTAGATGATCTTTAAGGTCCCTTCTAACCTAAACCATTCTTTTATTCTGTGAAAAACAAAGTTATTAAATTCTCTAGTCCAACCCACAGAAACTAAAGTAGAACTTTCATACAAGTAGTTTGTTACTAGAAGTCATTTATGTGAGTCTTAAAAGTCTAAAAGCTTTTCTTACTGATTATGTGCATATGCTACATATAGACTAGTCACACACGAAGCCCTGCTTCAAACACATTTGATGTCATTTCAGAAAAATATGTGTATTGGAGTTCTGGACTGAGGATGATTTAAAAATATTTGTTCTCATTTGCACTGCTGCAATTTGGCAGCTTCTCTAGCAGTAATGTTTTAAAAATTATATGCAAGTAATTAATTGCTTCCTCTTCATGTGCATTTTAATACATTACAAAGGTTCTAACTCATCTTCATGCCTATCAATAAATATTTCACTGGATGTAAATGCTGCGTTAGCAGCAATGTGCTTTTACTGCATCTGTACTTCAAGCATTGCAGAGGTTGAACCATTTGGGTGACATACAACTACAACACTCTACAAATTCAATAGGTTACTATATTTCATAGAGGCTAAGAATAATACTTGTTTGCAGAGGAGACTGATTTTTAGTCTTCCATTAGTATCCTAACTCATATTTATTTTATTATTACATCATTCCCTAATGCCACTGTTTTCCTCCATCGCTTCCCATATCCCTGAATTCTGTAAATGAAACAAGACTAATTCTTCAGAAATTATCTTTACAGGAATAAGCTCTGGTTATGGAAGACTTCAGGCCAGTGTTTATTCTTTGATTTTTATTTGTATCATACCTGAACCAAGTATAATCTCATCTTTATCAAGAGTTTTAAAAAAATATTTATTATAAAATTTTGCTTAAGAATGAATTTGTTTTCCTTTTCAGAAGGTCAAAAACCATCTAGGACTAAGAAAATCACATTTCATGGCTACTTCCTAGAGGCATACTGAACTGATTGTAATATCTCTTGTCGTGCCAACAAAAGAAAGAAAACAAAACCAGAAAATGCAGTTTCCTAATGAAAAAGAGAGTAAGGTGGAGTATATATATGTGAAACTGGGTCTATTCTGAGGGACAAATATGGCTTCAAAACACATTTGTTGGTCTACATAATAATAACTTACACTAAAAATATCACTAAGTGAAACAACAGCAACTATAATAATAATAATAATATAATCTAAAACCTTAAAGATATGAGTTTAACACTTAAGTTGCTAATGTGATTGAGTAAATTTTAAGACTACATTTAGCTTATGGGATACAAGTTGCCCAGCCCTATCTACTGGCAAAAAGATGACTGGACTTCTACATGAGGAAGTTTCTCTTGACACATGGGCCTTCTACTTTGCAGTGACTATTGCTCCTGGAGGAAGTCTAGCATAAGGAGTTGTGTGGATTTTTTGTTTCCTCTACAGAGAACACTGTTCTCTCTGAACAATGAAAATCTTTAAAATTACCCTCTTAATGGGAAAACTTTGAGAGTTGGAGGGATTGTGATTTGTTGATATGGTAAAATTTAGATGCCAAATTTAGTCACAACAAATGGCATAAGTCCTTTCTTGCATACCTTTGAGATTTCTTGATCATGGGGCTATGCAGTATGAGTATTCCCACTGCACTTTTCTGATGCATGTTCCCTACTCTTATCACCATGCTGACAGTTATCATCGCTGAAAGTCATGTAGGGCAGTATCTGTGAATAAGAAACTAGCTGATAATACAGTAACCAAAGAAAAGAAAGTGTTCCCTCATGGAAAAGTAGAAACATTTAGCTGAATTGACAGCTACATTTTGCATCCAACTTTTATTACTTCAAGGGTTTCAATAGTGCTAAAATGATGTACAACATAGTTTTGTATATGCATTAAGAACATCTCTCCTTTTTCAATCATGCATTTTAAATAAAGTATATTAACAAACTCAGACAAATATTAAAAAGCCTTATGGATAGAGAAAGCAACTGTTCACAAATGAGCAGAATGAAGACTTTCTAAAAGAATAATTAGTGTTATCTCAGATTCAAAAGGGGAATGATATGCTGTCCTGATCCAATATTGGGGAGGGTTCTTAAATGATCCCAAGAATGAGATTAAGATCAGATGCCATACAACATTGTAAGCTTTATTTCCCATGACAACTGATAACAGCAATAGGACAGAGAGAAGAAGAAAGAAAAAGTCAGAATACCGACACAAGCAAACGAAAGAGATGCAGCAAGATTAGTTATCACCATCATTAATCCAGCAATGTCCTGTGTCTCAGCCTCAGTGCAGGTGATGTGATCTTTACTCCAAGCTCTGCAGAGAGAGAGGTGAGTCAGTATCCCAGCTCTGAGCACCAATTTCAAAAAATCCCCAACAGAGGAGTCTTGCAGTCCTTTTACTGTCCCAGTCCCCACAAGTTCTCTGAAGAGTTCACCCTTCTCCACAGAGCTCATTGTCATATTTGGCACCCCATGTTCCTCCATGTGTGCATGCCCAGGTGTTCACAGTGGTTGTACTGGAGGGGGATCGACCTGCAGCATCTTCAGCCTCCACACATCTTCCTCACCCTGATTTCATCTCCACCTGGCCCATGCACAAGCTCAGCTTGGTAGGCACTGCCAAGGATGTTGTTCTGGCTTCAGGTGGATATGGTGGTTTCTTTGGGAACAATTCGTCTCCTTCAGAGTGTAGTCCTCCATGGTGACAGGATGTTGAGGCCAGGAAGTGGTAGTGGTGCAGCAGCAATGCCGAGACAAAGACAGGCCAACACACAGTCTCTTACACATGCTATGTTAACAGTTTCAAAGACAGAGAGGAAATCTGTAGTGGCATAACAGTGAGGACTCTGTCTTCTAACTGTGCCACTTAAAACAGAAGAAGTAAGCATCCTTTCATCACTAATAGGCTTTGGCACAAAAAGTAAAACCAGCTGATTTAAGGCTCTAATGGATATTCAACAATGCACATCACAACTGTGAGTATGTATAATGTCCTAGAGGCAAGGTCTCGAGAACAACTTAGTGCAATTCATAAAACATAAGTGGGTGGTATATCTGGAAGGCATGGTCCTGTAAAAATGCAGTGCAGGAGGATGTTTATTGATCCCTAATTTGTTTTGGTTGCCATAATTACTTCAGTGTTGTATTACCCTATTTCATCTTTGAAGAACATGTCATAGCCTTCCTCTTATTTTTTGCTAAGGTCCCTTTACTATGTCCATAAAAATGGACCTTCAAGTGAGTGTGAATGTAAATCACTGTAAAAAAGCATTACAACCTCAGTTTCAGGAACACAGAATGGTAGGTATGTAATTTTTTTTCTAGAAGGACAAACATACTGTGATATAAGAGAACAGATTGAATTTGTCTGATCCTTACCAGAGAAGAGAAATCATACTGAAATGGACTATTTTCATTCATAGCTGACAAATGTTTTGGAGTCACAATACGTGATTGTTGAAAAAGAGCAACGGATCTTAAGTTTCTGCTCCTTCTCATCATGTATTTTTCAATCATTCATGGCCATCACATTTTGTATAGTTTCTGACTAAAAACATTTATATAAATGCAGGTTGATATTCAGGATATCTACTGTAACATGGTAAAATGTCTATAAAAATTAAATATATCTTTTCTATCATAACATGTATAAAAAATGTAATTAATGTTATACAATACTTATTAGAACCATTGTGTTTAAAGGATAATTCATTAGAAGACCTATAATCTTTCATTCTAACTCACCAAGGATGAAAGCTACTGCCCATTTTCATAACACAAGATTATAAACACACTCCCTAGATAAAAGATTTTTTTAGAAAAGTTTTGGTTAACATAACCATTATCTTGAAAAATGAGAGAACAATTTTGAAACATAACATTGAAAATGATCAGTAAAACTAATTTTTTTACCTATAGTACTTTTATACTTTATGACACTTGTTAAAATTATGCCTCTGTATTTTGAATGTAAAGTAAAAATACAGTATTATAAAAGGTTAATAATATAATATCATCAAATGTTGTTCAATGCTTCTCTACAATTCTGGGTTTTTTTGTTGGTTTTTTTTTTTAATTTATTGTTCTCATGAGTATCTGAGAATTTGGAAGTTATAATTTAGAAACTTCAGACACTGCAATTCAACATTGCACAATGACATAATCTCAGAAAAGCTTAAAAAGCTGTACATGCAAAAGTACATATTTTCAAAGATGATCTGAGCTTTGCTATTTATGTTTTTACAGGTCAATTCTTACAAGATACATGAAATAAATATTCTTTGTTTATGTCAAGTTGTGCTAATATTATAAATGCTTTTTAGCACTTTGAGGGCCTGTGGGTATCCAAAACTAAATCAGAAACTCTAAATAATTGATAAAACATCAAAAAACTAAAAATTATCTACTCTAAATTGTGGATAGTGGATTGAAAGGTCACTGAATTAAAGATAAAACGGAATTAAATTAATATAAATTAACTTTATGATGCTGAAATGCAGCTTGATTACTAAGATTGTGAGACACAATTCTGTCAAGAAGCTATATAATGAAGATTAATAAAAGTGGCAGGCTTGAGTCTTGCCTTTTGAAGTTTGAAATACAAGGTGGTATTTGACAGTTGAATATATTTTAAAAAATCAAGAAGAACAAGAAGAAAAACATTTAAATCTTCTGTTTCCTACTCAAGATTTCAAGACATAATTAAAAAAAGTCTATAATTTAAAAATTGTTTTAAATGTTTTTTTTTGTTTGTTTGTTTGTTTGTTTTCTCTATTTTTGCACTGAAAGACATTTTTTGCAAGGCTCACAGGTATGAGAAATAAAACAAAGTATGTATGTCACATTTTAAAGCTCTTTTTGTTTCTGGGATGATTTTGACTAAGAGAGAACTGCAGGAAAATTATTATTGCTTTGTACAGTGACTACAGCTCTGTTTCTTTCTGTTACCTCTGTGTTTTAGATTAAATGGTCAAGTATCTGTTTTACTTGGATTATGCAAGAAATAGTGTTAAGGCAGGCTTGGGCAGACCAAATAACCTGTGGCTGTAGAGCTGAAAGCCTCTGATGATACTTACCTCCTGAGTGACTGAATATGTTCTGGTAATTTGACTGGAGGATTTGTTGTCAGTGGTAATGTTTGTAGTTGCCTCTAGATAAGTGTTAAAATGTATGCTCTTGTTATTAAATAGAAGGAGCTAGTTTAAAATGTCAGGGGTTTGGCAGACTGGCAGGAAAGGAATCTTTATATTCTGATGCCTTTAAAATAGCTGGAGGGTGAGACAGAAACTATTCCAAGTGACTTTGATAGAAACTCAGGAGAATGAATTAGGGCAATTTTTGCGTTCATTTACACCAACATAAATCTGGAGTGACTCCACTGAAATAGATAGCAATTCCCAAACACAATAAAACATATTTTCTTCCTTTAATTTTTATCATTACAAAATAAGTAATAATAATTGCTTTCAGTTAAAATATTTGGCCTAATGAATTTTGCTCATGACCTCCCTTTGGAGTAGAATTTATTGATAATCTTCATTTAGCTATTATAATAGATGATTTTAAACTCCTTTCATTCATCTGACCACTTTTTGTTCAGTCCTACATCAAATTCCTTTGTGATCTCATGTAGGGTTTCACTGTTTTAGGGCAACACTGAGGAACCAGCTGACATACCCCTTTCTCTCAGACTGGGCTACAAGGCCATCTCTGTAAGGAAGGCTGGCTGTGCATAGGACTTAAGGGTATTGTCCTGGTTCAGCTAGGATAGGGTTAAGTTTCCCTAGCAGGGGGACGGGATCTCCAGCTCGGTTATTCATACCATGTTGACATCAGGTCCAGCAGGGCAGAGCAGAAAGCTTTCCTTTGTGGCTTTGGTGACGGGGAGCACGGGGCTGTCTGTAACCATTGCAGTATTTCTCTGTATATTTTTTGTCTTGCTTACTGTTATTGCTGTTTATTGTTGTTATCATTGCTACTGTTGTTGTTCCGATTGCTTATTACACTGTTGTATTAAATTTCTTCTTATTTTAACCCGCGGTTTGTGCCCTACTTGTGTCCGAGGGTGGGGGAGGGACAACGGCAATGTGGTCTCCGGTACTGGCAGGGCTTAAACCAACACAGGTATGCTCTAGACCCATGTTGTTGTTGTTCAGGTTATACAATGTTTGCTATCGAGTTTGCACAATACATAAGAGAAATGACACCTGCCCCAAGCAGTTTCTAATATGAAAAGATATAATACAGTAACAAGTTATGATTTTTGTTGCAACATAAGAGCTGATGGTTAAAAAAAAAAAAAAAAAAAAAAAAGAGAAGACATTATAATAAGTTTGCATGAATTTTAAACTTCCATACCAATTGTAGTTATAGACATCATATTAGCTAGTCAAAGGGCTTCCAAGGGCTGGGATAATTTGACTGGACTAGACATTGTGGATGCAAATTAAAGAGCACGAGGATACTAGAGCACGATAGCAGTGGGAATTACAATTTATCAACAGCGTTAGATCATTTTAATTACTATAGAGAACATGCTATATTTTTGACTGTCTTAGCTGCATTGCATTAGGATTATGGCTATTTTAGGAAGTACAGTAAAATAATATCTGGGAAGACTTTCCAAGGCACTACCCTTCAACAAACAAAATGAAATTAAATCTGGGGTCAGTGGGATTTTTCACTTGCTGCTCTGTAAAAAAAGTACTCTCCAGCACATTCCAAACTTTTTTGTGTTGAGATCTTAAGTGGTTTGCTAGAGACAGAATATCAGGGGAAGACGGACAAAAGATCTATATTTTTAGTGTTTACTTTGAAATGAAAACTAAATAATTGCATTTATGCAAGTAGTAAAGCTTTACTGGTATTTAAACAGTATTTTTGAAATGTATGACAGTGATATGTTTGTGCACAAGGCAGTGCTATTATCATGTGCTTCTCCCAGGAAGGTCACTTGGTTATTTAGTTAACGTTAAGAGAAGTGTGAAAAAGGATCAAAACAATAGCTCAAGTGACTCACATGGTACATTCATCTTAGTTTTGGTTGGCTTCTATGTCAAGTTTTGCATATTAAGAAAGCATGACGTCTATTTAGTTGATGTGACAACAAACTGAACATGTGAAAGGACTGAGGATCACCACAGCAGGAGGATAAACTGGCAGTGTGCTTTTTCCTCCAGTTCAGATTTTAGAGCAGGCTATTATATCTGTTATGATGACTTTGCTAAGGAAAGTTACCTCTGTTCTGAGGCCAAACTGCAAATGCCCAGTTCAATTCAGTTTCAGGCTATTTTGGAACAGTAGAGAACAACACAATGTTCTGGTAACCCGGGACTGATAGTGTTTACTCACTTTATCAAAAGTAATATTATGTCTGGCTAAACCTGAGAGAAAGTGGGTGAATTTATAAGCTCCATTTCTATTTTTCATCAATTCATTTCTTGAATTTTCAGGAACTCTTCCTTTTGTATAGACCTTGAAGTCTGGATGATGGTAAAAGGAATTATATAACATTCAAATTAAACTTTTTTTTTTTTTTTTTTTTTTTTTTTTTTTTAATCAGACATGCAGATCTCCCTGCTTCCTTGCCTTTGCTTCAATTAGAGACTGCATGTGTAACTGGAGATAAGTCTAATTTAAACTCATAAAAACTTCATCTTCTGAAATCTCTGTGATCTTTATGTGAGCTTTAGGTAGTACATAAATAGACTTAACCAGTCTCTCTTCAGCTGCACAGCTACTTACTTATTTATTACTCTTTCATTTCTGTTGCAATGCTTTTTGTAAGATTTGATTTTAAACTACTGTCTAACTAGAACAAACAATTATGCAAATGAAAAATTAGATGCTTCAACACTTCAGAGAACTGCTACACATTTAATTGCTACAAGGAACCACAAAGAATAAGTTAATTCCAGAATAATTCAACATCTGCTAACAAATTTAAAGAAGATACGGAATTTATTGTAGATCTGTAAATACTCTGCAACTTGGCAGGTGGTATTTTTATGGAGCAGAGAACAAAACAGAAAAAAAAAAAAGATAAACCTAATTTTCTTGGGTAAGGGACATTGCTTCAGTATATATATAGAAAATATTATAACCTTTTACGCTTGGGAAGGTTCTGTCATTGATGTTGATACATTTTTTTAAGATTTTATTACAACTTTGCACTCATTTCATTTGGTGTTACATATGGAATTGTCTGTGCTAAATTCTCTATCTCAGTGATTCAGGTATCACATTTCTGACATACTGCAGAAAACAACAGGCAGTTTATTTCCATGGGACATTTTAAGGGATGCTACAGTCGCAGCAGAGCCTGAGGAAAGAGCAAGAGATCTTATGGAAGGCTGATGAAATCTACAAAGTTCAGTTTATGTTGAGAAGAATGACACATGAACTTTTGCTTGGAAGTGTCATCTGAGCTGGCACAACTGTCAGATGTTAGGCAGTTGCATATTGTGCACAAATAACTGAGAGACATAACTGCAAGGAAGGATCACTTGGGATCACAGATGGTAATTCCTGAAACAGGTCATTTATAAGGATGTGCTTTTAAGTTTAGATTCCCAGTTTACTTTCATCTTAAGGCTATAAGGGTTGAGACAAATAGTCTTTGAAGTCTGAAATCAAAATTCAGAACTTTAAAATATTAAAAATGATATAAAAATATTTTTGTAATAGTTGATCTGGTAAAACCTTAAGAATGTGGCCACTTTTATGAAAATATGTTGAGGCTGAATTAGTTTGACACCAAGTCATAGACAAGATGGACCTTAAAAATAAGCAAAGTCAGTGGTCTAAAAAAAAAAAAAAAAAAAAAAAAAAAAAAAGGTAAAGGGTGCCCATGATTTTCTAGCTTATTTACCTTTTTCTGACTTTGTTGGCATTATGCAAAAAGGGAAGGAGAATGGGGATGCAGTGGCTAAGAACAGTTGTTGGCAGCATTCAGCCCTTCATTAACCTCAAGAGGACTCAGTGAAATACCGCTGGGAAACCAGAAGGATCAACGACATCAAAAGAAAATGGCAGCTTCAATTTATGAATTGTTGGGGATTTTTGGTCCACTTCACTTAACTTTCCCTTCTAATCTTGATGTTATATACGGGAAAGTCTTTGGAAGACAAATCTCTGTGTTAATCTCACTGAATCAAACTGAAGATGAATTCTTAAAAATGAAAGTTTTTAAAATTAAAACTATTAAAAAAAAAAAGGTGATTTTTAGCTCAAAGTTATTTTCCATGTTTCACAAAGATCAAGATTCATACTTATTTTAATTTATGGTCAGAAACACAGATAGAACATTGATATAATCACATATCACAATTAAGATTTTTTTATTATTATTATTGTTTATTATCCATCTATACCACTGTTAAAAAACAGGGCTAATTAAGTTCTGTTCATTCTCATTCCATTTTCTCGTTATGCACATGGAACATTTTTCCATGGCACTCTGAGTCTCCAAACAAATTTTGAACAAAGCTACTGTTATTTCAGTGCAAGACAGAAATTCCCAATTTATACTGCCTTTATTTCCTTCCAAGTGACTTGTCTTTATGTGAAAAAACAAAAATGAAGTGTCTACTTTGGAGTACATTGTGTCTATTTAGAAAAGTACTCTAGTTTCCAACTTATATATCAAATGCACTGACAAAAAGAAAGTCTACAGTGTGCAAATACAGCTTACTTTAGGAGTTAGTCTCTGAACTGTAAAGAAATGCTATTAAAGATAACATGGATGTATCTTGGGGAAAATATTGAACTTCATCCATTTATGATTAGCAACACTGTAATTTAGAGTAACCAATATCCCACTAAGATTTGAAGATGCATTCCATACTTCTTGCTGCTAAATATTAATAGCTTTTAATGTTATAAAACCAACAAAAGTTCTGGTTAAACAAAACAAAACAACCACCCAAATTAAAGACCTGTCAGTCCAAATAGTAGTATATGAAACTAAAATACTATGGAAATAATGATGCAATTAATGGTCTTTTTTAGGTGGAACAGTATTAGAAGTGGCTATTTTATACTGACCTCTTAGCATACTATATCAATGAATGTTCCCTGAATAGAATTAACTCTAAAGGCAAAACTATTGTCGACTTATATTACTATAAGTGTAAGCATGTACGTACATTTAAATTGCAGTATTAGTTCAAATAATTAGGAAAACCAGCAAAATCAATGCAGTTAGTTAAATCTTTTTTTTTAGTATGAACTACTCTGTCTTCACCTCTGATGGAAATAACAATGCTGGCAGAAGACTGACTTAAGGACTCCTTCAGTATATTTAACTTTCAACTTTTGTCAAATACTAATTTTGACTAGTGCTGATGTTTTTAGTTTTTACAAAAAAATTAATCATTTATTGTAACATTGCAAGGTTTTGAAGCTGATCTCATATGTAATTCTAGTTGACATCTCTCGCTACTGCAGGATCTAGAGTTTCTTTCTGTTACAAGGGAAAAAGGTTAGCAACATTTAACCTTGGTACTAACCTGTAGAACCATATGGTATGTACTGAACAAAAATATAAAGCCTTTCACTGACTTTCATTGCATATAGTCAACATAAATCACCCGTGCCAGACTAGCAATACAGAAAACACCTATACAACATATATTCTTAGAAAGAAATGTTGAATAGCCAAACACACATGTAGAGACACATTTCTAGAGCAGCTTGATTTTGCAAGGAAGAGAGGCATCTGATATTAAAACAATTTTTATTTTTTTTTTTAGGGAGTCAAAATATAGCACTGAATTGTCAGATTGTGTCAGTGTATGTAAAGTCTTCAGAAATTGTATTTTTTTCTATATTCAAACACAATTTATGTGCATATTCTTTGTTCAGATTATCAAGCATAGTTTTAAATGAAGTTTCAGTATGCAAGATTTTTGTGAATTTCTTCAAATGCTGTTCTCTTAAAATACATTTGCAGATTATAAAATAAAAGTCTCTGTTCATGAATATGTGCAGTGGATCTGGGTTTTTTCATTATTGTGGTCACTAAGATATAAAAGACCAAATTGATTCCTTTTGGTCATTATAGTATCATTTTCATGTTGTGCTGCTTTGCTGTTTGAAAAGAAGTCACAATGTTGCCATTATTTAGCTGTATCTAGCTAAGCAGACAGAAAATAAAGTTTAGAATCTTGCAGTCTAGTAGTTTTCATCTATCAGTTTTATATTAGGAAAACTCTTCTGTAAAATACAGTAAAGTTTTTATACATTGACTTAAGAATATTTTTTACCATAAAAAATCTTCAATTCTACTGAGAATCACCAAACTTTAAAATATATTATCGTATTGTTTTGTCTACACACTTTCACAATATTTCTTGCTAAAAAAGCTATCATTTTATATCCTGGTTAAGAATAATATCCTTAAACTCAAGAAACTTAATTTCATATTTAAGCTATGTATTGTACTGGAGGACAGAAAAAAAAATCTAAAATTATTTTGGGCTCCTTGTAGTGTATAACTTTCATAAATATTTATAGAGAAAATAATTACCTTTTTTTTTGTTGTGTTTTTTTTTTTTTAAAAAAAAGAAAAAACAACTTAAAACATTGTTGAAAATTACTTACTGTAAAATCTACTATTACACATAATCTTAAAACCTGTAAAAAAATTTCAGATAAAATATTGGACACTATAGTCTGGTAGAAAGAGAGAGAATTTGTCTCTTATCATACTTCTAGCTGAATACTGAATTAGGATAAAAACATAAATAACCCCTGGCATTACGGAGTGCCATTACAGATTCCTGTTGAATCACAAAGATGTGGGTTATGTTTTGTATAAGAATTACTTGAGGCCTTTTTCTCATCTGGAAATCAGAAACGAAATATGTTAGTATAGTGGTCACCCATACACAGTGTCAGGCTTTCTGGGATGGACCTTTTTTGTTTCCCTCAGAATAATTTTTGTCCTGTGGCCTCGGTTGTAAATCACAAATAACATTATTTCGGATCATATGTATTTACTAATAATACTCTAGAGCCATCTTTCTCTCAGACTTAGCAGACCAGGCACACTTTGAATCATCCTGAGCAAGAAGAAAATATCACAGAATGATTTAGGTTGGAAAAGACCTTGAAGATCATCCAGTCCAACCATTAACATAACACTGACAGTTCCCAACTACACCAGATCCCTCAGTGCTGTGTCGACCCGACTCTTAAACACCTCCAGGGATGGGGACTCCACCACTGCCCTGGGCAGCCCATTCCAACACCTAACAACCTGTTCTGGAAAGAAATGTTTCCTAATATCCAGTCTAAACCTTCCCTGGTGCAACTTGAGGCCATTACCTCTTGTCCTATCCCTTATTACTTGGTTAAAGAGTCTCATCCCCAGCTCTCTGCAACCTCCTTTCAGGGAGCTGTAGAGGGCGATGAGGTCTCCCCTCAGCCTCCTCTTCTCCAGACTAAACACCCCCAGTTCCCTCAGCCGCTCCCCGTACGACCTGTGCTCCAGACCCTGCACCAGCTCCGTTGCCCTTCTCTGGACACGCTCGAGTCATTCAATGTCCTTTTTGTAGTGAGGGGCCCAAAACTGAACACAGGAATCGAGGGGCGGCCTCACCAGTGCCGAGTACAGGGGTCAGATCCCTTCCCTGTCCCTGCTGGCCACGCTATTGCTGACACAAGCCAGGATGCCATTGGCCTTCTTGGCCCCCTGGGCACACTGCTGGCTCCTGTTCAGCCGGCTGTCAATCAACACCCCCAGGTCCCTCTCTGACTGGCAGCTCTCCAGCCACTCCTCCCCAAGCCTGTAGCGCTGCTGGGGGTTGTTGTGGCCCAAGGGCAGCCCCCGGCATTTGGCCTTATGGAAACTCCTCCAGTTGGGCTCAGCCCATGGCTCCAGCCTGTCCAGGTCTCTCTGCAGAGCCTCCCTGCCCTCGAGCACATCAACACTCCCACCCACCTGGGTGTCATCTGCAAACTGACTGAGGGTGCACTCGATCCCCTCGTCTAGATCATCAGTAAAGATGTTAAACAGGAGTGGCCCCAAAACCGAGCCCTGGGGGACACCACTTGTGACCGATCGCCAACTGTATTTTACTCCTTTCACCACAACTCTTCAGCCAGTTTTTCACCCAGCAAAGCGTGTGCCCATCCAAGCCACCAGCAGCCAGTTTCGCCAGTAGAATGTTGTGGGAAATGGTGTCAAAGGCCTTACTGAAGTCAAGGTAGACAACATCCACAGCTTTTCCCTCATCCAATAAGCAGGTCACCCTGTTGTATAAGATCAGGTTTGTCAGGCAGGACCTGCCTTTCGTAAACCCATGCTGACTGGGCCTGATCCCCTGTTTGTCCATTACATTACTTTTAATGGCACTTGAGATGACCTGCTTCATGATCTTCCCTGGCACCGAGGTCAGACTGACAGGTCTATAGTTTCCTGGATCATTCTTCCTGCCTCTCTTGTAGATGGGTGTCACATCTGCCACCCTCCAGTCCAAGGGGACCTCCCCAGTTAGCCATGACTTCAGGTAAATCATGGACAGCGGCTTGGCGAGAACATCTGCCAACTTTTTCAGCACTGTTATGTGTAACCCATCCTGTCCTACAGACTTGTGTGCATCCAAGTGGTGCAGCAGGTCTCTGACCACCTCCTCTTCAACTGTGCTGACCTCAGTCTCCTTCCCCTCCCCATCTCCCAGCTCCTGAGGCTGGGTGTCCAGGGAACAGCCAGTTCCACTGCTACAGGCTGAGGCAATGTAGGCGTTGAGCACCTCAACCTTTTCCTCATCCTTAGTTACCATGTTTCCCTCTGCATCCAGTAAAGGAGGGAGATTTTCCCTAATCCTCCTTTTCTGTGTTAATGAATTTATAGAAATATTTTTTGTTATCCTTAACAGCTGTAGCCAAGTTGAGCTCTAGCTGCGCTTTGGCTCTCCTAATGTTCTGCCTTCATAAATTCACTACATCTTTATAGTCTTCATGAGCGACCTGGCCCCTCTTCCAAAGGCAATAGATTCTCCTTTTGTTCTTGAGATCCATCCAAAGATCCCTGTTCAGCCAGGCCAGTCTCCTTCCCCGCCTGCTTGTTTTTCAGCACATGGAAACAGCCTGCTCCTGTGCCTTTAAGACTTCTCTCCTGAAGTATGACCAGACTTCCTGGACTCCCATTTCATTCAAGGCAGCCTCCCAAGGGATTTTGTTAATCAGTCTTTTGAACGGGTCAGTTTGCCCTGCAGAAGTCTAAGGTGTCAGTTTTACTAACCCCTTTCTTTGTTTCTCTAATTCTCTCGAAAATTCAATCATCTCACGATCACTGCACCCTAGACAGCATCCAACCTTTCCTTCCCCCACAAGCTCTTCCCTGCTCACAAGCAGCAGGTCCATGGGGGCACCTTCCCTGGTCGGCTCACTCACCAGCTGTGTGAGGAAGTTCTCCTCCACACATTCCAGGCACCTCCTGGATTGTTCCCTCTCTGCTGTGTTGTGTTCCCAGCAGATACCCAGGAGGTTAAAGTTCCCCACAAGAACAACAGCAAGTGACCACGAGATTTCTCCCAACTCTTTGCAGAAAGCTTCATCCACCTCACTGCTTTGATTGGGGGATCTGTAACAGACTCCCACAGCGAGATCTGCTTTATTGGCCCTTAACCTAATCCACACACTCTCAACCCCATTATCACTACACTTGATTTCTGAGCTGTCATAGCATTCTCCTACATATAGGGCCACTCCACCACCTCTCCTTCCCTGTCTATTCCTCCTGAAGAGCTTGGAGCCATCGACTGCAGCACTCCAGTCATGTGAGGCATCCCACCACATTTCTGTTATAGCCACTATGTCATAGTTCTCGTGCTGCATCATGGCCTCAAACTCCCCCTGTTTGTTGCTCATACTGCGTGCATTGGTATAGATGCACTTGTGATGAGCTAGAGAATCCAACACCTTTTGTGAGTGTGGGCCCCATTCCCTACCAGACACTTCTCAGGTGCTTTCATGGTTCCTAAACATCTTTCCTTTCTCTCAAATGAAGTGGCAGAGGCAGAGCCCTCACCAGTCCACCATCCTTCAAGCTTTGGCATGCTTCCCTTGAGCTTGTTCCTAACATGCCCAGTGATCTCCCTGTCCCCCCTCATGTCTAGCTTAAAGCCCTGTCAATAAACCCTGCTAACTCCTGCCCCAGAATCCTTTTCCCCCTCTGGGACAGCTGCATCCCACCTGTCTCATTTGTCGCCAACAGACCAGTTGCCTTATAAACCTCACCATGGTCAAAGAGCCCAAACTTCTGATGGTGGCACCAGTCTCTGAATCACATGTTAATCAGATATGTTTTCCACCGTCTGTCAGTGGTTTTCCCTTCCACTCGAGGGATTGACGAAAACACAACCTGAGATCCTGAGCCTTCAATTAGCCACCCCAATGCTTTCAAGTCCTTTTTGAGTGACTTAAGATTCTCTCTACCACCTCATCATTACCTGTCTGAACTTAGAAGACCATCAGTCATTTGTGAGTACATGAGGCACTGTTCCAGGCATCCTTTCCTTCTTTTCTCTTTTCTTATCTAAACACCCCTCATAGTCTTCATGTGCTTGACTGGGGGCAAGAGGGTAGGACTCCTGTCACATTAAGGAAGTGGGAATGATGGTTCTGTGGCTGTATAGGGACTGTGAAGGGGAATTGCTGCCATTCTGTGTTCTCTTTTTAGTGCTCTCCACTCTTCAAGCTCTTTGTTAGATAGCTTGCAGTGACTGGACCAAGGCAGACTTCCAGTTTCAGGTGAGGAAAATATTTTTTTTTCATATGGCAAAATTGATAAATGTATGTAGTTCTTTTAGGTGAGTTGGAGTAGATCTATTTAACATGGAAGACATTCCTTTTCTCTGGTTCATTTATAATTACTGGGCTTGTGAGTTTAGAAAATGATAGACATGAAGCCTCTGTGAACCACTGCATCGACCGACTATGGATCCCACATACTACAGTACACTGTGGGGGTACTTGACGTCTGTCAGGATGCTTTGGAGAGTTCTCATATCTCTTACTTCCAATATGTAGAGAAGAGGTGTATAAAGACAATGGCTTCACTACAAATTTCTCAAAGACCCTGAAGGTGTAAGTATTCTGGTTTGAGTGAGTGATGGGGGTTTTTGGTAGCAGAGGAGAGGGCTACAGTGGCGGCCCTCTGTGAGAAGCTTCTCAAAGCCCCCTGGCTCCAAGTCAGACCTGCCTTTTCACCAAAGCTAGTCCAATTAGCTGTGCCTCTGCAATAACATATTTAAGGGGAACCTGGGGGAGTTGTGGGAAGTGCCCAGGAGCAGACTTCCCCGTATCCTGTGACAAGATGGCAGGGCCAACCATCCCTGCCACCCATGGGAATCTATGGTGGAGAGCTGTGGGAAAGGAGCAAAGATGAGCCCTGGAAGAAGGGAAGGATGGGGAAAGGTGTTTTCAAGTTGTGGTAATGCTTCTCACTGTCCTACTCTCTCTGTTACATGTTGTTGTTGTTAGTGTCTGTATTAAATTTTATGTTCTTTTTTACATCCCCTAATGAGACTGGATTTTGGCCTGTGTCTTAAAGGATGAGATCATCCCTCCTTGTCCTTATCTCAAGTTCCTGGATTTTTTGCTTCCCTCCTTCTCAGCACTGGGAGGAAGTGGGGAGTGAGTAGTTGCGTGGTGATCAATTGCCCTCTGAGCTCAGACCACGACAGTTAGGGAAGCACAGCTTTCCAGATCAAACATAGTAGCATTATGCTATTCGTGCATATATGTAAGACAACATAATCAGAGAGCATGGGCAACTGTTTCAGCTGGTTAATATTTTTAAGGAATCCAAATAGGTATCAATATCTTATCTAACACGATGGATTTATAATACTCTTAAATGTACTGTTCAATGAGACTTGTAAAAAGTACATGACTAAAGCACAGCTTAAACATCTAAAGAAAATACTCACATATCAAACACTATGTTCAACAAACTTCTTTTTACTATGATTGTTAGTGGCTAAGGAAAAGTAAAAATTCTAAAACTGCAATATAAAATACTACGAAAAACAAAGGAAATGTCTGTGAAAGCAAATTTATGCTTGAAAAAGTAAGGGTAGAACATAATGTGTTACAAAATAATGTTAATTTAAAACTTTAAGTACTAAATTAAGCAGAACATTCTCCAATACGTTTCATCCTTAATGTAAAAATAATTATTTTTAAAAATAAATATAAGACTTAAAATATGGACTATTTTAAAATTGATTTCAAAAACATAAAAATATTACTACTGTTCGGAGAAGAAATTGGTGGGTTTTTTTGGTTTTGATTAAAAAGAAAGGATAAAAATCAGATCCAAGAGGGAAAAAATACTGGTTTAATTTAGACTAATTAAATTGACAATAAGAAAAGAAAAATCCAAACATTCTGATAGACATTAGTTGTCTGAAATTCTTCGGAGACTGTAAATATAAAACCTAATTGACTCAAGACAATAAAATCAGAGGCAATGTTAAAGTCATTATGTATGCTAAAATAAATTTGCATTATATTCTCCCGCTGAACATTCAGAAGTCCTTTCAAACTCCTCTTTTCATTCTATGATCTTCTCTTCATTATGATATTACATGATCCAGTTTCTTCTGCAAGGATTTTAGTTATACCTTTTTGCCAAATAACACTTTATCAGACAAGGACCCCAATCTCACTCCTTTTTTACACCTCATGCCACAACCCCCCATCTGGATGTCTTCTTGTTTCCCAAGTTCCTTCACTGTGTTACCTTATCTGAAAGAGCAGGTCCCACTATGGCCTTGCCTATTGCGGTCAGTGTAGCAGAGAAGGTGCAGGAACCATACCACAGTGCAGCAGCAAGTGGCAGCTTCTCATCGGTCCGAAGTGGTGTCGACACAAATGTTAAAGTAATTCCGTTAGGAGAGGAAGCCGTGAAGTTTCATCTCCCTACCTTCACTAAACTGTATGGCAAAGAAAGCCTGGGAATGCTTTTCAACTGTATTTGTGAGGGCTTCTCTTATTTTTGTTAAGGCCCTTAACACATCAAAGGCATATTCATATGTATAGGCTTCACTGTATTAATCTAGCTGGAAATTATTTAAAGTAAATAAATAAGCATATGCCACATCTGGGACTTTTCAAATCATACTGTACACCTGCAGATTGTACAGATGAACTCTCTTCAAACTCTGAAGGTCATATTTAATTCAACATACTTTGTGTAGACCTGATATAATGTTGACATATGTTTCACTGTTCTATTCAAACTAGGTTTCAAAATAGATCAGGTGAAAGTAACTTGGCCAAATATATTTCTGGTAAAACCTGTCCAGGCTTGCAGTCATTGAGGTAGGAACCCTTTTAAATGAAACATCCCTGATTTTGCAGGTAATAAAGCATGCCAGAATTACTTTGGATAAACACAATAATATGAAATAATATATTCCAGCAGTAAAATCTAAGGTTATCTCAATGTGAGAGAACAAATTAAAATGTAGTGGTTTTCAATTCAAATGGAATAAATATGTTGGAAAGGGCAGACTCCTTAAAACATCAGTTCAGACTTGGAATAATTTCAACTGGTTGGCACATTTGTATCCTGTACAAACAATACTCTTTGCTATTTGAAAATATGTATTTGTTCTTTATGCATCTTCCATCATATAAGTATTAAGATCTGATACTGTCGAGGCAAAGATTGTTCCCATTTCCATAATCACTACAGGTGAAACGGTTTCATCCTTTAGCTTAAAAATACTGCAGTACTTTTTTTTTTTTTTTTAAGTTTCAGCATAACAAGACCTATTCATGGGCATATGCAGTCAAAATCAGTAGTAAGAATGCCTGTTTCTTGTCACTAAATTGTCTAAAGTTTTGTCAATTTTTCTAAAAACATATTCAAAACAAAGTCCATGTTTCTTCTTCTTCTTTCCTCTTCTTTTTTTCTTTTTTTTTTTTTTTTTTTTTCCCCACTGAATTTTGAAATACACAATCTAATCCATCTAACTAGTTCACTTTTCTGAATACAGACATTTAAATGTCTTTCTTGGAGAGAGATGTCATTCAGATATCTTTTTTTCTTAGCTTCTATTTTTTTTCCAGATTTATGAAGGTAATGGATTTAGAGGAAGAATAGAGAGATTGCAGCTTCTGCTTTGCTTTGTTTTGTTTTGATTTGCTCTGTTTGTTTTGTTTGCTTTTAATTCCATGCAGTTATCCAGAATGCAGGTAACCAAAACCTTTAACTATTTGATTTCAGTGGTCTAATGTTTTAAATGGTCCATATTAGCAAATGCTGCATCTTTCATACTCTGTGTTATATGCTACTGAGTTCAGTAACTCAGCAACATGGTAGTTATCCTTGGAGAGTATTATTAATTGAAGAAGCAGATGCAGTGGTATAATCAGAAGTTCTTTGAGACTGAAGATTCTGTCCTAACCCTCCAGATATGCCCTGCAAGAAAAAGAAGAAAAGGAGCTCAGGGATAAAGTAGCCAATCCGCTAATCTTTTACTTAAAAGTGGCTTTGTCCCACATGCCTGAAAGTTAGATATTATGATCAATGTTACACAACTTGTTCCTAGAGAGATCTGAGAAAATACAAACCTGGACAGTGGAGAACTGTACCTGTGAATTAATAGAAAGTATAAGGGATAAAGTCATTAAACAGCTGGATAAATATGTTATATTGAGGAAAAATAACCACAACTTTTCTACAGGGAAATCAGGCCTTACAATTCTTTCAGAATTCTTTGAGACAATGATGCAGGTAAAGAAGATCTTGGTTGATGTAATATATTTTCATTTCAAAAGGAGATTAAACATAGCTCCTTATCAAATGTCCTTGAAGAAGCTAAGCCAGTAAGAGACAAGGGTTGTGTCCTTGAATAGAGAAAGGAAAGAGGAAGGGGAAAGGGAAAAGGGAGTGAAGGGGAGGAAAGGGAAGAAAAAAGAAGGGGGGCGAGGCAAGGCAAGGCAAGATCTAATGACTGAATTTTATCTCACAGGTTGACACTAATAGAGTGTTTCAGGAATCTGTTTTTGATTAAATGCTCCTGTACATATTCTTATAAAGTATGGAAAAAAACATGTGTAGTGATTTCTTCAAATCTGTTTATATCAGTAAGCTACTCAGTGCAATGAAGAGGAGGGCTGACAGTGGAAAACTGTACAAGGCTGAATGAGAAGTCAATGGATTTTATGTAGGTAAAGTGCAAAATCATGAACACAGGAAAAGTCTTGATTTCATACTTACAGTCATGGATTTTGAGATAACTGTAAGTATCTAGGATGAGATATTTGTGTTATTTTAGATAATTCTATGGAAATAGCTTATCTGAAGTGACTAGTGATCTGGAAAAAAACAAAAAACAAAACAAAAACCCCCAAACCAAACAACAAAGTAAATGTTAGACATTATTAAAAAAAAATAACAGATAACCACAAATGCCCTTCTCTCAAAACACAAACAGAATCCACTAAGCCAAATGGCTGAGAATTTTTATCAGTTCATCCGTCCCTGTTGGGCTTACATGTTGAATATTGTGTGCAGTCCTGGTCCTGGTATCTTGCAAAGGATATAGTAGAACAGGAAAAAGTTCAGAGAACACAGCATAGATGACTGAAGATTTTGAACATCTTCTATACTGGGAACAACTAAGTAAAGAAATTGAAAACAATCCCCCAAAAGTATGTTTTTTTTCACATAGCATATGATTCAACTGTGGGCCTCTTAGATGCAGAATATTCAGTATGGTGAATGTTTACAGTGATGTAAGAAAGGAACCAGACAGATTAACAAAAGAAAAATCCAGAGACAATTTATCTGGCTCATGAGACTTCTGAGCTGCAAACTACTGGAGTCTGAGAAAGAGTTGTCCTTTACATTTTAAATAGGAATTTGTTGCCTATATTTACAGAATGGTATGAACAGCAGTAGATCATTGTCCTCCTCCACTCTATTCTCAGATGATTATGTAAATATGGACGGTGAAATTTTATCAGTGCTATTATAATTTTTCTTCTAATATTTTCTAATATTTTGTTTTCTCTTCCCCTATGATGCTTACCCTGCATCTCTCCTAGAAAGCTTTTGGTTTACTTGATTTTTAAAATAAAGTGGTTAGGTTTAGGCTGAAATCTAAAAACCAGTTATAATGGGAATGTTAAAATCAGAGAACACATAAGCACACAGATTTATTATTAAGAAGAAGGTGCAAGAAGTATAGAACAAAGTGTTAAGTATTGGAAGATACCTACCTAGGAATTACAAGACAATTTTATGTTGAAAACAAATTAAATTGATTGAAGGTTATATTTAATTTTGAGAATCCAGATGGTATTGCTGAGGTGTTATTTTTACTCATCACAAACTGTCTAATGACTGACTTAGTTTCACTTGGGTCACAATAAACCATGCTATCATCAAATCAGTTCTTATTAGATGCATCAAAATAAGCAGGACTTGTTAACTACTATGTCCAGGGGGGACATGAATAAATGAATGCCCGAAGTTTCTGAAAATTGTTTCACTGCACAGATAGAATGAAACAAAAGGATCATGCACTTTAAAATGGAACTGTAATAAAAATGAATAAAAAAACCATCATTCCATAATGTAGGTTTCCCAACTAGAGTAAATCATTATTAAAACACATCAGTTAATGGGAATATTTTAAAAGCTCATTAATAATAAATGTTTCTTAAGAGAATACTTATTGTTAGAGGAAAGTATCATATATCCAAAAAAAAAAAAAAAAAAAAAAGTGTTGAGGTTTATATGGTCTATATTTTTTTTTTTTTTTGAACCCATATAAATTCTAGTAAACAAAACAATCCAGATTCTTCGAAATAACATATTAGGTTACCATCAGTCTATTAAATTGGTAACTTGCCAACTACATACTTTAGTTTTCCCTTTTCTACAGAACTTTTCTTTAAATTTGTGACACATAGTAATGATAATTACACTAGTCATGTGTGATTGATTATAACTGCTATCTTTAATACCTGTGAAATACTTACATATGTGTATATATACAGCTGCTGAAATAGTTGTGCACGTGCCTGTTTATAAATCCACGAATGACCTCAGCAGATTCAATGGTTAACTGGCCTGCTTAAAGTTAAACAGCTGAATCATGGCAGATCCAGGACTGTGTGTATTTAGAAAACATTAAATACTCCTGTTTTATTGATTTGAAGCAGTTTGTAAGGAGTAAATTAAACCCCAGTGAAGTTGATGATATTGTTTGAACTGACTTCAATGAAGTTTCAATCAGCATTTCACAGTAGGGATCTAGAGCAGGGTTTAGGTGATTACCTTTAGATGATAGCCCTGAAAAATAGTCATATTAATCTTCTGAATATTTTCAGAAGATGAATATATAGAATTTAAATGATTTATGCAGAAAACAAATATTCTCAGGGAAATACCCATTCTACTATAAAAATAACTTATATATCTAATTTTAAAATAAATAAATAAATAAATCATATGCTTGGTGGGTCAGAAACACTTTAGTTCAGATCTGGCTAATAAGATGGATGTTTGAGGTTTATGAAGATCAGCTACCTCTATCTAAAAGCAGGCTGAGAGAAGATTGCTGCATATATGCTTACAGAAAGAAAATATTTGATAAGAAAAAGTTTTCTTCCCATTGACAAGAGTACAAAATTCAATGCCCAGTGGCTGAAGTTAGATTAATTTAAACCTGAAGAAAAGCTCTAAAAACTTTGGAGAAATATTTACACAGCTTTGGAATGTCTCTTTCAAAGTAAATGGGAGAAAAATAATTGTTTACTATGTTCTTAAGGTAATGTTGATTATTCTTTTCTAAATATATTTAATTCTGTTTTCCAGGAGAAATTGTCTGGCTTGGAATGAACATTCTACGATGTCCTTTTTGGGTTTGGAATTGATGGTACTTAGTTCTTGTATTCACCTACTTTCTTTATGAAACTGGTTTGCATTACACGTTCAATATTACTTCAGGTATAAAACATGGCGTGCTCTGCTTCCTTAGTAGATTTGACTTATCAAGGGACTATTAGCTTTGAAAATAGTCTAGAAGTTGTCTGAGTACTGATGATTTTTTTTTCTTCAGCTTATTTGAAGAAATTTCCTAATGTACGTGCTGTTATTTCGCATTTTTGTAAATATAACTTGAGGACTTTGGTTAGGTCATTTAATATTAGGAACACTCTGAAATTAAAAATTAGTAAATATAGATTGTTTATCCTTCCATATAAACAGTGTGCAAACTCTTTCTCAAACTGGATAAAATTAGAGTATGTGTTTATTACTATTCAAGACTTTCGGTTTTCTTCCAGCTGACATCCGGCCATCTTCCAGTTCTTTTAATTTTCAGTGCTGATGTGACACAGTCACTGAAGATGACATGTGGCATGTATCACAATTATACCTTTGAGATCCAACAGATGTTCCCCTAACCGTCTTTCATATCTTTTGTGCCTGTTCCTTAATTTTTCAATTTATTTTTGAAGGAGGCTTGTAAATATGCTTAGGTGCCTAACGCCCACTTCTATCATGGAAGCTGGGTGCCTAAACACCATCAGAAATCTGGCCTCAGTCAGTGGAATAGATGTATACAAATGCAACTCAATTTTTAGCAAGTAATTCTGTTCCATTCAATAGTTACAAAAAAGGAGAAATGATACTTTAATTCATTTGGGATATTAATTTATCTACGCAGTAATGACTACATAGTCAGAAACAGCAAAATACTACAACTTGAGCCAGACTATTAAAAGTGGCTAGCTTCCATAAAATCATCAACAAATAGAAGGAAACTGCTTTAGTGGACCAAGCATTACTCTAGTGTCCAGAGGGGACCTGTTCCAAATTCAGCTATTCTCTGTTTTGTCCCAAATGTCTAGAAATATGCATATGACTACTGAACAGTACTCCCAAACATAAAATGTGTCAGTGAAAAATTGTATGAGTTAATATCTGTAGGCCTGGTAAAAACAGTTATTAACTAAAACATAACCTTTCAAAACTTACTTTGCATTGGTATTTTAGCAGTAAAATTAAAAACTGTGAAACCTTTAGAGTAATGATAAACTGTGGCAGTAATAAAAAGCCATCTGTGAATAAAATGCTCAACTTGTTTATCAGCAAGTGCTATATAATCACATATTTTAAGAAAAACGTACTGCAAAAAGACACTCAGGCACAGCAACTGAAGATTGAACACTACTGAAGCAGGATGTTAAGAACAGAGAATGGTGTATGTGAAATAGGAAAATTTTGGAACCTAGAGGCAAGGTCAAATTGTCTATAATGTCTCTAGCCATAAGAAGTTCTCAGCTTGCAGCCTCTGAGCTGTGAAATCTTGTGTCTTATTTCTTACCAGATCCCGTATTTCCCACTTTGTCTGCAAGATAACCTCTGGTTGTTCTGGTATGTTGTTCTGAGATGAGCACTGTCAACAATACGTACTGGCTGTAAGCATCTGTGCTGTTTGCTTCAATTCACTATAAACTGTGAACTGAGGGTCTTAATTCAAACTCCGCTGTTGATTCTATCATGTAATATGTAGACTATTTTAATGAAAAAAAATGAGTACTACCTTGCTCGGCAAAACCAACTGCCAGTTTTGCAGGTATAAAAGCTGTTGGTTTTCCTTTATTCATGCATAATTTGGAATTATGCTGGATTTCAGTGGTTGTTACATTTCACATTATTATTTTGACTCGATGCATTTTAATCATAATGAAGAGTTATTATGTACATAATGTAAACAAGAAGAAAACCTCTAGAAACTTTTTTGCAAGTGAAATGTGGAAGCATTCTCTAAAAAAATAGAAACTGACCAATCAAATCTACTATTTGTGACAGGACATGATCCTGTCCCTGCTCAGTCTAATATTTCCTTTCCACTTTTCAGTATTTAGTAAGTATTTCAAGTGGTTGGTTTTTTCACTTAAATAGCTGACAAAATTTTGTTGTGGGTTGACACTGGTAGGCAGCTCAGCCCCCACAGCTGCTCGCTCATTCTCCTGCAGTGGGATGGGGGAGAATATCAGGAGGGTAAAAGTGAGAAAACTCGTGGGTTGAGATAAAGACAGTTTAACAGGTAAAGCAAAAGCTATGAACAAAAGCAAAAGAAAACAAAAAGGGAATTCACTGACTATTCTCCTCAGCAGAAAGATGTTTAACCATTTCCAGGAAAGCAGGGTTCATAACGGTTGTCTTCCCAAGTAGCCATCACACATCATAACCTTGACTCTTCCTTCTTCTTTCCCTGAGCTTTCATTGCTGATCATGACATCATAGGGTATGAGATATCCCTTTAGTCAGTTAGGTTCAGCTGTCCCAGATGTGTCCCCTCCCAACTTCTTTTGTATCTCCAGCCTACTCACTGACAGGGTGATGTGAGAAAAACAGAAAAGGGCTTGCTTGATACTTTATAAGCACTGTTCAGCAACAGCTAAAACATCAGTGTGTGATCAACACTATTTTGGTCACAAATCTAAAACATAGCACCATATGAGCTACTTTGAAGAAAATTAACACTGTCCCAGCAAAAGATAGTATCTCCTTATTCCATATAATTTATGTCATGCCAAATACATCCACATTATATAACTTCTCCTTTCTTATCCTTTGATATATACACAGATATTATTCCCTTAGTCTATGGGCCACTCCTGCAAAGTGTAACATGCAACTCAAATCTTGGGTTACAAGAGTTCCAAGGTACATCCATTACACACAAATATTTTTATATTCCTTTCTAAAAACTGTACTTCTGCTGATGTTCCATAAGGAAATTGTTTTGACACTTTTAGGAGAAACCAGAAACTTGGAATTCCATTACACACATATATAAATACCTTCCCAGTTTTGACTGGAGAAATTTTCAGGTAGTTCATTGGAAACAAAACCTGATTCTCAGGTATATAGTAAATAGAAGTATTACAGAAATTAATTTCACTCTGTTTATCTGTATCAGCTGAGAATTTGTCCCACAAAATAATTCAAGTCACAAAAATCAGATAGAAAACTGTATTAAAAATAAGAGCAAATACTGAAAAAAATCCAAGTCTAATTCAGACTAAAAACCTCAGACAATACACAAACTAGAAGAATTTCATTTATATTTGTGGGTTTTATTCTTGCCTTTCTAGATGAAACATGGATCCCAGGCCAATCACGAAGACTACTAAAAATATGCAAATATAAGAAAAAATGTACATCTCTATAGTTTTGGTTGAACAGACAGGTGGGAATACACCTTAAACATGATTCTAGAAGTTAATTATTCTAGCAAGAAAGAGAAGCAACGTGCCTTATTTGTCTAATAAAATTGAACAAGATGAAGCTTTTCAGATCTCAGTAGGAAATGGTTATGCAAAGCTATTTATCATCCAAGGAGTCTATGAAGCAATCAGATAACCCTAAAACTCATTAGATTTTTTGGAAATATCTTATATAATTACAGAAAAAGTTCTATGCATATCCTAGCCTAATCAGCAGTATGCTAACTGCTACCTGTGGGCTACCTGTATTTTTAAATAGGTGTGGTGGGTTGATTCTGGATGGATATCAGTTGCCCAGCAATGACATTCTAACACTTCCCCCCCTTACCTGGACAGGAGGAAAAAAAAATACGACAAAAGTCTCATGAGTCATGAAAGGATAGGGAGATCACTCATCAATTATCATCATGGACAAAACATGACTCGACTCAGGAAAATTAATTTATTACCAATCAGAGTAGAATAATGAGATATAAAATCAAATCTTAAAACACCTTCCCCTCACCCCTCCCTTCTTCCCAGGCTCAGATTTTCTTCTCATATCTCTACCTCTTGTCCCCTCCTCAGCAGCACAGGAGGACAGGGAGTGGTGTTTTTTGACAGTTCATCACCTGTTGTTTTTGCTGCTCCTTCCTTCTCAGGAGGGGGACTCCTCACATTCTTCCCCTGCTCCAGAATGGGGTCCCTCTCACAGGAAACAGTCCTTCATGAACTTATCCAATATGCATCCTTCCCATGGGCTTCAGCTCTTCACATCTGCTCCAGCATGGGCTATTTCCATGAGATTCAGTCCTTCAGGAACAGGCTACTCCAGCGTGGGTCCCTCGTGGGGTCACAAGTCCTGTCAGCAAACCTTCTCCAGAGATGGCTTTTCTTTCCCCCAGCTCCTCCAGTCCTGCCAGGAGCTTTTTCCAGCGCAGGCTTCCCACAGGGTCACAGCCTCCTTCGGGCATCCACCTGCTCTACTATGGGCTCCTCCCCGGGCTGCAGGTGTAGATCTGCTCCCCCGTTACCCCCATGGCTGCAGGGGCATAGCTGCCTCACCATGGGCTGCACCAGGGCTGCAGGGGAATCTCTGCTCCCGTGCCTGGAGCACCTCCTGCCCCTCCTTCTTCACTGACCTTGGTGTCTGCAGAGTTCTTTCTCTCACATATTCTTACTCCTCTCTGCAGGTGCTGTTCCCCCAGCAGGTTTTTTTTCCCCTTCTTAAATAAGTTACCACAGAGGCACTGCCACCATTGCTGATGGGCTTGTCCTTGGCCAGTGGTGGGTCTGTCTTGGAGCCAGATGGCGTTGGCTGTATCAGACATAAGGCAAGCTTCTAGCAACATCTCACAGAAGCCACCCCTGTAGTCCCTCCACTACCAAAACCAAATACAAAACCCAAGTGTAATGGTCAATTCACTGACAAGCTTGATCTGCCAGACATCTTATTCTAAAATGAATGGGCCCCTGTCAGTAAGTAATCACAAATCCCTTATTTAAAAACAAACAACATCTTCACTCCAAAAAACATGCCCAAGAGTCCTAAAGAAGAGCTACAAACTTTCTCTTATACAGTAAAATGTATGACGTGTGGTGAGGGGAAAGAGACATAAGCCTTTTCTTAAATTTTCTCCCCCAGAGTAAAATTCTTCAAGTAAAAAATAGTACAGTAAACTTTTAATTCAGTGACCCTCACAGCCCATTCAAAAAGACTTAGACACCCTGAGGTTATAGCATCTTCTTAGCCATGAGTCAGAAATGGAGGGAACACATTGTGTTAATTTATCTTGAGCATTAATAGCTTTATTGGCATGGTAAGATGAGTAATTGCTGATTGAATTTTGACTTGATATGGATCCAAGCCCTGCTTCGGACTGTAGGACTTCAGTACAGAAGCAGACAGATGGTCATGGATAATTCTTCCTAATTAGGGAAAACTGAAGGAATCTATATGCAGAAATCATGTCTGGATAGTTGTCCATGGGACATATGGCAGAATGCTAATGAATGTGTACTTTATACTTACGCATATATTTGACAGAGAACAGTTATTGACAAGCAGTGTAACACACAACAGTGGAATAAGGACCATGTGATTAAAAAATACGGTTTTTAAAGTTTTCCAAAACAAGTTTGTGTGTTTTGATCATCTGGTGTGCAGAGACTACCTTAACACTTGTACAGCTAAGTAGGTATAACAAATATTGTACTCACTAAATACAACAATGCCTTTCTCTGAACTTGTTACCATATTATAAGATCAAATCTAAAGCAATGTGAATAAATTGGATATATTTATGTAAACGTTTTCAGACAAAACCAGGTAGGTTTTTCACTCTACATGAGGAAGTAAGGTTGCTGTAAATACATATTGTGTTCTCTTTGTCAAAGATAGCTGAAAGAAATAAAACATGCATCCACCTGGGCATAATCAGACAGCCTGCTCAGCAAAACAACTTCTGAGATGACCTTATCTCGACAATACATGATCTATTCTATGGCTTGCAGTCTGGGGTTTAGAAAGTAGTTCCTTTGAATTCCCACCTTCAACTATGCCTCCATAAGTTGAAAGAACCACTGGAGAAGAGAAAAAAATGTTGCCAATATGTCTAAACTTATGTATGTCGAGTAAATGAGGTCTGTCATGTCCCACTCGGATGAGGGAGACAAGTGACTTAGATTTGTAAATCCCTGACAGAGTGGACAATAGTGAGACAAGTCTCAAAGTCCAGACATTTATTAACTTCTCACAATGTACTAATTGGCTACACAATTATTGGCTAAGTATATAATGAGTTATGACAAGCGGAATAGTATGCTTGGTGTTACTTTATGGTAGTGAAGGAACAGGGGAAAAAGAAAAGAAGGGAGATAGAGGGAATAGAGAAATAGAAACCACTGTTCTGGATTCCTGCATTGGTCCTGTCTGAGTTCATCAGGTATGCATCTGTCACCTTCTCTTCTTCATGTCTTCTTTTTTCTTTCTCCCTTTCACTCCTCACTCCTTCCTCCCAATTTATGCGTACAGTTTCCTTGGGTCCGTCGGCCCATCCCCTAGGTTGACCCACATACCTACATATTCCATGTATGGGGAGGGGTAAGGTGCTTCATTGGATGATGTAATTAGCATGATCTTATTAATATTTATTAGCATAGTTAGGGGTGTCAACTTTAATATGCATTTCATGGATAATGGAGCAAAGGTCATTCACCAGACAGATGGCCCTTGAAACTTTGCAAGATGCACAAGAGGAAAACCATCCTGACTTCACAGGGCTCCCTCCTCCAGCCCACCCTGTGCTTTCCAGGCAGCCTTATCAGCTTCGACCTCCATACTATCCAACCTGTGACTATAGTTTTGTTACTTGCAAGTGTTTGAGACATTTCCTAGCTCTGAGGGCCTCCATTATCCCCCATCCCTTATCTCTCTCAGGATTTTTTTTTTTTTTCTTGCAGGCTTGTTTCTCTCAGGCCATGTTTTGGGAAGTTACAAGTCATCTCTCACAAGGTCACACCTTGACAAGTTGTCTCTATGTTAGAGGGTTTTCTCCTTTTCAAACCTCCCAGAGTAAGCTCTTGTGGCTCACAATGTGGCTGACATTGTAGTAACAGTCCCTTCATTTACTCTTCATATTTATGGTATATCCTTTTGGAATGATATCAACTTTGTAAATATGACTTTAATGAAGAGTAGTTGCCATCTACTCTGTAACACTGTACTCTAGCTGCATCCTACATTTTGCAAGTTATCCGTGACAAATCTTACCAATACAAGTTTCATCCACATTGATACTATAATACCTACATATTCCTACATGAGGTACTGATGATTCTATCAGATGATTACAGAGGTCCTTTTGACTGACAAAACTGCTTCTCTTGACAGAGTACATACCACAACCTGTTCTCTGCAACACAGCATATCCCACACTATATTCCCTTCTACACGTGAGTGTGACCCAGGGTGATGCTGAATGACAGCTAATGCTTTCTGCACAGAGGTACTTCTCAGATCCATGCCAGGACACATAGAAAACATCATGAATGCTTCTGCAATGGAGACCCTCTTTCTCTCTGTCAAGAAGATTACCCAGGGACTCCAGTGATATACAGACTATAGATTTAACATGTTTTGTAGTCATGAAAGGCGAAATGCTTTCAGATTAAACAGACATTTTGAAGTTCTTAAAAGCCTTCTACTTACACACAGCCCTGTGGCATTGAATACCTGTTTGTGAAAACTCAGTGCGAAATACTCCTTCTGAATGACCTGTGCATATGGGTGTCCAGTGTAAAATGTTCATGACAGAAAAATGTATAATTGTGGAAAATTGAGATTTTTAAAAAATATGTTTCTATACTCCTGAGATCACTTGTGAACCAAACCTTCATCACCTCAGACACAGTACCTGCCAGAAAGGAAAAGGAAGCTGTAGGTATATGGTATCCAAACACATTGCCAGAGAGAAACACTAACTTTTATGGCTTCTGGGTGGGGTGTTTTTGGTAATAGCAACAACAAATCTTACAGAAAATAAGAAAATCAGGATTACACCTTTATAAAAGAAACCATGATGATGCACCAACATGTTTCCAAATAAATTAAAAATTTGTATTTTTTTTAAATGTACATTGAAAAGACATGATTAGAGATAGCACCTTAGCTATATGACATTCTGGCTTGTAAAAAAAAAAAAAAAGTAATGCAACAGATAAAAAGGAGAAATTTTAAACATTTATTTGAGATGGAAACTAGTAACTTGTAGAGGATAGAGTCTGAATAAATTAAACAGATGAAGAGGAAGTAGAACTATTTTTCCTTTAAAAACATAATGTAGAATAACAGATGCCTGTGGAAGCCAGGAGCGAGTGAACGTAACCCAAAATGTTTTATTCAGAAATGTAAGTGTAAAGCACATTTATCTTTTAAAACACTTGTGATAGGGCCAATACACTCAAAGGAAATTTTCAGTCCTCACTGATATAAAAGTCTAGTAAACAAAGGAGATAATATAGTGAAAGGCAGAAAATAAAATATAAATGTGCGCAAGTAGAGTATATTTTAATATAAAATACTGAGACTTTTGCACATGAAGAAATATCAGTTTTAAACTAGACAAAATAAGCTTTTTTATTAGTGTTTTGAACATTTCTTGTGAAGTGAATATCCGTACTAAGTTTTTATGTTTTAGATTTAACATTTTTTGCTTTTTTGTAGGGAAAAAAATATAATACAATTAATGTCATACAAAAATATTACATTTTAAATGCATATTTCATTGTTTGTTCTGAATAAATTAATTTAAAATTAAGTAGAGTGCTATCATAATAAAAAATAAAAAATAGAAAACCAAAACCTGCATCTAAGAACTTTAATTTCTTCATTAAAGTATACTTAGAATCATCAGAAAAGACTAGAACAAATCTATGAGTAACTGACTGCAGACTGGTTTTGATCCCATCCTTGCTCATCAGTACTTATGAACTGATTATGTTACTTTTTAGATCTGAGTAATTATTCACAGCCGCATTACTTATGTAGAAACTCATTCTTTTAGGGGTTGAATGCTTTATAATTATCTGACAAAGTTGCTCATAGTCACCTTATACCCATGCATTAATGAATGAACGTTACATTTAAATACAAAGTTTTTCTTCCTATGTGCTCTTACTATAGATGTTTTAATACTGCTGTAGACTCAATCGTGGGATATAGCTATAAAACTAGTGTATATTGTCACTAGGATTTCTGGAGACATTTTATGAAATAATAATGAGAAAAATTGTATCTTTGGAGTTGACTAGGATGGCTCAGATATATAAAGGAGACTATTCTCTGCTGAATGATTTATCCATGAATTCCAGGTTCTTTCTGCCATTCTGAAGGCATAAAATATCCATAAACTCAATATGAATTACTACTTAAGCCTTTAAAAATAAATTTATGTTTACTGAATTGACACAAAGTAACAAAAACATATTGGCAATTCTGTTCATAATGGCTTTAAAATAAATTTACCATCCTATAACAATTCTGCAGAATGATCTTGAGTTCATATCTATAAACACCTATAGGAGTTTTCAGTTGGAATTCAACACACATATAACTTTTCCATTACAGTTCTCTTTAGCATGATTATTTCAAAATATGTTGAATCCTGACTGGCTTTTCTGTAAGGATTCATGTAATACGTATCATTTATTAAAGCCTTTTATGTTGACTATTGTGTTAAAAAAATTGTTTTCACATATGAATTTATGAATTCAGATGTGTATTTTGTATCAGTAGATTACAAAAGTTAACTTCAGTATGTACACATTTATTTTTTTTTTCCTGAATTCTAGTACTTTATATATTGTTTCTCCTGAAAATGAAGAAAAGTCAAATAGAAGTTATTCATTCCATTATTTAATTCAGGATAGGCTTTAGCTGTGTCCTTAGTAGCTAGTTCAGTGAAAATGTCATTTCAACACTCAGTAGAGATGAAGAAAACAAATTTACTATTAGGAACTACTAGAAAGGACATACAGAAGAAAATAACACTCATATAATCATCTCACTACTTACAAATCTATGAGCTGTCAGCATCTTGAATACCTTCTACAGTTCTGATCTCCCAAAAGGTATTCTCCCCAAGAACTGGGAAAAGAGAAAGTGGTCAAATGCACAACCAAACAAATGAGAACCATTCAGCCTGAAAAGCAAACACCTGGCAATGAATAAGAAGTAAGTTATAAAATCATAAACAACATGGGAGAAATAAGAGGAGGAAGATTGTTCACAATTTCTTGCAATGCTGATCTGTTAGTATGTCAGCTATTAGCACTGGAAAGAGTGTAGTTTTCAAGGTAATGATTTCCTCCTCCGCAGTTCTGGGGTCTGCTTGGATCTATTTTTAATATTTTCCTATCACAGTTTCCTTCACTGTTGTGGGCTCTCAGCTAAAGTTTGAATTCTGCATGACAGCTTCTCCATGAATTGGAAAGGGAAGAGTTAGAAGGGAGAGGAGATTTTTCTTTTTCATGACAATTCCTTGATAGATGGATTTCTCATAGACTTTACACCTGTGGAGTTATTCAACTTGTCTTCAACAAAGATGATTTATTTACGGACAATAATGTGAAAATACAGCCAGTAAATAGAGTGTTATCTTGCTATGGTAGATCCAATCAGGACCGTGGATCTCAGTAACTACTGGATCTTTGTAAACTGCAGAAGAATACGATGATTTTTTTGTCTTATCTGTAACTTGCTTCACAGAAAATAACCACACAATTCATTAATGAACCTTATTTATGGTTACATGCCATAATTATGGCCACTGACCAGTGGCCATTCAAAAGTCAATTGAAGGGTTAATTTTCATCTCTGACTGTTAAATGAAAAGCAAAGCTACATTTTATTTCTAATATATATCTTCCACTATTTCTTCAGCCACCCAAACAAAACAAAGTATTCAAAGTTATACAAAAATATTTATTAATAACTACTGCAACTTAGTAACTGTAAAGATAACTAAACCAAGTTCAGTTTTCTATTAGAAGTCTATGTTGGATCGTAAGTGCTAGGGGGTTGGGGAAAAAAAGAAAAAAAAAAAACAAACAAAAAAAGTATAGCGTGTTCTCATCAGGGTCTGAAATGATTCGATTCAGTGCCTCCAGAACAATACATTTATTGGCCATTAGTTCCCAAATCCTTCCTATTACGCTGCAACCACATCTATGCTAAGCATAAATGTGGGCAGCACCCTGGTTGGAAAAATGTTGTTTTCTGAGTTCCTTGCTGTTCATGTATTAAATATTATTATTATTATTATCATTATTATTATTATTATTATTATTATTAATAATAATAATAATGAATAAAATAAAATATAAAAAAGAAAAAAAAAGGGTCTGAATACCCACCACCAAATCTGGTCATAATGACTACTGTTTCACCTCTTCCTGTGATCCAGACCCTTGTTCTTATCATTAGAGGATACACTGGTATCTCCCTAATGGTATCTTCACTATATTCACTAAAACATCAAACACGTCTGGCTTAGAACTTTGTCAGAGACAATAGTGGGTGCTGGAGGATTGGGTTGCTTTTGTCTGTCATGAAATACTGATCCTCACTATGCTCACACTTGCCTGAACACTATGGTGTTACTAACACACAAGATAGGCAACGACTCACTGATGGACAGTGGTGGGCTAAACTGAGCAGGAATCTGAAGAAGCCTCCGGGAAGTAGGATATTAAATATCAAACCAATATTTTCATACCGGTTTTGGCATGGCAGAAGAAAGAACAGTAAGTTTGCTGAAGAGGAAAAAAAAGAGGGTCATGGGATAGATATGTAATTACTAGAGGACATGTCAGTAAACATGAAATGAAGAATATTTTTTTTGTTGCTTCCATGCTCTGCAAAGTAAATTATTATAAGAACAAGTGTTTTTCTTTAATCCTTCAAGTGATTATATTGGTACAGGTTTAATGCATACACTTGAAGGCTTTCCATTATGGATTCCAGGGATAGCCGGCTAACATATGGCGAACCTGAAAAATGGACACAATTTTAAAAGTTTTTCTTAACTATAATAAATCAAACAGTTTTGTCATTTACTTTAGATGAGAATAGCTGTGACTCTGCAGATTACATGGTGTTCAGCCTGTGAACAGCTACTGCTATATGAGCTCAACAAATTTACATGTTTTAATTTTGTGTCAAATTGTTTAACATAATTTCACTATTTCCTGATATTTTATTAATTAAACATTTCTGCAGTAGAGTTTAACTTGATTTTAAGATGTAATGAAATTATTCTCTGTACCTCATTTAGATGTACTTTAAAGAGTAATTTCACTTTTTTGAAATGATGTTGGTACACATAAAGCACTACATTATATCTTTATCATTATCCTCCTGCATCATAAGGTGACACATAAGGTTAAGATCACTGTGCAATGCAGTTTGGCTAATTGGTTGCTGCAAGATTCATTGCATCTGGCATACTGTTAGAAAAACATGCATTCAATTTCACTGCCCCCTGTCTCTGCACAAGTCATTCTGAAGCATTAAATAAAAAAAAATATTGGAACATCTGTTTAAATCTTATCAAAACCCAGTTAAGTTAATTAAGCAGCTGTTTAAATGTTTTAGCAAATAAGAAGGTGAAGTGCTAAGGCTTGGACAACCGGCCCAAGCCAGAGTTGACCTATAGATGAATCCTGTATACTTTATAACTGACAACCATTGTGCTAAGTTATAACAACCCACCTGTGCTGAGGTAAAAAGTGCTAAAACATTGAAATACTGAAGCCTGAACAACAGGCCCCAAGCCAAAGCTGCTGACTTAGTCTGTAATCATTAACAGAGTATGTAAACTCGCTAGTGAAAGATGCGTCCTAGAATATAATCAGTAGTGAGGATGAAATGCTGAGAGAATGTACCCAACTTCCCTAGTTTAGCCTTGTCCAAGGCTGAGAACCCACGTATTTGGCCTTGTTAGAAACTCCCTTGGTTCCCTGCCCCCAGCCCTGGCCTGGCTTCGGGTGGAATCCAACAGGAGAATGAAACCAGGAATTTTCTGCTCAAAACAAAGGTGCCAGCTATTCTGGCCTGTCGATCTCTGGTATATCAGGCTGGACCCGCTCACAGAGACTTTGGCAGCCTCACCTACGGGTGGAGGCACCGCGTAGGATTTCCCCCTTGCCGGGACAGGCTCCCCAAACCCTCGCTGTAACCGGGGCTGCCCAGCCACTGCGGGTCTGGGTGATGGGAACGTATGCAAGTGGTGATGGAGCTTTCTTTATCACTATTCTCTCTCTCATGTAGTAACGATTGGATGCATTAACCTGTATTTTCCTGTTTGTTGCTTTAGGCGCCCTATTTTGCTTTTTCTTACTGCATGTTTTCTGTATTACACTGTTACATTGGTTGTCACCAGTAAAATACGCCTTTTCACTCTGGTCTGTGAATTTAATTGGTATCCTTAATCAGAAAAAGAAAAGGTACTGATGAGCTGAAGTCCATATCAACAGCAGAACAAATTCCATATACTTAATATCTGTTTGTCTTCTGGAACACACAGAAGCTTTACACAGAAGTGTGAATTATTTTGTGTAAGCATCATACATTCTCTAAGAAATTTTTATTTGTAATTTTATTTCTATAAGTTGAATTAAGATCAGGGAAAAAAAGGTCTTCCTTTTTCAAAGGCATGCTTCAGCTCAGAAAATGATGATGGCATCTAGTATACTCCTAGCAAGAAAGATTAATGCAGGGAAGAAATAGTGTCTCTTTCTCTGCTATCAACATTTTTTTTTACTTCACAAATATGTAGTAAAATATTATTTTCTTGGCAAATTTTGAAGGCTTCTTTTATATTGTCCAATTAGCTTTTCTTTTCTATGATACATAGCTATTGAATGGTAAAAGTTTCCAGCTCTTGTTTCTTGACTAAAGATGCTCTTAAGTGCTGCCATAGTTAAGGGGAATCCTGCGATTTCAAATGTCACTAGAGGATGGCCCAGTGTAAAGCATTATCCTGGAAAAGGAAAACTTGAGAAACATATTCCTATGTCCTTTCTTAGGATAAACCTGCATGTTGTAGCTGAAATTGAGTATTTTTCAGGAGGAATATATAATTCTTCATGTAAACAACTTTTGGAATTCCATTCCTTTGCATACAAACCTCATAGCACAAACACCTAAATAGTGTTTTATTGTTTGAAGACTTAGAGATGATAGATGCTTGCACTGATTGAGAGACTTAATCATTGATAGTTGTCAAACCTTAAAAGGCATTAAATGATATATTATTGACATTTGCTTTGTGACTTGTCTTTTTAAAGAAAAAAAAACAGAGTATATTTAGTGCAAATTGAATTTCCCAAGGCAACAGAACCCAATTTCCAGGGTTTGCATACTAAAGGACAACATTTAGTCTTCAGATTAATACTTCTGAGGCTTATATTAAAGTCTAAGGGCAAGCTCTGATTCCTGATTATAAGTAGCTGAAGAGATACATTTCTATATATTTATAGAGAATGTCTATGTTTTGTCTAGAGACCTTAATGAAAGTCACTTTGCAAATTGAAGCATTCACACACAAATGTAGACACAACCCATCATGTCCTGATAAGTATACATCTTCAGCTATTATACACTAATCAGTGTTCGAAGAGAGAAATAAATATGGGAAAGAGGGCTCCCTTTTACAATATTTACTCTTCCATCTGGGTTTGAGTTTTATTAATATGCTTTTCCTGCCTCTCTCTTTGCCATTTTCTTTTTATTTTCAGTCTGTGTGAAGCCTTCTTTTCAGCTAGTCCACTTCCACATTCATTCCAGTAGTCCTCTCATGACTTCCTTGTCCCAAACCCTCAGGTTCAATTTTTACATTATTTTTCACTCATCCAGAATTCCCTTTCTAAATTTCAGAAAGGAAACAGTAACTGAAAATAGAGAAAATTGGAAGTCAGTCTCCTTTATGTGAATAAGAATGAAGAGGTGAAATTTCTTTCTGTCCCAGGCCTTGTGAGGTTGTAAGTAAGTAAGGACTGTGATCCAGAATATAAAGGCATTGATGCACCTGTAAATGCATCATTTAAAACTGCTGAGTATGCTAAGGTCTAGAATTAAAAAGCAGATACATGTTCATAAAAGTATATCTGAAAAACATATTGTAATGAAAAGGGACATCTAGAATTAGAATCTCTTCTTCATTCATGTAAAATACTGAAAATCAATTATTTTCTAGTTTGGAGCCAGCATGTGCCACCATGTGCCACAAGAACAGAACCACACTGTTCAATACATATAGTATAAACCTTGCTGCAATAGACACACTCCTCACACCACATATCAATCAAAGTCCCTGCCCCTCCAGTGCAGTTTGGATCACTGGCCTAAGAAGACACTGAGTCTATCTGGTGGATGTGTCCTTGTTCTGACTGACATCCCAGTTTCTATATGTAGGAGTTTCACCTCATCTCAGCCTTTTACACTATCTGACATCCGTGTATGTATTCACCTGATCAAATAGCTATTGTTTTAATTACTTATTGTTTTCTAAATTAGACTATTTAAACCTTGAAGGCCTTACTAAACAGGTAGCTGTGGGTCTATCTCTTTGGCCATTCACTGGTTACTAAAGGATTTTCTAACATGTTCTGGTGTCCCGCACAAAATATACAATACTAATGTCAGTTTAGGAGGAATTATACAGCAAAGTTCATGTATAGCTCTGTTTTCCAGCCAGGAAAATGTGGTGAAAGTCT
Source organism: Athene cunicularia (assembly GCF_003259725.1). Taxonomy (NCBI): domain Eukaryota; kingdom Metazoa; phylum Chordata; class Aves; order Strigiformes; family Strigidae; genus Athene; species Athene cunicularia. Next base: position 38,682,875 of record NW_020799091.1, on the reverse strand, counting down.
CACTTACCTGAGTAGTCTTTTTGGATAGGGTTCATGCTGTGATGATGCTATATCATTCACCAGTCACTTTGCTCATACTTCAACAGGTCCACTTATGCACTCACCAAGAAATGGCAGTGGAATCAGAAATACTCATCTTTTGACCAGTCTGAATACTTAGGAGAACACAGAGTTCTATATTCCCTCCTACTTTCCTGTTTTTAAACACATGCCACAGAAAATACAGATCTCATTATTGAATGGGTCACATTGCTCTAGTGAGTCTCTTTTATTCTAGTGCTTTGCTCAGCAAGTTTCTTTCATGTGTTATCAGTTGTCACTGCGACCAGTAAGACAGGGCACAAGTTATTTCCCCTGAGGATGGATGACTAAAATTTTTGGATTGACTAGCTGGCGCTTGATGCTGTACATACCCATGGTGAGTTAATGTACTGTCAAAGAGTGGGATCTGATTAGATCAGTAAAGTCACAAGGTGTGGAGAAGCAGAATGAGGCCCAAGCTTCAGAGGACAAAAATGAAAGACATTTTCATAAGAACCCAGAAGAGACTTGACAGTGTTCATTTCAATCCAGAAAACCATTGAAAGCTTTTGAACAATGAAAAAATAATAGTCTACAGCCCTACAAGGATTCTGTAGGAAGAAAATAATATTTTAATGGTTTACTGAATGGTATAGAGCCTGTGCTGACAAATCTAAGTCCTCTGTTTTAAAAGTTTATTTCAGTTTCTGTTTTAATGGAGACCAAAAAGGTTTTATTATATCTACCTGAAAAAAGAGGAGACAAACCAATCAGTCAAAATCTGTGTCTAATTCAGGCTCCTGTCATAACCACCTTAAATAGTACAGTAAGGAAATATTAAAACTCTAAAGGAATCTCAAATTGAAGAAGCTTTAGAAGTGAGGTAAAAAATATAAGTCTTTCATGTTGCTTTTAAGTAAGCAGGTTCCTATGAGTGAAAACTCATTACCTGAAGTTGCAGCAACCTAAGAAAATGGAAGACATAAATGGTAAATTCATAATACAAAAATTTAAGTCAGGACAGCTTGGGTTTTTGTTACCGAAATGATGTCTGCACAGTGCTCCTTATTTTGGTATAAAATTACGAATAACTGTATTTTCAATGATTGGTCAGAGAGACACTTGAGTAAGGGTAATATAACCTCTCTGCTGAGCTCAAAAAATAGCTATTTCAGGTTCAGGAGAAATAATAATGAAAAACAAAAACAAAAACAACCCTGGTTTGTCTGTGTTTCTGGAACAGTTGCTTTCAGAGTAGTGAAACAGGAGAAAAAGTCATCATATTAATTAAACATTTTTTTTTCTGAACATTCTTCTTTATAAATCTACTTATTCCAAGCTCTATACATGTTAAAAAATCTGGAGGTGTAGCTGGGGATGCAGTTATCTCTTCACAGCACAATGAAATAAAAGTTAAACAATAAGCAATAGGTGCTGTCATCCACCTCTCAGCAGAGATCTGGATAAATACACAAACAAATGATTACAGGGGGTGTCACTGCCATTTTTCAAGCTGTACTGCACTGAATAATACACAGTGAAAAGTAAAAGAAATTATTCCCCTCTGTGATCCCCATAGTCGACAGATACTTTGTTCATCTAGTACCAGTCAGACAAAAAAGATGTTTGATCTTACATGAGCATGCGCCCAAAGGCCTTTAATCTGTCATAGTTATTAATGCCAATGGCATTTTCACTGACCTGCTAGAATCCTTTAACTCTTTCTACACAATATTTTGTGACATATCCTTCCTTCCAATTAAATCTGATGATCATCTAGTTGAGTGAATATTCTCAGGAGCAAAGAGGAAAAGTGTTCTCCATTGTCTTTTAATTTACAGATCATGATGATGGTCAGATGACACTTAATTAGTAAAATACTGGGCAGAATGAATTTTGTAAATTAGCTATTTAGCTTCCAACAGACCTTTTTATTACAGGATCCAGTGATGTGTAGATTAGTATGGCACTAAATATATCAGGAAAGCTAGAAATAGACCAAATATTGCATTTTATACTTGTAAAGATCTACAAAACTGAATACATGACAGAAATATAATTTTATATTTCTGACTCTCCTGAATGTTTTAATGACACACATACTCATTTAGCAGTCAGAGAATTATTTTTTCTTGCTGCATGTGCACAAAGCTAGAAAGAAATTCTGTAGCATTTAGGATGTTTATATTAACAGGAATAAAAAAAATAAAATTAGGCACTGTTACTGTTTCTTAAATGACAAAAGTTCACTAAAACTAAACACTGAGGAAGAGATATTTATGTATCTTTATTATACAAGCTCTGAGGCTTCCAGGAAGAAAAAATACAAGTATATTCTATCTCTTTGTAGGTTTATGTGAAAATCTCTCTACAGAGTAAACAGACTAGATACAGAATGACTTATTTTGACCGCTATCCTCAGCAACTTCACATGCTGCTCAGACAAAGCTTTTGAAAGGTTCAGTGTTAGTTATTATGGAGATAGATGGGATTCACAGTCAGACTGCACTCCAGATAACCTTACAACAATTGCACTGAGAGTCATGAAGTTGCTGTGTTTGCACAGCCATCGAACTGGACATAGAGCTATCATCTGGCATTATTCTGAGCCAAACTATACAGAAAATTAAGCTGTTTTTGTTCACAAGGCTAGGTATAACTTCCTGATGCTTCTGCAGATGGCAGCTCTCCATCTTGTAGGTTTTGTACCAGAATGCTATACTAGACCAGAGACGTATAATACAAATAAACCATTGCCTTCCACAACTTTATAGTAAAAAGGGAAATGGGACATACGTAAGCTTATATAAAGAAACATAAGCAAACATACATTTGCTTCTCCTTACCTTTTCATTGCCATTGCAGCCATGTGGAGACAGATACTACAAGGGGAATAAAGGTCCCCTCTATCCAATTGCCATTTTCACAGTTATAGATGACCTTTCTATTTCTTCAGTTAGCATTTGCAGATCACCTTGGCCCATGTTGTCTTGTCAAAGTCAGAACTGAAACTGAAAAAATAAGATCCCCAAAGCCAGTTTACAGATCTAGGCAGAAGAATGCCTGCTGTATTGAAGGCCAATATTGTAAGCTCTATCTTGTTCTCATGTCTGCCATGTTCAACAGGATGAGAGCCAGATATCAGACACTAATGAGCGGCAGATCGCCACACAGATAACAAGAAAGCTTATTGAAAAATAATAATGAAAGCATGGAAGTTGTAAATATGAGAAGAAAAGAGAGAATTATTTTCAGATGTTAGTGTATGAGTGTATGAACTTCTATATTATGGTGTGTTCTCAGGAGAGAGGGAAGATCATAGCTCAGGGAAGCATAAACTTCTAGCAAGTCATTCACTGATTCCCCATAGAAATCTTTTCTTCTCTAATGGGTCCTCCTTTCTTCATGATGCCTCTGTAGAAGTACGTCTATAAGGTGCAATGCAGTAGAAGGTGAAACTTAGTAGTACAGGCATTTTATCACCATTTCTCCAGTTAATGATGATTTAGGGAAAGCTGTGATAAAGCTATTTACTCACTAATGCTTCATTAAAGACTGTATCATGACATTCCATCTCAAATTAAGTTATATTTTATATTTGAAAATAAATTATATCATGGTACAACTACCATTATTCCTGAAGTGTCTACTCCCCTGCTAGCCTTAGGCATTTGATACAACAGGATCACAGACAGCAAGCAATTTGAAAAGAAAAAAACCTACCAAAGAAAAATATCCCAAGCAAAAAAACACATTAAAAAAAACCCCAACAAAAATAAAACAGGCAAAGCCAGGCCTGGGCATATGGCTGTTTTCTGGGTAATCAGTAGAATAGCCAATCTCACCACATCACAATGACAGGAAAGAAGGCAAAAGAGATTTGGTTATCTTGGTTATATTGAAATTAGGCTATGAATTCTGGTGATGGGAGGTCTATCCAGCCTTCTCTGTTTAACTGTCTGTCAAGCATAGTATGGAGAACATACATGCACAGCTAGCTGACCCTGCTGGAGCTTCTGAACATCTCAGCATGATGTGCAAATGCTGCTATGCATTGTTAATCTAAATCTGTGTAAAGTATGATAAAAGTAATATTCCATGTACTGCAGTAATAGATATATGATTTGAATCTTACATTCAACTAATTGTATTAAATATTTTAATATTATTTTACAGATTTCCCAAGTCATAGGAAAGATGATGAAGAATAAAAGGGTTCTGCAGGGGGGTTTCTATATCCAGTTAGTTTAGAAATGGAAAAGAGTAGTCTGACATCTATCCTTTGCAAAATTACCAGGAGAGTATTCTAGATTCTTTAGATTAGTTAGCAAACTGTTCCCTGAATTGAGTCTTCCACTTAATCAGTATGCAGAAGCAACATTGCACATTGGTTTGTCTACCGCAGGAGTGACTTCTAGCTGCCATTTCATTATAAATCATTAATAAGCACTAAATTCATAATGACCCTTACATTAAACTCACTGAATAGATTATAGTACATTTAATAGCCCATGCCCACACTTTCTTTTTTTTTTTTTTTTTTTTTAAATGTATCTATTTGGAATGCATAAAATCTGTAGTGAAAAAGTTTGGACATGTTGAAAAAGATGACTGAATAAAATGGGCATGTTTCCAAAGCAACATAGGTCACTTGGTAAAGTAGGTGAAAACAATTTATTTTTCACTTCTGACCAGAAGCATTTCAATATTTCAGTATGAGAGACTTCCAATTTAGAAAAAGTGTCCCAGAAAGACTTGAAGATCATGCTACAAAATCAGTGCAACATGTGCTCCCACTATGATGCTGTACACAACAGGGAGGTACAATGACAAGGGAGGTTCTTGATCAGAATAACGATGCTGTAATGGTGTTAGATCTGTCAGACAACACTGAAGTACAAAGCATGATATAACCTAACTTCTTAACATCTGATTTTCCAATAGAATCTTCTGTTCTAAGCTTGAGGCTTTTTTCCCCCCAGTGTGCAGGTGGCTTGTTCTTTCAGAAAGAGATTCACAGCATCCAAGCACTAGGTGG